>NC_136803.1:15430084-15995084 GCF_951216825.1 Electrona antarctica | reverse complement strand
GGACTTCAGCAAGCCTCTTTGGAATATTAACACTTCTAGAGAGACTTTAGCGTGACCAGCGCGAGCTAAGAATGGAACATTATGCCTTTGGTGGGGAATGGAAGGGGGGGACCTTTCAGAGTAAAATCAGCCATATCTGCTGGCACCTATATTTTTGAAAGATGCTGGCAGCATCCATCGTGTTAAATGATGGAGAGTTGATAAACAAATGGACCCCTTATAGATCTTTAACTCTTGAGAGTTTATAATTGCAGGTCCATATGGTTTCATTTCACGCTCTCAAGGCTCTTTGCAGGGCTTAAAATGCATCGAAAGCCATTCTATTGTTAATAACTGACAAAGAAGTGATTACCATTCTTTCCATCATAATCTAAATGTTCGGTGCAGTGCCGTGGCAATAAGCAGTGGATTAAAAAGAAGAAGGAAAAAAATGCACAAACAATGCATGACATAAATTGAAATGATTTGGCTGCCTGGCTTTGCACAGTAGCATATAATTACACAGCCAATTATTGAGGGTAAAGGCAACTCTGAGAAAGTAAACTTTAACCACCATCATGTGGGGCGACTGTGGCTCAAGAGGTAGAGCAGGTCGTCCAATGATCCATGGGTCGGCGGTTCGAATCCCGGGTCCTCCTGGCTACATGTCGAAGTGTCCTTGGGCAAGACACTGAACCCCAAAAACCCCGATGTGCTGGTTGGTACCTTGCATGGTTTCCTTCGCCATCGGTGTATGAATGTGTGTGTGAATGGGTGAATGTAATGCACAATCTATGTAAAGCGCCTTGGATAAAGGCGCTATATAAATGCACCATTTACTATATATATAAATGCACCATTTTACCCCAGCATCAACATGCAGTCTGGCATCTTTGACTTACAGACAGTGGTGTAAAGTAACTAACATTTACTAGTACATTTATATGTACTGTAAAAATCACACTTTTGTGAAGTGAGCGGTGCCTTTCATCACAATGATGACGTCTGATGATGATGTCCAATCATATGAGCACATTCCGTGCTCAAACAGACAGGCAGACAGACAGACTGAGACTGGCATACTCACAATGCTGCATAGCAGTGGCTGCATCGCTCAAAGATATACGTATATATTTAGATTTTTCTCTTCCTCTTTTTTTTCAAGTTAGATTTTTTTCAAGCTATTTTTTGAAAGCACAAACTGTTGTGCTTTTCTTTTGCTCTTAAATTCAGACGATCAACGTTGCTGGCAGTTTGAGCCTGTTGATTAGGATGCACGTTGTGCCACTTGTGTAGCAATTAACACATGCTCCAAATTTTTAATTAGTGTGCTGTGGACCCCCCTGTGCGCTGCCTTCCACATGTCTCTGTTGGCTGTCCAATGTAATACAGACTGCAGTGCTGCTGAATCAAAAGGCTGGATCAGGCTGTTGTCTGCAAACAGAGCAGCAGCCTCCGTGGTCACACAAGCAGGCCCGTTTAGATGACAATGGTCATTTTGTTTTCAAATGCTAATTTTGTCCATGGGTGGTACCACGACTTGGTACTGTAGCCTATTTCTCATGTAATTTTAACACGCTTAAAAAACACCTTGCAGGGCCTGGGTCGTGGCTCAGCTGTCCAGGCACCTTGGCTGGTAACCCAGTCTGACAGTGTGCCAGAACACCTTGCAGGAAAAGAGACAATGAGAAAGATTTTCAACAGAAAGGACAACTATTAGGGGACTAACTATTAGGGGCATTTGAACAATGATGCCTGTCAGTCACAATGTGGGACAGCCTAGGGTCTCAATTTGTGGGACGTCACGCCTGAAAAGTCATGGAAATGAGGTTCCCACACAAAGGAGGACTTCTGCTCACCCTACCTGTAGAATGTCTTGTGACATGACCATACCAGGCCAGTTTGCGACGTGTTACTTTTGAGAGTAGAGGCTCCTGCATGTTCTCCAGCATGGGTGGTAACTATCTGTCTAACGCAGGGGTATTCAGCTAGATTAAGCAGGGGGCCACAACTGTAGAATGATTGTGTGTGGGGAGCCGCACAGCGTGAAACATTTGTGGGTTCATAAAATGCATTTGTGCTCAAACACGAAGATGTATGTATAATTGTATATACAATATAATATTTGTGCACAGTAATGAGCAGGATAATATGTCTATACAGGTATATGCTTGCTACCTTAGAAATGATGTACAGTAGACCTATTTGACAGTGCATGAACATAATTGCCTTGACATTAACTCTTTGAGAGTTTCAAGGATTTCTATATAGTTTGTGGACTTCTCTATGGCAGAATGGCGTTTTTGAATGATTTATTGAAA
This sequence comes from Electrona antarctica, assembly GCF_951216825.1. Taxonomy (NCBI): domain Eukaryota; kingdom Metazoa; phylum Chordata; class Actinopteri; order Myctophiformes; family Myctophidae; genus Electrona; species Electrona antarctica. The sequence goes on along the minus strand of NC_136803.1, from coordinate 15,992,784 downwards.
ATTCTCTGTTGTGAATGTGTGACAACGAAAGACCTTCAGAGAAAGCTTGGCTTGTCTGCTTCCAGGAAAAAAATGAACTGAGTTGATGAAATGTTTAGTTTTTGTGTTGGAAGCCATTTAAAAGAGCCTGCATTTACACTGGGTAGTGTTTCTAGGACAACAAAAAAAGTTATGCCCGGTTGAAGTTTTATTTTCTAAATAACTTTTTTTCTGCTGGGCGTACATAGCCATGCAATATCTCATTTTAAAGGGTGAGTTGTCTAGTTCAATTAAAATAAAATAAAAAGTTTCTCACATGTACCACTGTAGATATTTTGCCATCTATAAATAGCATGGTCAGTCATGATCAATCTGACCTATCCAGCTAAAAGCCCCCCTATCTCTGAATTGGAACATCATATAAACTCAATTCTTTTTTGGGGTAAAATTAGACATTCTAACGCACATTTTGATATATACCATGTTTACATAGTCTTACCAGTACCTTGTCTATTCATGCATGTATCTCAAAAACCTGTTAGGCTAAAAAAACAAAAAACAACAACTGAAATGAATGAATGCATCCGGTTCAGTGTCGGAGAACTCCATCGCAGTCTTGACTCTTCGTCATCATCATCATCATCATCATCATCATCATCATCATCATCATCATCATCATCATCATCATCATCATCCTCATCCTCCTCCTCCTCCTCCTCCTCCTCCTCCTCCTCCTCCTCCTCTGATGCCAGTTCTAAATATATAAAAATAAACATTTAGCTGTAGTCAGCCCGGCCAATAGCCAGTTGGGGGGGGGGAACGTAGGCTATCTGACATCATCGTCATCATCATCATCACACGGAGACACACTAAACAATGTACAATCATGATTGTATACAATATACAATGAATGCGATTATCATGCAAGCTCAGACGTCAATGAAACGTCATACAGATCTTATATAATACGCTACTGTTAGCTTCACTCCCCGTCCCCCCTCCGATCCTTGTAGCAAGGTCATCATAACCACGCGTTGCTTCAGTAAACGATGCATGTTTGTTCTCCGTCTTTGTAGACAGTAAATAAAAGGAACGAACATTACTCTAAAGATCAGATCGCCTATAAGGCACGCTACAATATAAAATAATTGTACTGCCATGCGTGCATGCCTGCTACGATACATTTGTACTGCACCGACCAACCGATCGACACCAACCCCCCCTCCAGCCATTAGCCAGCACCAATGCACCGACCAACCGATCGACACCAACCCCCCCATTAGCCAGCACCAAAGGTGCTGGCTAATGGCTGGGGGCCATCGTGGTGAGTCATTCTGGCGTCATGATCTGACTAGTAGTAGTAATTATCCAAGCATCTATTTGTAGCGATCATCTTATGATTTCTGATCACTATAGAAGGGCATTTTCTACAATAAGATTACCTCAAAACATTCCGGGTTGATCGTCTTCTTCAATGGTTTCCCGGTATAGCTCATCGGACGACGATGGGGAGACAATAAAAAAAGGAGGGAGGGAGCAGCGAGTCTCGCTGTAAGCACTGGACCAGGGCTACTCCGCCTGGAGAAGGCGACTGGGACGCGTATGGATCAATACTACTACCACAAAACTCGCTCAAATAAATAGTACTGCTTTCAACTTTTTCTGCTAGAAAATCGCTCGGGCGAGACGGCAAAACAGGCAAAACAATGAAAACTATGAAGACTCCCTCTGCCCCCACTGTTTACAGGGGGTGGGACCAGCTTCCAATGGCAACACGTACACGTGTGTCACGTGACACGGGTTTTCTGGGTAATGTAGTTGGAATATAAGCTCAGGAATTTAAACAGCGCTTCGGAGCATATTAATATGTTTAGATTAATCAAAAAAGAGAAAGACGCCAATTGGCGTCATTGATCATTTACAGAATGTAAGCAATGACGCCAATTGGCGTCTTTCACCTTCTAAGGGTTAACAAGCGTCAACGAGCTGGACACACACACACACACACACACACACACACCCCTTCCCTCTGCAGTGCTCTAGTCCAGGGGTTCTCAACCCATGGGTCGCCAAATTATTTTGGGGGGTCCCCAAATTATTATTATTATTTATTTGTATTTATTTTGCAACTGAATGGCTGGGAAATGGAAATGAAGAGTTTACCTAGTACACATAGTGCATGCATACACTTTCCTTAATGATTATATCTGGTTTCAGTATTCATTTATGATATATTTTCTCTAGTCTAAAGTGACTGGAGTCACTTCATATCACACACACCATACCTGTAACTTTCATTAGCTAAAAAATAAATAAATCCAGGGGCCACAAGGGCCACCAGTTGAACATCCCTGGTCGAATGTAATCAGTTCGACCAGGAGTTCTTTTCTTTTTTTTTCAATTGACGTTTTATTGAATTTTAATCAAACATACATGAAAACGAAACGACTGACAATTGACAATACATACAACCGAAAACAAAACAAGACAATATACGTACAATACACACAAGGGGAGATGTCTGCCTCTCTTCTCTATTGATGATCATTCATAATACATAAGTACCTCAAACAGGTGCATATGGGTTAAACAGGTTTAACTGAATCTATACAAAATCAGGTCTTATGGTAGAAACATGAGTAATCCATCTAAACCAGTTATCTGTGAAGACTTCAACTTGACCTCTGAAGCTGAATGTAATTCTCTCCATAATAAATATACTATAGATTAAATCAATCCATTCATTCATAGTTGGTATAACATTTGTAAGCCACTTTTTTGTTGAGGCTTTTTTGGATGCCACCAGCAGTACCCTCAGTAGATACTGATCCTGCTTTGCAAACAGGAGTTCTTTTCAACCCATCTTTATAGAGAGGAAGCGCTTAGCTGCTGGAAACATCAAGTACCTCTGTGGTAATCTAAATCACTATGGGAGTGTCAGTTGTATTCCACTGACGATGTGACGTGTTTGACTAATGACAGCCATTTAACTGGCAAATACAGAAAACAAGAAATCCGACATCCGTCCTGCACCATAATTATTTCGACTCGACTCTCGACTCTCTCCGGAAATAAAATGTCAAAATAAATTACAATGCAATAAGAAACCAGTGTTCTGGTGGTGGCTTGTGACTTTTCATTAGAGTCCCTTCTTGTTTTTTCTCCTATACGTATTCCACCTGTGTGAACCCAACAATTGCGATGCCGATAAGCATTAATTCGTATTGGCCTCAAACTTGGAGAGGTCCTTGTTCGACTACATTTCCAATTCAGTGCGTCGAGGAGGTATTTAACAGACTGTTCCGGCAATGACCCAGAAATATAGGATCGACCCCAACCCAAATGTATTATTTAACTCGCGATAATTAATTGGCACTTAAATTGTTGCACTGCTGAAAACAGCAATGTTCTTAACCCATTAAAACCAGGAAAGCATATTGTGTCCTTTTAGATTCTTAATCCATTATTGTATGCTTTGGCTAGTCAAAATGAGCAGATCTACAATCTCATAGCGTGAAAAGTGTCGCTCTATGAGCTTGTATAGATCTGCTATTTTTGGAAAATCGGGCAAAGTTAGGTCCCTGGAACAAAATATACTGAGATGGGGGGTCAGCGGCCAAAGCAGACAAATATATACAGTAATTGTGGGGATCCTTATCCACATAACTTTCTCAGAAAACTGTTAGGATATACTGTATATACTGTATATATTCTACATTTTGTAGAATCGGCCTCAGGTCTAAATGGATTAAAAGCTCAAAGGAAGGGATAAATAATTTGTTCATCCATCCTTCCATCTTTTATCCGCTTATCTGGAGCCGGGTCGCGGGGGTGACGCTTCCAACAGAGAAGCCCAGACTTCCCTTCCCCGTGCAGGCCACTTTGAGCCAGCTCTGACTGGAGGAGTCCCAGGGTGTGGAGATAAGATCCCCTTCCATCTGGTCCTGGGCTTACCCCTTGGCCTCTTCAGTGCATGGTGGAAAGTAACTAAGTACTGTAGGCCTACTTAACACATGTATTGCTTATGGAGAAATATCCCGTCATATAAAATCCAATGTTTGAATTCTCCGCCATATGGGGTCCTTCCAGCTTCCGGGTCCTACATATTTTCTCATTGGGGTCCATATTACCTCATTGACTGGGCCATTGCCCGATAGGCTATACGTCATGTTGTGTTGTCAGTGTGTACGTGCTAACCTGTGAGAATCGTTCTCTAAATAACTAAAGAAAGGGGCATCGCGGTGACACACATGATACATCCCCCCACTCTTCTTTCTTTTGAGATACTTGGGGCCCTATTTTTGCCATGCTAACCTCTGGTCTGCTTTGAGGCAGGATTCCAGAGAAGAAGGGAAGATATAACCTCATTGTCAGCTGTGTAACAGTGGCCAGCAAACTGTGTTCTTCTGGACTCAACTCCTCAACTTCAACTAGCCGATCTACATCGACATGTTGTGAGCTTGTAGATTGGCTAATTGAACTATTCAAAAATGTTTTTCAAAATAGTAAAAAAGGCAAAAAGAAGTTTAGGGATAAGGGGTGTAGCACTTGCGAAAATAGGGCCCTTGGTGTTTACATAGTCATAGAATAAAATATTCTGTGGGTGTTGAAAGATTAGTAAAAAAAAAAACGCTCAACACGCTGGCAGTGATCGAGGGCAGACTGTGTCGGTTAATGGGGGTCATTGACAATGGAAAATGTTTGAGAACCACCGCCACTATATACACAGTCCTGTGTGATCCAATAGATACAGTATCTACACCACAACACACACACTTCATGCTCCACTGCCCTCAGCCCCTGCGACAGGGAGACCCTGTACGAACTCGCCGTGTGCGTCTCTACTCAATCGCACGCACGCGCACGCACACACACACACACACACGCACACATAGTCGTGCACGCGCAGCTGTTCCATTTGTAGCGAATGTGTGATCTCAATGTAATACATTTTTTTAAACGAGTAGAATAACATAGCAGAGTGGCTCTGAAACTTTATTCTTTTTTTTTTTTAGTTCAAGGACCCCAAGATCTGAGGCTGATTCTACGAATCAGTACTTCTCTGGACTTTCAATATTGTTTCAAAAATGTTTAAAAATAGCAGCCTGTGAGCTTGTACTGTATATGTGCTAGCCAACGCAACAATCTAACATGAGTCATGACGCAGATGCTATCCTGGTTTTAATTTCCTTGCCTTCTTGACCGGTGTGCATGCAGCAACCTTTTCAACTGACATTTTTATACTAACATGCAGTGAAAATAACCATTGTAGATCTGCTACTTTGACTATTTTAAAAATGATTTTAATATTTATACATTTATACACACGCATTGTGAGCTTGTAGAACTGCACTTTCAAAGGATTTTTATACATTTGAAAACTGCTGGGTACATAATGAGTACTTTATTATTTTGGTACTTTTAATATTGATGCCAATACATTTATACTTTTACTCAAGTCAATTTTAAATATTGAAACTTTACTCGTAAAAGGGCATTATTTCATTGTGGTATTGATACTTTTACTTAACCCATTTTGACCTGAGATCAGATTCTAAAAATGTCTTCGACATCCTGACAGTTTTCTGAAAAAGCTATGTTTCTATGTCAGTGGTTCTTCGATTTTTCAAAAATAGCAGACCTACAAGCTCGGAGCTTGTAGGTCTGCTATGCTCTGAATGCAACACACTCACAATGTGTTGCTTTGGCCATGAACTTGAACACACTTCACAGAGTCTTATGTAACACTTCCAGCAGCACATGATATCAGTTGATGGAGTGTATACGGGCATAGTATAAACTGCTCTGTAATGACACGTTTGATCATGATTACACTGTAATTTTAGCAGTGGTTGCTGCTGATATGATTGCCTCAGAGTTGTGCACTCAATGCACCCTCTCACTGTGCTAATGTCCAGGATGATAGCTCTAAGCGGGCACACAGAGACCATGGGGGAGAGAATGTAGACAAACAATCCCATTGCTCTTATAGTCAGTGTCCAGACTGACTCACAATACATTACAAATGGTGCCATTTACTAGTATGTCCTCAAAAAGGCAAACCCCATACCCCTACATATTTTTTGTAAATTTAACACTGAATCGTGTCCATTTGAAGTGTAACACGCTGCTGAAACACTGTCGTGGTGCCCCCTAAGTGTGACATTTAGTGGTGTGTGTGAGACTGAGAGCTGAGACTGAGAGCTTGGTGCGGATTGGAGCGCCTTTTTCCGGCACGGGAGGCCGTGGCTAATTGTGTCATCGGGGGCTGGGTGGCGATTGCCAGCCATCGGCGGGCCCCAGTACGGCCGTCGGCCTCCTGTTCACTGTCATTTTATTTCTTTTTTTCAACCGGGGCTGTCCGTGCACTTGCCCCGGCTTCATACCATTCTGTTCGGCACGCCCCCAAAACGAGGTGCCCCGTTTTTCTCACTTGTACTGGTTTCTCACTTGTACTTGTACTGTAATCTGTACGTTGTTGTCCAAAGGGTCTATTTGATGCATGTGACTAGAAGATGATACAATGTAACTAGTTTAGGCACGAAATATGAACATCAATACTGAGCGCATATGGATTATGGAGAGATGCATAATGTCTGTTTCTGTTACGGTGTGTCAAAGCACTGTCCATGGTGCTGAAAGCTTTCCCTTTCACCTCTCTACTTTCACAATACAGTAATCCTCCTGTAACATTCTCCTGTAAGATACAACACATTGTTGGTGATGTGTGTGTGCGTGCGTGCACACACGCCAGGTTTAGTTGTCCTCACAACTAAACCTGGCCTATAGCTGTTCCTTCCTTATGCCACAGAGAGAGAGAGAGAGAGAGAGACATCTTAGCAATGCATATCGCTTGCCTTAGGCGTTAAGTGTAAGGTCCATTACGATATGATGCCGTGTCAGAGCCATTGAAAATCTAATATATTCACCACCAAAAAATGCATTTAATCACCCGGGGGGGGGGGAAACATCTACCATCTTTGTTCTGTTTTGCTGTTCTCTGAGGCATGAGCACATTGTATCCAGTGGGAGAGTATAGGGGACGCTATGCCACACATCCCCCTGCATGGCTTGATGCCAGTGGTGGAAAGTAACTACGTACATTTACTCCAAGTACAAGTAGATCAGATTCTAAAAATGTCTTCTACATCCTGACAGTTTTCTGAAAAAGCTATGTTTCTATGTCAGTCGTTTTCGATTTTTCAAAAATAGCAGACCTACAAGCTCGTAGCGCGCCACTCGGTGGCGCGCTATGAGCTTGTAGATCTGCTATTTTTCAATAGCTAAAGCATAACATAATGCTAACACCAAAAGGGGTTCCCGCCCAGAATGGGTTAAGTACAATTTGGAGGTACTTTCACTTTACTGGAGTATTTCCAACATGGAATACTTTTACGTCTACTTCACTACATCTCAGAGGTAAATGTTGTACTTTTACTACACTGCAATGTTTTGAAAGCTTTACTAGTTGTTTTGTAGATTTAGATCAAGGACCATATAAGATAGCTCGAACCAGTGCTGGTTGTCTCGTTAGATCCCGTTAGATGCAGACATTTCTAACCCAACGATACCCGGTTTGTAAGGCCAGATATCACTGTAAGGCCAAATATCCTGTCTCGTCCGGAAGGCAATGGAGTCTCTCGTGAGGAGCATAGCAAATGCTGCTAGCTCCCTAAACTTCGGATTCTTGTTATGGTTCACTAGATGCGTGCCATGATGACGATGCCAGCCAACTGAGTACGTATCACCATGACGATGCCAGGCGTGTATATCCATATATGAGGTTTCTACACTAGTCTGATGTCAGCGCTGGATATCGCTGTTGTCTCCATATATGGAGCTCTAGGTTAAATAACGAAGGCTTTCACCTAGAGCTCCATATTGTATATGGAGACAAACTATAGCTATAGCTGATGCCACCCATGCCAGCAGTCTGCCGTCAACGAGGCGGATGTGTGCACGCGAGGTCGCTTCTCGCCCCCAGGCGTCTTACTGGTATGTGAGGTGCCCGTGTTTTATTTTATTATTATGATTATTATAATTTTTGGGGGAAATGAAATGAAAAGCATCAGGGAAAGAAAATGAATAATCAAATATCTAAATACTGAATCAAGCAACTTAAAAACTGTATGGGGTGTTCACATAAGCCTGAGTAGACGATGAAATGACCAAAAGAAAATTTGAAAGTGAAATATCACTTAAAACGTAAAAAATCCCACCCGTGTGAACTGAGTGGTGTAAGGTCTTATATAGACTGATCAGCTGTGGTCTGACGTAATGTCTGACATTACCGTGTGAACTGGGTGACCATAGCAACCATGCTCATTTTTTGGTACGAACAGACAGACAGACAGACAGACAGACAGACAGACAGACACGTAAACTACAGTAACAAAGCCAGTTGTTGGAGTGGTTTACACCACTCAAAAAAGTGAGTCGTTTTTCCACCACTGTGTGATGCATAATACAGTACCTCTGTGTGCTTTAAGCACCATGTGTGTGGGGAAAGGAATCTATTCGTATAACCGCTATAAATCAGGGGAGAAAAGGGCTAAAAAAAACAAAATAAATATACTTTTTGGAAGAGACACAGAGGCAAGAAAAAAGTGACATTGTTGTGCGTATAATTACGAATGGCCCCGGTGACACCCTCCTTCCTGCAGGGCTCCTGGCTCCTACATTATGCGGTTCCATCTGCACATGATTATACTATTGGTACACCTCGTCTGTCGGGTGGAAAACGCAGTTGGGTGCCACCGATATTGTCCCTTATCATTTGACCCATTTAGGCATGACCTCAACATTTTAAAAAATCCTTCTAAATCCTCCAGTTTTCTGAAATAAATATTTTCACGATTTTTCAAAAATAGCAGACCTACAAGCTCGTAGCGCGCCACTCGGTGGCGCGCTATGAGCTTGTAGATCTGCTATTTTTCAATAGCTAAATTATAACAATTTTTAAAACACCAAAAGGGGTTCCCGCCCAAAATGGGTTAACTGTCCTTTTGCGCAGATCACGCAAACCTCAGCAAAAAGAAAAGGACAATATCGATGGCCTCCAACTGTATAAGATTGACGAGCTCAAAAGATCTGGCACTTTTGATGCTTTTGTGTGACACTGTAGTATGTATGATCAAGTAGGGAAATCCAGGAAAGAAATCACACCTGTGTGAAGTGAAGGGCGCTCTCATCATCATCATCATACATCATCTCATTCTGGCCAATCACAATTTGCGTCCTCACTTTTGTCATCAATGTTTGTGTTTGAGTGCACAAACACTCAAAGCTAGTCATAGGAAACGGTATAGTAAAACAATGTTTGTGTTTACACAAACCCTCAAAGGGTGGCTAGCACCCCTCAAAAGTACAGAAAGAATATGAAGATGGGAGGTTTCTGCCCGACAGAAATGATTTATATTTACCATTGGAATTGTCTATTAACTGCTGGGATGGCAATGTATTCATAATATAGTGTGTACTGTATAAGCCTACATGCACAGAACATCTATATGCAGAGGGTTAAGGTTCAGATACTGTATTTTTTGTGTTTTCTTCCATATTTACCGGGAGATTTATTTCCTGTACATCATAATGTATTTCCCACTGGAAATCTATAAACCAGGTAATGTATACATTAACTATCTCAATTGACCCAAACTCCGGCCCCTCTCCGTGCTCATTTGTTATTGCTGCTGCTTGGTTGGACAAAAAAAAAACTCACTTCTCCATCCACTATCCCGTCTTCAACAGCTAGTCCCTCCCTAACGTTTTACTTTACGTTTTTATTTGTTGGTGACATTGACAATATATTTAGTCTTAGTTTTAGTCATCATAGCTTAGTTTCTATTTTGTTTTAATTTAGTTTGTCAGTCGACAACATTGGCACTGGTAACGTTGCTGTGTAGAGGATACACTGTTCCATGGGGGCAGACTGAACAGTGTGTATACAGTGTTGCCTCTATTTGCAGGCTGATAGCAGCAGGATGAACAGTGTTGCAGTGTTGCCTCTATTTGCAGGCTGATAGCAGCAGGCTGAACAGTGTTGCAGTGTTGCCTCTATTTGCAGGCTGATAGCAGCAGGCTGAACAGTGTTGCAGTGTTGCCTCTATTTGCAGGCTGATAGCAGCGGACTGAATAGTGTGAATGCGTTGCTGCCTCTATTTGCAGGTGGATGGCAGCAGACTGAATAGTGTGAATGCGTTGCTGCCTCTAATTTGCAGCCGGATGGCAGCGGACTGAATAGTGTGAATGCGTTGCTGCCTCTATTTGCAGGTGGATGGCAGCGGACTGAATAGTGTGAATGCGTTGCTGCCTCTATTTGCAGCCGGATGGCAGAGGACTGAATAGTGTGAATGCGTTGCTGCCTCTATTTGCAGCCGGATGGCAGCAGACTGAATAGTGTGAATGCGTTGCTGCCTCTATTTGCAGGTGGATGGCAGCAGACTGAATAGTGTGAATGCGTTGCTGCCTCTATTTGCAGGTGGATGGCAGCAGACTGAATAGTGTGAATGCGTTGCTGCCTCTAATTTGCAGCCGGTTGGCAGCAGACTGAATAGTGTGAATGCGTTGCTGCCTCTATTTGCAGGTGGATGGCAGCAGACTGAATAGTGTGAATGCGTTGCTGCCTCTATTTGCAGCCGGATGGCAGCAGACTGAATAGTGTTGCATTGTTCATTGTTGCCTCTATTTGCAGCCGGATGGCAGCAGACTGAATAGTGTGAATGCGTTGCTGCCTCTATTTGCAGCCGGATGGCAGCAGACTGAACAGTGTTTCATTGTTCATTGTTGCCTCTATTTGCAGCCGGATGGCAGCAGACTGAACAGTGTTTCATTGTTCATTGTTGCCTCTATTTGCAGCCGGATGGCAGCAGACTGAATAGTGTGAATGCGTTGCTGCCTCTATTCGCAGGCTGATAGCAGCAGACTGAATAGTGTGAATGCGTTGCTGCCTCTATTCGCAGGCTGATAGCAGACTGAATAGTGTGAATGCGTTGCTGCCTCTATTCGCAGGCCGATAGCAGCAGAGACGGTGGTCATACAGTAACAACCATCTGTGTTTGTAGAGGACGTGTGTCTCTGTTGAAACAAACCCTGGTCTGCTTATAGACAGGACATCTGTGTAAACACACACACACACACGCACCGGGCTGCTCCCGTGATCTGGTAATGGCGTACTCATTGTGTTGTCGAAGAAAAAGTGATACTGTGAAAATTACAAATACCGAAGTAATGATTTTGGTGATGAGACTCATTGAAAGCATACCCACAAATGTATTATTGTTGCGACTGTGGGTCGCAGATTACTATGAAAACCTGCAAAACCTGTCCGTCCGTCAGTCAGATCACGCCTCCATATATGGTTTTCAGTCCATTACGCCTCGTGACATCACACGCCCCCATACTGTATATGGTTGTCAGTCCATTACGCCTAACAATGGAACATTGAACTCATCCTAACTATGGGATGCAGTAGTGGAACAGCGGCCGGGGAGCAGTTGGCATTCCGTTTGTTGCCCAAGGACACTCCACACTAAAGGAACACTGTGGTTCCCAAACGGCCTCTCTTACCTCCTGCCTGCCTGCCAGTATCAACCTTGTTGCTTATGCTGCTAGACAGCAACCACACACACACACACACACACACACACACACACACACACACACACACACACACACACACACACACACACACACACACACACACACACACACACTCAACCAACCACATGCAGTCACACTTAAATCCACTTATCCAGCACAAATTAGAGCCGCCACACCACTGGGTTAATTTGACCATAAAGACAATTTCCGCGCTGTGCCCTCCAGACCGCCATTAGCCTAAATAATACATGATGTCTTCCAGCACGCTACATGTTTTTTCCACAGAAATTTCTTTTGTCTCTCTGGTTATGCTGAGCAGCACAAACACAAGCAGGCTTCACATGCCTCAGCAACCAGCCTTGAATTTGGAGAATAATATCGTCGGCGGGGCTGGGGGGGGGAGGATACCTAGTATGTCCAAAAGTGTAACCTTTTAGGAAAAAGAGAAAAGATAATAATAATGTGTGTTCCGTCTGGATCCAATGTAGTTGTTGAAGGGCATGGCAGTGGCAGCCATTCTGTGGTTCCACAGATGTCATTGTGTCATTTTAGATTTTTGCATTGGCTATTCAAAAATATCAGATCTACAAGCTCAATATTGAGCTGCTATTTTTTAATATCTTGAAAGTGTGAGAACTACTGATAGTCAGAAGGCAAACAAGTAGAGAAAATAGCGGAAAGAAATGCACATCTAAGCTTGTAGAGCTGCTATTTTCTCTATTATTACTCTCTTGTAAGACAAATACTAGGCCACTAATTTCTCCTAATTCCCCCCAAAGTAACATAAACAATCAAATGAAACATAACAATTTGAAATACGGAGATACAAGGTCTTTGCCCGACAACAACAACGATATTAAAGCTACCGTAATTGTCGACCGCATGCAAGGGAGGCGGCTGATAGCCTCGGAGGGTCACGGCCAATCTGTCCTTATAATATATGTATGTGTTTGGTACGGGATAATCATTTCAGAGCTGGAAGCACGCCTGCACTGCTGCCCGGCCCACTGTACACAATCCTGGGTGTAATAAAATGACTGCTGGAGTGGAGGCTGGTGATTAACCCATTCAGGCCTGACGTCGAAATTTAAAAAAAAAAAGTTTTCTAAATCATGACAATTTTCTGAAAGATTTGAGGCACATTTATTTTTGTGGCTTTCGCCTTTATTTTATATTTTTTATGGAGGGACAGACAGTTGCCTGACAGGAAATGGGGAGAGAGATGGGGGGGGAAGACATGCAGTAAAGGCCGTCGGGATCGGGAGTCGAACCCGCGGCACACTGCCAGACTGGATTACCAGCCAAGGTGCCTGGACCACTGAGCCATGGCCCAGGCCGATTTGAGGCACATTTTAACGATTTTTCAAAAATAGCAGACCTACAAGTTCATAGCGCGCCACTCGGTGGCGCGCTATGAGCTTGTAGATCTGCTATTTTTCAATAGCTAAATTATAACATAATGTATGTAACCACCAAAAAGGGTTCCCGCTCAAAACGGGTTAAGTGTGTACTCTTGTACTGAGCACAAGAGAAATAAATGGGAAAAAAAGAGTGTTGCATTAATGAGCAATATGCTGTGGCCTTATTGAAATTGTAATTTCCAATTCTTAAAAGCCCGCACGGTAACAAGATATGGTCGTCTACATATTTATGTCTCTGGGGGGCGTGCATAAGTTGGTACGGAAGAAATGCCTTGTGGATCTTTTAGGTAGTGGTGGAAGATAAAATCTAGTCTGATTGCTGGCTGATTTATGGAAGTAAAGTTAGTGCATTACTGCTCTTGTTTTTTTAATGTTTATGCCTTGCTTTTCTTTCTTTTTTTTTCTCCATTGCTCTGTAAAGCACTTTGAGCTGCATTTCATGTCATGAAAGGTGCTATACAAATAAAGTTTTATTATTATTATTATTATTATTATTATGTACAAAATATTGAAGCAGGGACTCCCCACTAAATAATGGATACAATTGTGTTGCAGATTAAACTTTGTCATAGAATTCATAGATAGCCATCATCAGCGCTATCATCAGTGTAACCAAGGATGCGCAGTAGAATCTGGGGGCCTGGTCACGTGGTTAGGGGCCGAGAACTGCTCTTGGTAGGGCAGAATAGCAGCTCTTGAGAGTAGGATTCTAGTAGCAAGGTAAAGTAGTCTCACTAATGTCTTAATCTGCCTGTATCCTGATTTAGGCCCGGTCTCTATAGTCTTGGTGACATCGCTGTCTCGCTGCCTTCCCGTATCCGTGGTAACAATCAGTGTTGTGACTTATCTTTTCTATTAACATGTCAGATTTTACCACCTCAATTCAGTACTTGGTATAGGCCTACTTGACCCTCTACACCAGTGGTTTTCAACCAGTGGTCCGGGGACCTTGAGGGGGTTCCAGGTGGTCCCCAGCTAAATGATGGAGAGTTGGTAACCAAATGGACCCTTATAGATCTTTAACTCTTGAGTTACTCAAGAGTTCAATTATTGTTAAACATCTGCATTACTTAATTTACAAGAAGTCTACACAATTAGAGAATGTAGAATAACTGTTGTCTCTCCTATGCTACCAACATCAGTTTGTGGACAAAATCTTATCCAACGAACATTCTTTAGTTTTGGGTCTATAAGGCTAAATTTCATCAAATGGTGGTCCGTGGCTCAAATGCGGAATATATTTAATGGGCCTTGATATGAAACGGGTTGAAAACCACTGGTCTCTAGTGAGCTTGGAGATTGGAAGAACTATGGAAAATGTATGACGCATGCGGCATGCACACACCATGTGGATTCACGCACGTTTCAATGTTTCGATCGTCTCAACGGAAATGAGACTAAACATCAACAGCCATGCAGGCTTTCAAACATACCTCCCAGTGGTGGAAAGTAACTAAGGGAAATAACGGTAATGGGTTGCTCACACCAAGACTGCATCTTAGAGAGTGTCAATGAAGACTGGATAGAAGGGCTATCCAGCCTTCATCAGTGTCAATGAAGACTGGATAGAAGGGCTATCCAGCCTTCATCAGTGTCAATGAAGACTGGATAGAAGGGCTATCCAGCCTTCATCAGTGTCAATGAAGACTGGATAGAAGGGCTATCCAGCCTTCATCAGTGTCAATGAAGACTGGATAGAAGGGCTATCCAGCCTTCATCAGTGTCAATGAAGACTGGATAGAAGGGCTATCCAGCCTTCATCAGTGTCAATGAAGACTGGATAGAAGGGCTATCCAGCCTTCATCAGTGTCAATGAAGGCTGGATAGAAGGGATATCCAGCCTTCATCAGTGTCAATGAAGACTGGATAGAAGGGCTATCCAGTCTTCATCAGTGTCAATGAAGACTGGTTAGAAGGGCTATCCAGCCTTCATCAGGGTCAATGAAGACTGGATAGAAGGGCTATCCAGCCTTCATCAGTGTCAATGAAGACTGGATAGCCCAAACGTTTGTCTCTTCGATCCATCATGCAAGAATAAAAACTAAAATGCAGTCTTGGTGTGCGACCCATTACCGTTATTTCCATGATATGATTTGAACGGGTAACGCACCATAAGTCAGAGCGCGGTGGTCACAAGAAAAGTTATCTTTTTTTTTATGATCAGTACTTTATTTGGATTTTTTACAAATACAGAAAACAGAAAACAGAAAAAAACGAACACAAGCAACAACAACAACAACAGAATACGTATGCATGGACATTATGTATGAACACAGAAACATAATATAAAACAAGGATAGACAAGATAAACAAATAAAAATACAAATAAATCAAATTAAAAGTTTAAATTAGTTTACACGACCAAACACGCAGCATCATCAACCGTATCATATGTATACTAATACAGTAAACAATCAAAAGGGCATTGCCTGACCATGGATCACATCAAGGACCTGCAACATGACTGAGGAACACGTTCCACTTCGAATCATATTTATCCAACTGATTATTCATCTTAAAGGATAACCTCTCCAAAGCAGCCACAGTACCAAGCTGAGTGAACCATACATGTGCTGGAGGCAAAACCTCAGACTTCCATTCCTTAACAATTATTTTCCTGCCCACCATTAATGCTGTATGAATCCAGTCAGCTAGAGGTGCGGGGAGGTGTTTTAATGGCGATGGATCACCCAGAATAAAGAGAGCAGGTGTGTAAGGAATATCCTGGCTTGTGATTTGCATTATATTCTCATGAATAGCACACCATAACGTCTGTACCCTAGGGCACTCCCACAATACATGAATAAGTGTACCGGGGTCCTCATCACACCTCCAGCAAACCAGACTATCTCTGAGCTTAGCCTTGAACAATCTTGTCGGAGTCCAGTAGACTCTATTCATTATTTTAAATTGAACTAATCTGGTTCTAAGTTCACGGGACATCTTCTTTGAGTTCCGTAGAATCATCTTCCATTCACTGTCAGTAAAGGATTGATTTAAATCAACCTCCCAAATCCTCTTTACACTTGAGGGCTATAAGAAAAGTTATCTATTGGAAAGTAACTTAAGTACATTTAGTACAAGTACCGCAATGTTGAGGTATTTTTACTTGAGTATTTCCAATTTCCAGTACTTTTACTTCTACTCCACTACATCTCAGAGGCAAATATTGTACTTTTACTCCACTAAATACAACTTTAGTTACTACTACCAGTTTTTGATTTTGATTATTATTACAAAACATACAGTAACTACTTAAGCCCAATATACGTTTCGGCCATTTGAATGAGACGCATTGTGAGCTTGTAGATTGGCTATTTTCAAAAGATTTGTATACATTTGAAAACTTGAAAATGAGACATTCTGCATAACGAGTACTTTCTACTTTGGTACTTTAATTACATTTTGATGCCAATACGTGTGTACTTTTACTCAGGTACATTTTGAATTCTGGACTTTTACTTGTAGAGTATTTCTACATTGCAGTACTTTTACTTATAAGTAAAACATGTGGGTAGCTTTTCCAACACTGTATACCTCTGAGGCTCAAGCAAGTTGCTTCTTCCGTGTAGCTGTGAAGCTGCATGCGTGCAGCTGTGATCGATGTTGGGAGCAAAGACAGCGCGTGCTAAATCTGTGTGTTTGGACACCGACAACACGGTCGAATGTGTCATGATGAGGACTGCAAATAGGGCTGTGAATCTGTGAGTCACGATTCGATTCAAAATCGATTCTCAATCCAAAAACGGAAGCATTTTTTTTTCCAGATTCAAAACTATTCTCTATTCAAAATGATTCTTGATTTAAACATACATTAACCGATTTAAATCCTATGTAGAGACTTTAGTCTCAGAATGTGTTTTTTTTACATAACTTACATAACTTCTCCTCTGTTGTTTGTTTAACTTGGTCAACTTTTGAACCACTCTGTTTGAGATGGTCACGTCGTTCCTCCATCTTACATCACCGCTGTAGTCCGTGTGTGTTAGCCTGGCTAATAAGCAAGACGCCAATCTGCCGTTGGCAAAATAAATTGCCTGCGGCGGATTGCCACGCGATGTGATATGAGTCTGGCTTATTAGCCAGGTTACATGTGTTGCTTCACTCGCTCCATTCATAACATTGGTTTCAGCGGTACGACTGAGCGCCATCTATCGGCACAGATGTGTAATGACATGTAAAACAGTCTAGACCTTGAATTTAGTACAACCCGTTTTTTTAGGTATTTTCTTTGGAAAAAAATGTTCGTCTTATATTCGCCACAATTTGGTACATTTGAGTCCTTTCACTTTTGGTACATTAAGTACATTTTGATGCCAATACATTTTGAATTCCAGACTTTTACTTAGTATTTCTATATTTCAGTATTTCATTAAGTAAAGAATTTGAGTCCATTTTCCACCACTGGAAATGAGTAAGGATTGATCTGTTAATCTGGGAATTACATGGACACTGCTTTTGTCAGTGGTGCCACTGAGCATTACTGACACTGAACAGGTCCTTTTGTGAGCATTCTCCCCACACCACACCCTGGCTCTCTGTCGGTACAAAGACCAATGTTGTGGTATTACACAGGTGCCATTCCCACAATGTTTATCTGCTCATCACAATGGAACTAAAGTCCTTCTCAGCTTTCACCGTGATAGCTTCTACGTCCCTGACTCCCCGTTCGCCCGAATGTCATGTGCGTTCGATGAAATAGTTTCGGCTTTCAAGGTGAGTGCGGCGCTCTCAAAGACTTTGTGCCACACCGTATTTCTCTGAGCTATTGAGTTCCGCCGTGTTACTGCATCAGGGGCTGAGGTCATTTCAATTACGTCCCGCTGTTGGATCTCATAGTTCCAACTTGTGTCTCTGAGCACTGATTTGCAATCCTTTGAGACAAGTTGCTAATAGTATTTATCTCACTGTTTAAAGATAGATAGATGGATGGGTAGGTAGGTAGGTAGATAAGATAAGATAAGATAAGATAAGATAAGGTAGGTAGGTAGGTAGGTAGGTAGGTACAGTAGGTATGTAGGTAGATAAGATAAGATAAGATAAGGTAGGTAGGTAGATAAGGTAGGTAGGTTGGTAGATAAGGTAGGTAGGAAGATAAGGTAGGTACAAGGTAGGTACTGTAGGTAGATGATAGATAGATAGATTAAAAAATAGCAGCTCTATAAGCTCACATCACTTCGCAATGAATTGTGAGTTTGTTTTGCAGTTTTTTTCCTGACCTTGTTGAACAATAAAGAAGAAAATAGCACTAGAACTATTACAACTAAATGAAAATGAAGCCTTTTGAATCCAGGGAAAATCAAGAAAAAAAAACTAAACTAATCTAAAACCGCTTTAGGAAAAAACAAACTGAAATTGAAAACAAAATGTCCAAACAAAAATAGCCTTGAGGTTAATTTCTCTCTCTCTCTCTCTCTCTCTCTCTCTCAGTCCCTAGTACTGCTGCTGTTGCTACAGTATTGGCCAACACATTGTATTAAATCAGTAGTTCTCAAACTATTTTGTGATTACAAAATATTCAGAATTCTTGCTCAAAAATAGCACATGTACAAGCTTGCAGCATGGCACGAAGTGACGCGCCATTGGACAGACCAGTGTAAAACCTTGCACGCAGTAGCGTTGATTTTGACATCATTTTTTGATTGTGGAATTTTTCTTCTGCATTTGCCCATCCTAATTACGGTAGTAGTAGGAGGAGGAGGAGGAGAAGTGGGTTCCATTATTACATTGCTGCCCGGGGAGCCGCTAAGTGTCTTGCTCAGGGACACTCCCGGGGGGTCAAACCGGGGACTTTCTGCCTCCCAGGGGTCCTCGTTCAGCTAATGACCGGCCCTGACTCCCAGGGGTCCTCGTTCAGCTAATGACCGGCTCTGACTCCCAGGGGTCCTCCATCGTTCAGCTAATGACCAGCCCTAATAGGACCATGGAGGACCATGCATTCTGCCTTCTGATTCAGCCAACCACTGTGATTCTCAACCACTGTGATGTCAAGGACTTTTTTGTCCTGTGGTACTTGATACATTTTACATAATTACATAATTTATATTTCCCCCCCCTTTTTTGTTAAGTTAAAGTTCTGTTGCAGCAGCGTAACTAGTAGCCCCCCCCCCACCCCCAGAGCCAAAGGTCATGAGCCCCCCCCCACCCCACCCCCAGAGCCAAAGGTCATGAGCCCCCCCCCCCCCCCCACCCCCAGAGCCAAAGGTCATGAGCCCCAAAGGTCATGAGCCCCAGACCCAAACAGTGAGGAGGAGTCTGACATCCTCGCAGGGTTGTTGCAGAATCATCATAATTTGAACTGACTCGGTTCCACAGATAAATATTGTGAAAACAATGCCTTGTAGATCGGCTATTTTCACAATTATGTATTATATTAAGCTATTTTACATTCTGGCCAATGTTTGACCATTTTTTTTGTAGTTTGGGGTTATTATTTGTCTCACCCCGTATGGTCAGTATCATGGTAAGTATGATACTGGCTGTATGCTACTATATCCTTTTGTTTATATTTTTAATGTTTTTTTTTTTGTGGCTTTCGCCACGGCCCAGGCCTATCCTTTTGTTTCTTTGAAGAAGAAAACAGGTTAATGAGGTCTCATAAGAACAAAGAAAGAGAACAAAATAATTTACTAGGTAAACCTATTTATTTATAAGTTCCTTACCTTAGTAGTGGGCTGACATCAAAGTGTTTCGGCTATAGAGCATTCATCAGGGCCCAGTGAAGGGTGGAGGGTCCACTGGAGCCAAAACACGTTGGTCTTTTTTTAAACTAGCCTAGCAAAAGCCATTGAAAACTGAGCGGAGTGCCTTGGAATGTTTCTTGGAGAAATTGGAGATTGATGGATCAGATAAATGAACATCCCCGCTATAATATCTATCTTATTCACTTAAGAAAAAAGTCAATCTACCATTAAACAGTCACTGATCAAAATGAGGTAACAACTATTTTGTTTAGTGGTGAAGCCACAACTCCTATATGCGGAACTACGTATGTCTCTGACTGGCAAAGATTGTCGCACAGCCTTCCACACATACAGTACAAAACACGTACAGTACAGCACCACTCCGTTCAGACGGATCTGATTTTAAGCTACTATTTTCACCAGGGCTTAATCCCACACTGTATTACTACAGTGAAGTTAATAGACTCGCTATTGTGATTACTATATGCCCAATGGGTACTCTTAGCCCCACATTGTAACACAGAAAATGTCCACAAATGCACTTTAAATAATTTCTCAAATATAATTTCACACTCCTACATATGTGTACACTCTAACGTACATGAATATCCATATTATAGTCCCCTTATCTAACTTTGTTCATTCATCCAGTTTATTTGCTCCGAACCTACAGATCTGAGAGCTATGCCAGCTCTGAGAATCAAGAAGGATTTTCCAAGCGTTTTTATTCTGTAGGCGAAAAAATAATTGTGGGAATCGTTTCCTACTGCGCGTTGGACGTCTGAACAATTTGCGTCATGGAAAGAAAAAAATCGTGGCTCATCGGAACTGTGATTAATTGTGATTAATTGTTGTTGTAAATGTTGTTTTCATGTTTTGTTGTATTCTGTGCTGACATGGGTCAAGTAGATATAACAGGTACTGAAATAGTACTATTTTTAGGGATGTTTGTTTTCATTGTCTAACCATTTGTTCATGCTTTGGGTGTTAACTTTTCATTTACAGGAATTTTAATTTAATCAGTATAGGAATTTGATTTAGTCTAAATAGGATTTCAGTCATATAAGGAGTTTTATTTCTGGTTTACATATGGTTCAGTTTCAGGTCTGTCTGCAAGATGGGGTTTGTTCTGTTCTAATTATGATACAATTTAGGTAGTTAACAAGATGCTCCTCTGTCCAGGGGGGTCCTAAATTGAGGTATGTCTGTCACGTCAAACTATGGTTTAATGATTAATTTTGAATGTTGTAAAACATTTAATTTTGGAAAAAATTATTTGGCCGGTTATGAATTCTGATGCTGTAATTTTATTGCAACAGGCGTAAAAGCCTGTTGAGGGGGGAATGATGGATCAGATCTGGACAGATCTGGACACATGTACATATCAGTCAAACCTATTTTCAGCTAGGTACACTGACTACACACGGAAGGTGTAAGTTGATACGGTGGTGACTTGCATAGAACAGTAAGCTGCTAGAGTTATTTACAATTAGGCCTGTGAAAACAGCCTTTTGTTAGAATGCTGTCAAACACCCCAGGGGTTCGGGGGACAGCTCCTATCTTAATATATATAATATATCTCAAACTGCCAAACAACAGCTGGGTTTAGAGGGCTCTGTGCTCTCTGCTTCCTTTCAGAATCGACATGACATGATTTTACAATGTATTTGTGCTTAATCATTTAGACCTGTTAAGATTACATTCTAAACTCTTTCATTACATGTGTTAAACAATGTTCTGCATACTTCATATATAGTATAGGTATTTAATTTGTCCTATTGGTAAAAAAACATATAGTGTGTCACATGAGCTACATGCCATGTGAACCCCTCCTCCCCCTCACCGGAACATCCTGTGAGTAAACATTCTGATTGGCTCATACAAGCGGAGAGCCTGTTAGTTTCCATGGAGGAGGGAGGGACCTTAGAAGTTACTATAACCTGTAATGTTGTGAACTGCTGTTGGGTTCACATTTAGATCGGCTGAACGATGTGACTCCACTGAAAATCACGGGGCCTTCTGCCCGTGGCGCCTTGTAACTGAGTGAATTCTGTTCAATAAAACTGAAAACCACGGGGCCTTCTGCCCGTGGCGCCTTGTAACTGAGTGAATTCTGTTCAATAAAACTGAAAACCACGAGGCCTTCTGCCCGTGGCGCCTTGTAACTGAGTGAATTCTGTTCAATAAAACTGACAACCACGAGGCCTTCTGCCCGTGGCGCCTTGTAACTGAGTGAATTCTGTTCAATAAAACTGAAAACCACAGGGCCTTCTGCCCGTGGCGCCTTGTAACTGAGTGAATTCTGTTCAATAAAACTGACCAGATTCGTGGACTATAGAACCTGTTGCCTTCCACCCACCATCACTGCTGCTACAACCTATGGGTCACTTGGTACAGAACATTTACATCATGCTTTCATTTGGTGATATTTTCCAGATCACCAGAATTCATTGCGTTTAGGTCAAGGTCAATGTACACATTGACCCACAAATAAGCAATACGTTGAAATCAGCAAATGAACACTTGGTGTGTGTGTGTGTGTGTGTGTGTGTGGGTGTGGGGGTGTGTGTGTGTGGGGGGGGGGGGGGGGTGAATTTGGGTCAGCCTATAGGGTCAGCCTATAGTTATGTATTGATTGTGGGCCAGGATAGTTTTCAAGATTATTCAAAAATGGCAGATCTACAATTACCATCTTCTGCCAGCTTGTATATCTGCTATTTTTGGCATAGAACATTGAAATGTAGCTAAATGAGTGTGAACCTCTCTTCAACACAAACACAAAGGCATGGGTGTGGTACTCCTGGTTTACCAGGATGGGGTTCGATTCCCTGCAGTGCCCTGCTCGTTGTGTTGAATGTACATGACCATGTTTTTTTTTACAGAGATGTGTGCATTACATTAAATTTACCCATTCACACACACATTCACACCGATCTCAGAGGAAACTATGCAAGGCACCAACCTGCACATTGGGAGCAATTAGGGGTTCAGAGTCTTGCTCAAGGTCACTCTATGACACTAGCTCTGGGGGAGCCCGGGTTTGAACTATCCGGTCACTCTAGGCCACTGCCGCCCCATGTTTATTTGTCTTGCTCTTTGTGGTGCATTTACATTAACATTTAGTCTGTGGCCTGACAAAATGAGAGTACATAATGCTGCTTACACTCATACTAGGTTAGGGTTAAAACACTTCCTGTTAATGGGTTTCTTTAAATTAACTTTTAGCATTTTGTTTGTTTTGGTGTTTATATTGAGTTTTGAACCTACAACCTTGGCTTTAGTTTGCTAACCCCTGACTTTTAAGCTGCGGCTTTGACAGCTGTGTCTTTATTGACACAAATGCATAACGATTTCCTGTGTGTGTGTGTGTGTGTGTGTACGTGCGTGCAGCTGCAGTGCATAACTAGTTAGAAGAGAGAGAGGGGATGAGAGCACAGCACCGTGGCACGGACACTCTGACAGACAGAATAAACGAGAAATGTTTTATGTCTGAAGAGAATTCAACACACTGTTTGTTAAAAGTCTTTACCATATTTTAGTGTGGTAACTGTGCTTGTCTGTGTGTGTGTGTGTGTGGGGGGGGGGGGGGGGTGGGTATTTTCACATCGGAAGATTAATCTAACAGCACGTTAGATGGGCTTGCAGGGCTCTAGTTAAGATACAGGCCTTGTAAGAAGAACACTGTTGGTACAAAACCAGCAAGGTATTTTTTTTCCAAACTTTTATCTGGCTCTGTTACCTTTATTTAATCATTCACTAAACAGCACTCAAGAGGTGATGTATGGACTGTGGTGGTGCAGTCGTGAAGATACAGGCCCAAGGTTCCTGGTTCAAATCAAATCCAGCAAGGGCTATTTTCCAAGTTTGTACCTGCATTTCCACAAGCAGAACCTTTTGTTGTTTTTTCTTTTATGTTTTTTGCATCTTTACAAATTTGTACCCTTGTACCTGTCTCTAACGTTTCAATGAAGAGGTCACAAGAGAACAAACAATGCTTGAACCAAGATGGTGTAGTGGTTAAGATACAGGCCTTCCAAATAGAAGGTTCTGGGTTCAAATCCAGCAAGAGAACTTCTCTAACTTTCACCTGGCTCATTTAACATTATCTAATGTTTCACTAATCACGAAGGAGTACACGTGACCCATGAGGTTGCAGTGGTGAAGATACAAGCCTTGCAACCAGATGTTTCCTTGTTTTTTTATTATTTTATTTTCTACTTTTGTACCGGTCTCTAACATTTCAATGAACAGTGTGCAGGAGAACAAAGAGTGTATGAACCACGGTGGTGTAGTGGTTAAGATACAGGCCTTGGAAACAGAGTGGTCTGGGTTTAAGTCCAGCAAGGGCATTGTTTCAAATGTTACCTTACTCTTGCATCTTTATCTAATCTTTCAATGAAGTGTGCGCAATAGTATTAATTCTACATGAGCCAGTTGGTGCAGTGGTGAAGATAGTGGTGAAGACAGAAGGTTCTGTGTTCAAGTCCAGCAAGGGTATTTTTTCAAACTTGCATCTTTATCCAATATTTCACTGTAGAGCATGCAATAGCATGAATTCTGTATGAGAAGTGGTGGTGCAGTGGTGAAGATACAGGGCTTGCAACCAGAAGGTTCCTGGTTCAAATACAGCAAGGATGTCTTTCTACTTTTACCTGACTCTTGCACCTTTATCTGATCTTTCACTGAATTGTACATAAAAGAACAGTTCAGATATGAACTATGGTGGTGCACTGGTTAAGTTACTGGCCCTGCTATTTCTGCTGCAAATGGGACTTGTTTGATTAGGCTACTTACACCTGACAGGGAGACCAGGCCACACCCCAATTACTCAGGTGTAAGTAGTCACTGATTAGCCCCTCCCCTATAAAGCCTGGTGCCCATGCCACATTTCCTGTTTGGTCTTTCTTTGTGTGCACTGACTGAGCAAAGTAGGAAACTGCTTGTAATTGCCTTAGCACTTTTTGACTTTAGGCCATCGATTAATTTTTTGGACTTTGTGGTCCTAATGTATGTTTCTCAGGTGTCCCCTCTCTACGCGTCAGTGTCGATGACCAATGTGCAGAAATGTTGCCTTTGACCTTCATAATGTGGTTCTTCTAACAAACCTCTGATTATAGGCTTGTCTACTCTCACCATTGTGGAATGTATAAGCAGTGTGGTTACCTTAGCACTTTTAATGGTTTCCCAAGATGGCATACCATCAAGTTGAATTTAAGACATGGTCACACATACAATTCCACAGTACTTAGTTCTTAGCCCAAATTGTTGTTTGTTTTTGTATTTAACTGATTGGTGTTTGTTGTAATAAATACATACAATGGAATTTGTTTGATTCAATTAAATAATGTATATCCTTGAGTCACTAGAATAGCTCAAAACAGAATGCATACAAGTATGGAGCTCAGCCTATACTTGATTTGATTGACATGCTGCATGCCATGAGTGTATGAAGTGTTTTTTCTAAATGAATTGAGCTACTCTAAGATGAGCTGTGGTCATAACAGCACTGTTTGAGAAACTAGTTGAAAACACTTTAATGACCATTTTATTGTAACAGTCTAAAGTGAGAACAGCAACTGTACTTAACAAAATGTAAGTGTAAAAAGAATTACACTAATCACAAAACACTTTTGTAATAGAGTGTCTTCTAGGTGAAAGAGCATGCCACTGATTGAGAACATTATTTCCACCTGTGCTGATTAGCAAGACCCCCTGCAGCCTGTTTGTAGAGTTTTTGATAAACAGACTACAGTACATTTGTTGTTCTCACTTTAAAGTAAAAGTCTTAAGTGAGAACAAAATGTACTTAACTTTTGATCATCGGAAACTAATATGATACAATGGGTATGAATTTTAATGACAGTACTTAGGCTGATATGAAACTTCTCTATTTTGTTTCAATGAAAGTGTAAATCCATGTGCAGTCTCTAACAATGTTCTAACATGTGGTTTTAAGCAATAATCTAAATCTCAGTTGAACCCTGATCATCAGAGGGTGTATCTGGCAGATTCTTAGATTTTCAATCATTCTGTCAGGGGTAGAGGTGTTTTCTATGGATTTTCATCTTTTGACATGTCACCTCTCCCTTCAACCTTAAATACAACCTTCAAAATCTTATTAGTGTGAAAAGCCCAGTGGCGCAAGAGAAAAGCATAGGTCTCACAAGCTGAAGGTGGTGGGTTTGAATCTTGCTCAGGGTAAACCTTCATTTTCGGGCTTTTTAAGGTGTAGAGAGCCGAGGCAGCCCGCCTCCCTCCTCCCGCTCTCTTTTAGCTCCGGTTGAAGAGGGAGGAGCATGGAGGGTACACCGCCAGGAGGAGGATTTTTTTAGAAGCCCGCCTCCATGGGGAGGAGCTTCCCCTGGAGGCGGGCTGGAATTTGCATATTAAATTAAATTGTTTTATTAGAAATTGTTTTGTTTTTTTCACTTTATTAACTTGATTGGCAGTTGTCTTTTGATGCATTGGTGCTACTTTTGAGGCATGTTAGTTGTTTGGAGGATTTTTTGTTTTTATATTGAGTTTTGTGAGTTTTGAACCTACAACCTTTAGCTTGTGAACCATTGACTATTAGACTGCACCACGCTGGCACATGAAAGATATTGCGGGAATGTTATACTTGACCTTTTGGAATTTAGGTGAGCAGCGAAAGACAGTTGACAGAAAATAAGTTTTACTGGGCTTGAACCACCAACCTTCAGTTTGCAAGGCATGGTCAAATCCTCTGTGCTACAGAGACATGGAAGAAGTTGCGGGAAGGTAATACTTGAACTTTTGGAAATTAGGTGAGCAGCGAAAGACTGTTGACAGAAAATAAGTTTCACTGGGCTTGAACTGCCGACCTTCAGTTTGCAAGGCATGGTCATATCCTCTGTGCTACAGAGACTTGAAAGAAGTTGCGGGAATGTAATACTTGACCTTTTGGAATTTAGGTGGGCAACAAAAGACACTTGACAGAAGTGCTTTATTTTATTATTACTAATTGTTGTTTGACACTGAGGCATTTGATGTTTAAGGTTGTTTATTTTTCATTTGTTTGATTGGCAGTGAGTGGAGTCACTTTTGAGGCATTTTGTTTGTTTTAGTGTTTATATTGAGTTTTTTGAGTTTTGAACCTACAACCTTTAGTTTGTGAACCATTGACTATTAGACTGCACCACGCTGGCACATGAAAGATTTTGCGGGAATGTTATACTTGACCTTTTGGAATTTAGGTGAGCAGCGAAAGACAGTTGACAGAAAACATGTTTCACTGGGCTTGAACTGCCGACCTTCAGTTTGCAAGGCATGGTCATATCCTCTGTGCTACAGAGACTTGAAAGATGTTGCGGGAATGTAATACTTGACCTTTTGGAATTTAGGTGGGCAACAAAAGACATTTGACAGAAGTGCTTTATTTTATTATTACTAATTGTTGTTTGACACTGAGGCATTTGATGTTTAAGGTTGTTTATTTTTCATTTGTTTGATTGGCAGTGAGTGGAGTCACTTTTGAGGCATTTTGTTTGTTTTAGTGTTTATATTGAGTTTTGTGAGTTTTGAACATACAACCTTTAGTTTGTGAACCATTGACTATTAGACTGCACCACGCTGGCACATGAAAGATATTGCGGGAATGTTATACTTGACCTTTTGGAATTTAGGTGAGCAGCGAAAGACAGTTGACAGAAAATATGTTTTACTGGGCTTGAACCATAGATATATATAAACTCTAGATAGCTCACCCGCGCTGTTGGCCAATGGAGAGCGACGTCGTTACGTGGCGGCCATCTTACCTCGGGCCACATAACATTGTGTCTATGGGGCATGTACTCTTAAATGACCATAACTTGCTCAATTTTCAACTGATTTTCAAACGGTTTGGTTTGTTATAAACGTCAGAGACGTCCGCATACTTATATGCTTTTATACGAAGTTCATATAAATAAAAAAAATTAAGCAGATAAGCGTCCTGAATCATAGCCACGTTGACAACGTTTGTAATAAACCAACCCGTTTGTAAATCCGTCAAGATTTGAGCGAGTTATGACTTTCTGTTTGAGCTGCCATTGAACATACTGTACTGTAGCCCCGAAGTAAGATGGCTGCCGGGTGAACGACGTCAGAAACTCCGCCTTGAGCCATCTAGAGTTTATATATATCTATGGCTTGGTCCAGGTCGGGTCCCAATGGGCTTGCAGGGCTCTAATTAAGATACAGGCCTTGTAAGAAGAACACTTTTGGTACAAAACCAGCAAGGTATTTTTTTTTCAAACTTTTATCTGGCTCTGTTACCTTTATTTAATCTTTCACTAAACAGCACTCAAGAGAAGAGGTGATGGTGCAGTCGTGAAGATACAGGCCCAACGTTCCTGGTTCAAATCAAATCCAGCAAGGGCTATTTTCCAAGTTTGTACCTGCATTTCCACAAGCAGAACCTTTTGTTGTTTCTTCTTTTATGTTTTTTGCATCTTTCCAAATTTGTACCCCAAGAGAACAAACAATCCTTGAACCAAGATGGTGCAGTGGTGAAGATATGTGCCTTACAAACAGAAGGTTCTGTGTTCAAGTCCAGCAAGGGTATTTTTTCAAACTTGCATCTTTATCCAATATTTCACTGTAGAGCATGCAATAGCATGAATTCTGTATGAGAAGTGGTGGTGCAGTGGTGAAGATACAGGGCTTGCAACCAGAAGGTTCCTGGTTCAGATACAGCAAGGATGTCTTTCTACTTTTACCTGACTCTTGCACCTTTATCTGATCTTTCACTGAATTGTACACAAAAGAACAGTTCAGATATGAACTATGGTGGTGCACTGGTTAAGATACTGGCCCTGCTATTTCTGCTGCAAATGGGACTTGTTTGATTAGGCTACTTACACCTGACAGGGAGACCAGGCCACACCCCAATTACTCAGGTGTCAGTAGGTACTGATTAGCCCCTCCCCTATAAAGCCTGGTGCCCATGCCACATTTCCTGTTTGGTCTTTCTTTGTGTGCACTGACTGAGCAAAGTAGGAAACTGCTTGTAATTGCCTTAGCACTTTTTGAGTTTAGGCCATCGATACATTTTTTGGACTTTGTGGTCCTAATGTATGTTTCTCAGGTGTCCCCTCTCTACGCGTCAGTGTCGATGACCAATGTGCAGAAATGTTGCCTTTGACCTTCATAATGTGGTTCTTCTAACAAACCTCTGCTTATAGGCTTGTCTACTCTCACCATTGTGGAATGTATAAGCAGTGTGGTTACCTTAGCACTTTTAATGGTTTCCCAAGATGGCATACCATCAAGTTGAATTTAAGACATGGTCACACATACAATTCCACAGTACTTAGTTCTTAGCCCAATTGTTTGTTGTTTTTGTATTTAATTGATTGGTGTTTGTTGTAATAAATACATACAATGGAATTTGTTTGATTCAATTAAATAATGTATATCCTTGAGTCACTAGAATAGCTCAAAACAGAATGCATATCACAAGTATGGAGCTCAGCCTATACTTGATTTGATTGACATGCTGCATGCCATGAGTGTATGAAGTGTTGTTTTTTCTAAATTAATTGAGCTACTCTAAGATGAGCTGTGGTCATAACAGCACTGTTTGAGAAACTAGTTGAAAACACTGTAATGACCATTTTATTGTAACAGTCTAAAGTGAGAACAGCAACTGTACTTAACAAAATGTAAGTGTAAAAAGAATTACACTAATCACAAAACACTTTTGTAATAGAGTGTCTTCTAGGTGAAAGAGCATGCCACTGATTGAGAACATTATTTCCACCTGTGCTGATTAGCAAGACCCCCTGCAGCCTGTTTGTAGAGTTTTTGATAAACAGACTACAGTACATTTGTTGTTCTCACTTTAAAGTAAAAGTCTTAAGTGAGAACAAAATGTACTTAACTTTTGATCATCGGAAACTAATATGATACAATGGGTATGAATTTTAATGACAGTACTTAGGCTGATATGAAACTTCTCTATTTTGTTTCAATGAAAGTGTAAATCCATGTGCAGTCTCTAACAATGTTCTAACATGTGGTTTTAAGCAATAATCTAAATCTCAGTTGAACCCTGATCATCAGAGGGTGTATCTGGCAGATTCTTAGATTTTCAATCATTCTGTCAGGGGTAGAGGTGTTTTCTATGGATTTTCATCTTTTGACATGTCACCTCTCCCTTCAACCTTAAATACAACCTTCAAAATCTTATTAGTGTGAAAAGCCCAGTGGCGCAAGAGAAAAGCATAGGTCTCACAAGCTGAAGGTGGTGGGTTTGAATCTTGCTCAGGGTAAACCTTCATTTTCGGGCTTTTTAAGGTGTAGAGAGCCGAGGCAGCCCGCCTCCCTCCTCCCGCTCTCTTTTAGCTCCGGTTGAAGAGGGAGGAGCATGGAGGGTACACCTCCAGGAGGAGGATTTTTTTAGAAGCCCGCCTCCATGGGGAGGAGCTTCCCCTGGAGGCGGGCTGGAATTTGCATATTAAATTAAATTGTTTTTTTTATTAGAAATTGTTTTTTTTTTTCACTTTATTAACTTGATTGGAGTTGTCTTTTGATGCATTGGTGCTACTTTTGAGGCATGTTAGTTGTTTGGAGGATTTTTTGTTTTTATATTGAGTTTTGTGAGTTTTGAACCTACAACCTTTAGCTTGTGAACCATTGACTATTAGACTGCACCACGCTGGCACATGAAAGTTATTGCGGGAATGTTATACTTGACCTTTTGGAATTTAGGTGAGCAGCGAAAGACAGTTGACAGAAAATAAGTTTTACTGGGCTTGAACCACCAACCTTCAGTTTGCAAGGCATGGTCAAATCCTCTGTGCTACAGAGACATGGAAGAAGTTGCGGGAAGGTAATACTTGAACTTTTGGAAATTAGGTGAGCAGCGAAAGACTTGACAGAAAATAAGTTTCACTGGGCTTGAACTGCCGACCTTCAGTTTGCAAGGCATGGTCATATCCTCTGTGCTACAGAGACTTGAAAGAAGTTGCGGGAATGTAATACTTGACCTTTTGGAATTTAGGTGGGCAACAAAAGACACGACAGAAGTGCTTTATTTTATTATTACTAATTGTTGTTTGACACTGAGGCATTTGATGTTTAAGGTTGTTTATTTTTCATTTGTTTGATTGGCAGTGAGTGGAGTCACTTTTGAGGCATTTTGTTTGTTTTAGTGTTTATATTGAGTTTTGTGAGTTTTGAACCTACAACCTTTAGTTTGTGAACCATTGACTATTAGACTGCACCACGCTGGCACATGAAAGATATTGCGGGAATGTTATACTTGACCTTTTGGAATTTAGGTGAGCAGCGAAAGACAGTTGACAGAAAATATGTTTTACTGGGCTTGAACCATAGATATATATAAACTCTAGATAGCTCACCCGCGCTGTTGGCCAATGGAGAGCGACGTCGTTACGTGGCGGCCATCTTACCTCGGGCCACATAACATTGTGTCTATGGGGCATGTACTCTTAAATGACCATAACTTGCTCAATTTTCAACTGATTTTCAAACGGTTTGGTTTGTTATAAACGTCAGAGACGTCCGCATACTTATATGCTTTTATACGAAGTTCATATAAAAAAAAAAAATTAAGCAGATAAGCGTCCTGAATCATAGCCACGTTGACAACGTTTGTAATAAACCAACCCGTTTGTAAATCCGTCAAGATTTGAGCGAGTTATGACTTTCTGTTTGAGCTGCCATTGAACATACTGTACTGTAGCCCCGAAGTAAGATGGCTGCCGGGTGAACGACGTCAGAAACTCCGCCTTGAGCCATCTAGAGTTTATATATATCTATGGCTTGGTCCAGGTCGGGTCCCAATGGGCTTGCAGGGCTCTAATTAAGATACAGGCCTTGTAAGAAGAACACTTTTGGTACAAAACCAGCAAGGTATTTTTTTTTCAAACTTTTATCTGGCTCTGTTACCTTTATTTAATCTTTCACTAAACAGCACTCAAGAGAAGAGGTGATGGTGCAGTCGTGAAGATACAGGCCCAACGTTCCTGGTTCAAATCAAATCCAGCAAGGGCTATTTTCCAAGTTTGTACCTGCATTTCCACAAGCAGAACCTTTTGTTGTTTCTTCTTTTATGTTTTTTGCATCTTTCCAAATTTGTACCCCAAGAGAACAAACAATCCTTGAACCAAGATGGTGCAGTGGTGAAGATATGTGCCTTACAAACAGAAGGTTCTGTGTTCAAGTCCAGCAAGGGTATTTTTTCAAACTTGCATCTTTATCCAATATTTCACTGTAGAGCATGCAATAGCATGAATTCTGTATGAGAAGTGGTGGTGCAGTGGTGAAGATACAGGGCTTGCAACCAGAAGGTTCCTGTTTCAAATACAGCAAGGATGTCTTTCTACTTTTACCTGACTCTTGCACCTTTATCTGATCTTTCACTGAATTGTACACAAAAGAACAGTTCAGATATGAACTATGGTGGTGCACTGGTTAAGATACTGGCCCTGCTATTTCTGCTGCAAATGGGACTTGTTTGATTAGGCTACTTACACCTGACAGGGAGACCAGGCCACACCCCAATTACTCAGGTGTCAGTAGGTACTGATTAGCCCCTCCCCTATAAAGCCTGGTGCCCATGCCACATTTCCTGTTTGGTCTTTCTTTGTGTGCACTGACTGAGCAAAGTAGGAAACTGCTTGTAATTGCCTTAGCACTTTTTGAGTTTAGGCCATCGATACATTTTTTGGACTTTGTGGTCCTAATGTATGTTTCTCAGGTGTCCCCTCTCTACGCGTCAGTGTCGATGACCAATGTGCAGAAATGTTGCCTTTGACCTTCATAATGTGGTTCTTCTAACAAACCTCTGCTTATAGGCTTGTCTACTCTCACCATTGTGGAATGTATAAGCAGTGTGGTTACCTTAGCACTTTTAATGGTTTCCCAAGATGGCATACCATCAAGTTGAATTTAAGACATGGTCACACATACAATTCCACAGTACTTAGTTCTTAGCCCAATTGTTTGTTGTTTTTGTATTTAATTGATTGGTGTTTGTTGTAATAAATACATACAATGGAATTTGTTTGATTCAATTAAATAATGTATATCCTTGAGTCACTAGAATAGCTCAAAACAGAATGCATATCACAAGTATGGAGCTCAGCCTATACTTGATTTGATTGACATGCTGCATGCCATGAGTGTATGAAGTGTTGTTTTTTCTAAATGAATTGAGCTACTCTAAGATGAGCTGTGGTCATAACAGCACTGTTTGAGAAACTAGTTGAAAACACTTTAATGACCATTTTATTGTAACAGTCTAAAGTGAGAACAGCAACTGTACTTAACAAAATGTAAGTGTAAAAAGAATTACACTAATCACAAAACACTTTTGTAATAGAGTGTCTTCTAGGTGAAAGAGCATGCCACTGATTGAGAACATTATTTCCACCTGTGCTGATTAGCAAGACCCCCTGCAGCCTGTTTGTAGAGTTTTTGATAAACAGACTACAGTACATTTGTTGTTCTCACTTTAAAGTAAAAGTCTTAAGTGAGAACAAAATGTACTTAACTTTTGATCATCGGAAACTAATATGATACAATGGGTATGAATTTTAATGACAGTACTTAGGCTGATATGAAACTTCTCTATTTTGTTTCAATGAAAGTGTAAATCCATGTGCAGTCTCTAACAATGTTCTAACATGTGGTTTTAAGCAAAAATCTAAATCTCAGTTGAACCCTGATCATCAGAGGGTGTATCTGGCAGATTCTTAGATTTTCAATCATTCTGTCAGGGGTAGAGGTGTTTTCTATGGATTTTCATCTTTTGACATGTCACCTCTCCCTTCAACCTTAAATACAACCTTCAAAATCTTATTAGTGTGAAAAGCCCAGTGGCGCAAGAGAAAAGCATAGGTCTCACAAGCTGAAGGTGGTGGGTTTGAATCTTGCTCAGGGTAAACCTTCATTTTCGGGCTTTTTAAGGTGTAGAGAGCCGAGGCAGCCCGCCTCCCTCCTCCCGCTCTTTTAGCTCCGGTTGAAGAGGGAGGAGCATGGAGGGTACACCTCCAGGAGGAGGATTTTTTTAGAAGCCCGCCTCCATGGGGAGGAGCTTCCCCTGGAGGTGGGCTGGAATTTGCATATTAAATTAAATTGTTTTTTTTATTAGAAATTGTTTTTTTTTCTTCACTTTATTAACTTGATTGGCAGTTGTCTTTTGATGCATTGGTGCTACTTTTGAGGCATGTTAGTTGTTTGGAGGATTTTTTGTTTTTATATTGAGTTTTGTGAGTTTTGAACCTACAACCTTTAGCTTGTGAACCATTGACTATTAGACTGCACCACGCTGGCACATGAAAGATATTGCGGGAATGTTATACTTGACCTTTTGGAATTTAGGTGAGCAGCGAAAGACAGTTGACAGAAAATAAGTTTTACTGGGCTTGAACCACCAACCTTCAGTTTGCAAGGCATGGTCAAATCCTCTGTGCTACAGAGACATGGAAGAAGTTGCGGGAAGGTAATACTTGAACTTTTGGAAATTAGGTGAGCAGCGAAAGACTGTTGACAGAAAATAAGTTTCACTGGGCTTGAACTGCCGACCTTCAGTTTGCAAGGCATGGTCATATCCTCTGTGCTACAGAGACTTGAAAGAAGTTGCAGGAATGTAATACTTGACCTTTTGGAATTTAGGTGGGCAACAAAAGACACTTGACAGAAGTGCTTTATTTTATTATTACTAATTGTTGTTTGACACTGAGGCATTTGATGTTTAAGGTTGTTTATTTTTCATTTGTTTGATTGGCAGTGAGTGGAGTCACTTTTGAGGCATTTTGTTTGTTTTAGTGTTTATATTGAGTTTTGTGAGTTTTGAACCTACAACCTTTAGTTTGTGAACCATTGACTATTAGACTGCACCACGCTGGCACATGAAAGATATTGCGGGAATGTTATACTTGACCTTTTGGAATTTAGGTGAGCAGCGAAAGACAGTTGACAGAAAACATGTTTCACTGGGCTTGAACTGCCGACCTTCAGTTTGCAAGGCATGGTCAAATCCTCTGTGCTACAGAGACATGGAAGAAGTTGCGGGAAGGTAATACTTGAACTTTTGGAAATTAGGTGAGCAGCGAAAGACTGTTGACAGAAAATAAGTTTCACTGGGCTTGAACTGCCGACCTTCAGTTTGCAAGGCATGGTCATATCCTCTGTGCTACAGAGACTTGAAGAAGTTGCGGGAATGTAATACTTGACCTTTTGGAATTTAGGTGGGCAACAAAAGACACCTGACAGAAGTGCTTTATTTTATTATTACTAATTGTTGTTTGACACTGAGGCATTTGATGTTTAAGGATGTTTATTTTTCATTTGTTTGATTGGCAGTGAGTGGAGTCACTTTTGAGGCATTTTGTTTGTTTTAGTGTTTATATTGAGTTTTGTGAGTTTTGAACCTACAACCTTTAGTTTGTGAACCATTGACTATTAGACTGCACCACGCTGGCACATGAAAGATATTGCGGGAATGTAATACTTGACCTTTTGGAATTTAGGTGGGCAACAAAAGAGACGACAGAAGTGCTTTATTTTATTATTACTAATTGTTGTTTGACACTGAGGCATTTGATGTTTAAGGTTGTTTATTTTTCATTTGTTTGATTGGCAGTGAGTGGAGTCACTTTTGAGGCATTTTGTTTGTTTTAGTGTTTATATTGAGTTTTGTGAGTTTTGAACCTACAACCTTTGGTTTGTGAACCATTGACTATTAGACTGCACCACGCTGGCACATGAAAGATATTGCGGGAATGTTATACTTGACCTTTTGGAATTTAGGTGAGCAGCGAAAGACGGTTGACAGAAAATATGTTTCACTGTGCTTGAACTGCCGACCTTCTTTTTGCAAGGCATGGTCATATCCTCTGTGCTACAGAGACTTGAAAGATGTTGCGGGAATGTAATACTTGACCTTTTGGAATTTAGGTGGGCAACAAAAGACACTTGACAGAAGTGCTTTATTTTATTATTACTAATTGTTGTTTGACACTGAGGCATTTGATGTTTAAGGTTGTTTATTTTTCATTTGTTTGATTAGCAGTGAGTGGAGTCACTTTTGAGGCATTTTGTTTGTTTTAGTGTTTATATTGAGTTTTTTGAGTTTTGAACCTACAACCTTTAGTTTGTGAACCATTGACTATTAGACTGCACCACGCTGGCACATGAAAGATATTGTGGGAATGTTATACTTGACCTTTTGGAATTTAGGTGAGCAGCGAAAGACAGTTGACAGAAAACATGTTTCACTGGGCTTGAACTGCCGACCTTCAGTTTGCAAGGCATGGTCATATCCTCTGTGCTACAGAGACTTGAAAGATGTTGCGGGAATGTAATACTTGACCTTTTGGAATTTAGGTGGGCAACAAAAGACACTTGACAGAAGTGCTTTATTTTATTATTACTAATTGTTGTTTGACACTGAGGCATTTGATGTTTAAGGTTGTTTATTTTTCATTTGTTTGATTGGCAGTGAGTGGAGTCACTTTTGAGGCATTTTGTTTGTTTTAGTGTTTATATTGAGTTTTGTGAGTTTTGAACCTACAACCTTTAGTTTGTGAACCATTGACTATTAGACTGCACCACGCTGGCACATGAAAGATATTGCGGGAATGTTATACTTGACCTTTTGGAATTTAGGTGAGCAGCGAAAGACAGTTGACAGAAAATATGTTTTACTGGGCTTGAACCATAGATATATATAAACTCTAGATAGCTCACCCGCGCTGTTGGCCAATGGAGAGCGACGTCGTTACGTGGCGGCCATCTTACCTCGGGCCACATAACATTGTGTCTATGGGGCATGTACTCTTAAATGACCATAACTTGCTCAATTTTCAACTGATTTTCAAACGGTTTGGTTTGTTATAAACGTCAGAGACGTCCGCATACTTATATGCTTTTATACGAAGTTCATATAAAAAAAAAATTAAGCAGATAAGCGTCCTGAATCATAGCCACGTTGACAACGTTTGTAATAAACCAACCCGTTTGTAAATCCGTCAAGATTTGAGCGAGTTATGACTGTTTCTGTTTGAGCTGCCATTGAACATACTGTACTGTAGCCCCGAAGTAAGATGGCTGCCGGGTGAACGACGTCAGAAACTCCGCCTTGAGCCATCTAGAGTTTATATATATCTATGGCTTGGTCCAGGTCGGGTCCCAATGGGCTTGCAGGGCTCTAATTAAGATACAGGCCTTGTAAGAAGAACACTTTTGGTACAAAACCAGCAAGGTATTTTTTTTTCAAACTTTTATCTGGCTCTGTTACCTTTATTTAATCTTTCACTAAACAGCACTCAAGAGAAGAGGTGATGGTGCAGTCGTGAAGATACAGGCCCAACGTTCCTGGTTCAAATCAAATCCAGCAAGGGCTATTTTCCAAGTTTGTACCTGCATTTCCACAAGCAGAACCTTTTGTTGTTTCTTCTTTTATGTTTTTTGCATCTTTCCAAATTTGTACCCCAAGAGAACAAACAATCCTTGAACCAAGATGGTGCAGTGGTGAAGATATGTGCCTTACAAACATAAGGTTCTGTGTTCAAGTCCAGCAAGGGTATTTTTTCAAACTTGCATCTTTATCCAATATTTCACTGTAGAGCATGCAATAGCATGAATTCCGTATGAGAAGTGGTGGTGCAGTGGTGAAGATATGGGCCTTCCAAACAGAAGGTTCTGTGTTCAAGTCCAGCAAGGGTATTTTTTCAAACTTGCATCTTTATCCAATATTTCACTGTAGAGCATGCAATAGCATGAATTCTGTATGAGAAGTGGTGGTGCAGTGGTGAAGATACAGGGCTTGCAACCAGAAGGTTCCTGGTTCAAATACAGCAAGGATGTCTTTCTACTTTTACCTGACTCTTGCACCTTTATCTGATCTTTCACTGAATTGTACACAAAAGAACAGTTCAGATATGAACTATGGTGGTGCACTGGTTAAGATACTGGCCCTGCTATTTCTGCTGCAAATGGGACTTGTTTGATTAGGCTACTTACACCTGACAGGGAGACCAGGCCACACCCCAATTACTCAGGTGTCAGTAGGTACTGATTAGCCCCTCCCCTATAAAGCCTGGTGCCCATGCCACATTTCCTGTTTGGTCTTTCTTTGTGTGCACTGACTGAGCAAAGTAGGAAACTGCTTGTAATTGCCTTAGCACTTTTTGAGTTTAGGCCATCGATACATTTTTTGGACTTTGTGGTCCTAATGTATGTTTCTCAGGTGTCCCCTCTCTACGCGTCAGTGTCGATGACCAATGTGCAGAAATGTTGCCTTTGACCTTCATAATGTGGTTCTTCTAACAAACCTCTGCTTATAGGCTTGTCTACTCTCACCATTGTGGAATGTATAAGCAGTGTGGTTACCTTAGCACTTTTAATGGTTTCCCAAGATGGCATACCATCAAGTTGAATTTAAGACATGGTCACACATACAATTCCACAGTACTTAGTTCTTAGCCCAATTGTTTGTTGTTTTTGTATTTAATTGATTGGTGTTTGTTGTAATAAATACATACAATGGAATTTGTTTGATTCAATTAAATAATGTATATCCTTGAGTCACTAGAATAGCTCAAAACAGAATGCATATCACAAGTATGGAGCTCAGCCTATACTTGATTTGATTGACATGCTGCATGCCATGAGTGTATGAAGTGTTGTTTTTTCTAAATGAATTGAGCTACTCTAAGATGAGCTGTGGTCATAACAGCACTGTTTGAGAAACTAGTTGAAAACACTTTAATGACCATTTTATTGTAACAGTCTAAAGTGAGAACAGCAACTGTACTTAACAAAATGTAAGTGTAAAAAGAATTACACTAATCACAAAACACTTTTGTAATAGAGTGTCTTCTAGGTGAAAGAGCATGCCACTGATTGAGAACATTATTTCCACCTGTGCTGATTAGCAAGACCCCCTGCAGCCTGTTTGTAGAGTTTTTGATAAACAGACTACAGTACATTTGTTGTTCTCACTTTAAAGTAAAAGTCTTAAGTGAGAACAAAATGTACTTAACTTTTGATCATCGGAAACTAATATGATACAATGGGTATGAATTTTAATGACAGTACTTAGGCTGATATGAAACTTCTCTATTTTGTTTCAATGAAAGTGTAAATCCATGTGCAGTCTCTAACAATGTTCTAACATGTGGTTTTAAGCAAAAATCTAAATCTCAGTTGAACCCTGATCATCAGAGGGTGTATCTGGCAGATTCTTAGATTTTCAATCATTCTGTAAGGGGTAGAGGTGTTTTCTATGGATTTTCATCTTTTGACATGTCACCTCTCCCTTCAACCTTAAATACAACCTTCAAAATCTTATTAGTGTGAAAAGCCCAGTGGCGCAAGAGAAAAGCATAGGTCTCACAAGCTGAAGGTGGTGGGTTTGAATCTTGCTCAGGGTAAACCTTCATTTTCGGGCTTTTTAAGGTGTAGAGAGCCGAGGCAGCCCGCCTCCCTCCTCCCGCTCTCTTTTAGCTCCGGTTGAAGAGGGAGGAGCATGGAGGGTACACCTCCAGGAGGAGGATTTTTTTAGAAGCCCGCCTCCATGGGGAGGAGCTTCCCCTGGAGGTGGGCTGGAATTTGCATATTAAATTAAATTGTTTTTTTTATTAGAAATTGTTGTTTTTTTTCACTTTATTAACTTGATTGGCAGTTGTCTTTTGATGCATTGGTGCTACTTTTGAGGCATGTTAGTTGTTTGGAGGATTTTTTGTTTTTATATTGAGTTTTGTGAGTTTTGAACCTACAACCTTTAGCTTGTGAACCATTGACTATTAGACTGCACCACGCTGGCACATGAAAGATATTGCGGGAATGTTATACTTGACCTTTTGGAATTTAGGTGAGCAGCGAAAGACAGTTGACAGAAAATAAGTTTTACTGGGCTTGAACCACCAACCTTCAGTTTGCAAGGCATGGTCAAATCCTCTGTGCTACAGAGACATGGAAGAAGTTGCGGGAAGGTAATACTTGAACTTTTGGAAATTAGGTGAGCAGCGAAAGACTTGACAGAAAATAAGTTTCACTGGGCTTGAACTGCCGACCTTCAGTTTGCAAGGCATGGTCATATCCTCTGTGCTACAGAGACTTGAAAGAAGTTGCAGGAATGTAATACTTGACCTTTTGGAATTTAGGTGGGCAACAAAAGACACTTGACAGAAGTGCTTTATTTTATTATTACTAATTGTTGTTTGACACTGAGGCATTTGATGTTTAAGGTTGTTTATTTTTCATTTGTTTGATTGGCAGTGAGTGGAGTCACTTTTGAGGCATTTTGTTTGTTTTAGTGTTTATATTGAGTTTTGTGAGTTTTGAACCTACAACCTTTAGTTTGTGAACCATTGACTATTAGACTGCACCACGCTGGCACATGAAAGATATTGCGGGAATGTTATACTTGACCTTTTGGAATTTAGGTGAGCAGCGAAAGACAGTTGACAGAAAACATGTTTCACTGGGCTTGAACTGCCGACCTTCAGTTTGCAAGGCATGGTCAAATCCTCTGTGCTACAGAGACATGGAAGAAGTTGCGGGAAGGTAATACTTGAACTTTTGGAAATTAGGTGAGCAGCGAAAGACTGTTGACAGAAAATAAGTTTCACTGGGCTTGAACTGCCGACCTTCAGTTTGCAAGGCATGGTCATATCCTCTGTGCTACAGAGACTTGAAAGAAGTTGCGGGAATGTAATACTTGACCTTTTGGAATTTAGGTGGGCAACAAAAGACACTTGACAGAAGTGCTTTATTTTATTATTACTAATTGTTGTTTGACACTGAGGCATTTGATGTTTAAGGTTGTTTATTTTTCATTTGTTTGATTGGCAGTGAGTGGAGTCACTTTTGAGGCATTTTGTTTGTTTTAGTGTTTATATTGAGTTTTGTGAGTTTTGAACCTACAACCTTTAGTTTGTGAACCATTGACTATTAGACTGCACCACGCTGGCACATGAAAGATATTGCGGGAATGTTATACTTGACCTTTTGGAATTTAGGTGAGCAGCGAAAGACAGTTGACAGAAAATATGTTTTACTGGGCTTGAACCATAGATATATATAAACTCTAGATAGCTCACCCGCGCTGTTGGCCAATGGAGAGCGACGTCGTTACGTGGCGGCCATCTTACCTCGGGCCACATAACATTGTGTCTATGGGGCATGTACTCTTAAATGACCATAACTTGCTCAATTTTCAACTGATTTTCAAACGGTTTGGTTTGTTATAAACGTCAGAGACGTCCGCATACTTATATGCTTTTATACGAAGTTCATATAAAAAAAAAAAATTAAGCAGATAAGCGTCCTGAATCATAGCCACGTTGACAACGTTTGTAATAAACCAACCCGTTTGTAAATCCGTCAAGATTTGAGCGAGTTATGACTTTCTGTTTGAGCTGCCATTGAACATACTGTACTGTAGCCCCGAAGTAAGATGGCTGCCGGGTGAACGACGTCAGAAACTCCGCCTTGAGCCATCTAGAGTTTATATATATCTATGGCTTGGTCCAGGTCGGGTCCCAATGGGCTTGCAGGGCTCTAATTAAGATACAGGCCTTGTAAGAAGAACACTTTTGGTACAAAACCAGCAAGGTATTTTTTTTTCAAACTTTTATCTGGCTCTGTTACCTTTATTTAATCTTTCACTAAACAGCACTCAAGAGAAGAGGTGATGGTGCAGTCGTGAAGATACAGGCCCAACGTTCCTGGTTCAAATCAAATCCAGCAAGGGCTATTTTCCAAGTTTGTACCTGCATTTCCACAAGCAGAACCTTTTGTTGTTTCTTCTTTTATGTTTTTTGCATCTTTCCAAATTTGTACCCCAAGAGAACAAACAATCCTTGAACCAAGATGGTGCAGTGGTGAAGATATGTGCCTTACAAACAGAAGGTTCTGTGTTCAAGTCCAGCAAGGGTATTTTTTCAAACTTGCATCTTTATCCAATATTTCACTGTAGAGCATGCAATAGCATGAATTCTGTATGAGAAGTGGTGGTGCAGTGGTGAAGATACAGGGCTTGCAACCAGAAGGTTCCTGTTTCAAATACAGCAAGGATGTCTTTCTACTTTTACCTGACTCTTGCACCTTTATCTGATCTTTCACTGAATTGTACACAAAAGAACAGTTCAGATATGAACTATGGTGGTGCACTGGTTAAGATACTGGCCCTGCTATTTCTGCTGCAAATGGGACTTGTTTGATTAGGCTACTTACACCTGACAGGGAGACCAGGCCACACCCCAATTACTCAGGTGTCAGTAGGTACTGATTAGCCCCTCCCCTATAAAGCCTGGTGCCCATGCCACATTTCCTGTTTGGTCTTTCTTTGTGTGCACTGACTGAGCAAAGTAGGAAACTGCTTGTAATTGCCTTAGCACTTTTTGAGTTTAGGCCATCGATACATTTTTTGGACTTTGTGGTCCTAATGTATGTTTCTCAGGTGTCCCCTCTCTACGCGTCAGTGTCGATGACCAATGTGCAGAAATGTTGCCTTTGACCTTCATAATGTGGTTCTTCTAACAAACCTCTGCTTATAGGCTTGTCTACTCTCACCATTGTGGAATGTATAAGCAGTGTGGTTACCTTAGCACTTTTAATGGTTTCCCAAGATGGCATACCATCAAGTTGAATTTAAGACATGGTCACACATACAATTCCACAGTACTTAGTTCTTAGCCCAATTGTTTGTTGTTTTTGTATTTAATTGATTGGTGTTTGTTGTAATAAATACATACAATGGAATTTGTTTGATTCAATTAAATAATGTATATCCTTGAGTCACTAGAATAGCTCAAAACAGAATGCATATCACAAGTATGGAGCTCAGCCTATACTTGATTTGATTGACATGCTGCATGCCATGAGTGTATGAAGTGTTGTTTTTTCTAAATGAATTGAGCTACTCTAAGATGAGCTGTGGTCATAACAGCACTGTTTGAGAAACTAGTTGAAAACACTTTAATGACCATTTTATTGTAACAGTCTAAAGTGAGAACAGCAACTGTACTTAACAAAATGTAAGTGTAAAAAGAATTACACTAATCACAAAACACTTTTGTAATAGAGTGTCTTCTAGGTGAAAGAGCATGCCACTGATTGAGAACATTATTTCCACCTGTGCTGATTAGCAAGACCCCCTGCAGCCTGTTTGTAGAGTTTTTGATAAACAGACTACAGTACATTTGTTGTTCTCACTTTAAAGTAAAAGTCTTAAGTGAGAACAAAATGTACTTAACTTTTGATCATCGGAAACTAATATGATACAATGGGTATGAATTTTAATGACAGTACTTAGGCTGATATGAAACTTCTCTATTTTGTTTCAATGAAAGTGTAAATCCATGTGCAGTCTCTAACAATGTTCTAACATGTGGTTTTAAGCAAAAATCTAAATCTCAGTTGAACCCTGATCATCAGAGGGTGTATCTGGCAGATTCTTAGATTTTCAATCATTCTGTCAGGGGTAGAGGTGTTTTCTATGGATTTTCATCTTTTGACATGTCACCTCTCCCTTCAACCTTAAATACAACCTTCAAAATCTTATTAGTGTGAAAAGCCCAGTGGCGCAAGAGAAAAGCATAGGTCTCACAAGCTGAAGGTGGTGGGTTTGAATCTTGCTCAGGGTAAACCTTCATTTTCGGGCTTTTTAAGGTGTAGAGAGCCGAGGCAGCCCGCCTCCCTCCTCCCGCTCTTTTAGCTCCGGTTGAAGAGGGAGGAGCATGGAGGGTACACCTCCAGGAGGAGGATTTTTTTAGAAGCCCGCCTCCATGGGGAGGAGCTTCCCCTGGAGGTGGGCTGGAATTTGCATATTAAATTAAATTGTTTTTTTTATTAGAAATTGTTTTTTTTTCTTCACTTTATTAACTTGATTGGCAGTTGTCTTTTGATGCATTGGTGCTACTTTTGAGGCATGTTAGTTGTTTGGAGGATTTTTTGTTTTTATATTGAGTTTTGTGAGTTTTGAACCTACAACCTTTAGCTTGTGAACCATTGACTATTAGA
This sequence comes from Electrona antarctica, assembly GCF_951216825.1. Taxonomy (NCBI): domain Eukaryota; kingdom Metazoa; phylum Chordata; class Actinopteri; order Myctophiformes; family Myctophidae; genus Electrona; species Electrona antarctica. Next base: position 15,949,100 of record NC_136803.1, on the reverse strand, counting down.
CTGCACCACGCTGGCACATGAAAGATATTGCGGGAATGTTATACTTGACCTTTTGGAATTTAGGTGAGCAGCGAAAGACAGTTGACAGAAAATAAGTTTTACTGGGCTTGAACCACCAACCTTCAGTTTGCAAGGCATGGTCAAATCCTCTGTGCTACAGAGACATGGAAGAAGTTGCGGGAAGGTAATACTTGAACTTTTGGAAATTAGGTGAGCAGCGAAAGACTGTTGACAGAAAATAAGTTTCACTGGGCTTGAACTGCCGACCTTCAGTTTGCAAGGCATGGTCATATCCTCTGTGCTACAGAGACTTGAAAGAAGTTGCAGGAATGTAATACTTGACCTTTTGGAATTTAGGTGGGCAACAAAAGACACTTGACAGAAGTGCTTTATTTTATTATTACTAATTGTTGTTTGACACTGAGGCATTTGATGTTTAAGGTTGTTTATTTTTCATTTGTTTGATTGGCAGTGAGTGGAGTCACTTTTGAGGCATTTTGTTTGTTTTAGTGTTTATATTGAGTTTTGTGAGTTTTGAACCTACAACCTTTAGTTTGTGAACCATTGACTATTAGACTGCACCACGCTGGCACATGAAAGATATTGCGGGAATGTTATACTTGACCTTTTGGAATTTAGGTGAGCAGCGAAAGACAGTTGACAGAAAACATGTTTCACTGGGCTTGAACTGCCGACCTTCAGTTTGCAAGGCATGGTCAAATCCTCTGTGCTACAGAGACATGGAAGAAGTTGCGGGAAGGTAATACTTGAACTTTTGGAAATTAGGTGAGCAGCGAAAGACTGTTGACAGAAAATAAGTTTCACTGGGCTTGAACTGCCGACCTTCAGTTTGCAAGGCATGGTCATATCCTCTGTGCTACAGAGACTTGAAGAAGTTGCGGGAATGTAATACTTGACCTTTTGGAATTTAGGTGGGCAACAAAAGACACCTGACAGAAGTGCTTTATTTTATTATTACTAATTGTTGTTTGACACTGAGGCATTTGATGTTTAAGGATGTTTATTTTTCATTTGTTTGATTGGCAGTGAGTGGAGTCACTTTTGAGGCATTTTGTTTGTTTTAGTGTTTATATTGAGTTTTGTGAGTTTTGAACCTACAACCTTTAGTTTGTGAACCATTGACTATTAGACTGCACCACGCTGGCACATGAAAGATATTGCGGGAATGTAATACTTGACCTTTTGGAATTTAGGTGGGCAACAAAAGAGACGACAGAAGTGCTTTATTTTATTATTACTAATTGTTGTTTGACACTGAGGCATTTGATGTTTAAGGTTGTTTATTTTTCATTTGTTTGATTGGCAGTGAGTGGAGTCACTTTTGAGGCATTTTGTTTGTTTTAGTGTTTATATTGAGTTTTGTGAGTTTTGAACCTACAACCTTTGGTTTGTGAACCATTGACTATTAGACTGCACCACGCTGGCACATGAAAGATATTGCGGGAATGTTATACTTGACCTTTTGGAATTTAGGTGAGCAGCGAAAGACGGTTGACAGAAAATATGTTTCACTGTGCTTGAACTGCCGACCTTCTTTTTGCAAGGCATGGTCATATCCTCTGTGCTACAGAGACTTGAAAGATGTTGCGGGAATGTAATACTTGACCTTTTGGAATTTAGGTGGGCAACAAAAGACACTTGACAGAAGTGCTTTATTTTATTATTACTAATTGTTGTTTGACACTGAGGCATTTGATGTTTAAGGTTGTTTATTTTTCATTTGTTTGATTAGCAGTGAGTGGAGTCACTTTTGAGGCATTTTGTTTGTTTTAGTGTTTATATTGAGTTTTTTGAGTTTTGAACCTACAACCTTTAGTTTGTGAACCATTGACTATTAGACTGCACCACGCTGGCACATGAAAGATATTGTGGGAATGTTATACTTGACCTTTTGGAATTTAGGTGAGCAGCGAAAGACAGTTGACAGAAAACATGTTTCACTGGGCTTGAACTGCCGACCTTCAGTTTGCAAGGCATGGTCATATCCTCTGTGCTACAGAGACTTGAAAGATGTTGCGGGAATGTAATACTTGACCTTTTGGAATTTAGGTGGGCAACAAAAGACACTTGACAGAAGTGCTTTATTTTATTATTACTAATTGTTGTTTGACACTGAGGCATTTGATGTTTAAGGTTGTTTATTTTTCATTTGTTTGATTGGCAGTGAGTGGAGTCACTTTTGAGGCATTTTGTTTGTTTTAGTGTTTATATTGAGTTTTGTGAGTTTTGAACCTACAACCTTTAGTTTGTGAACCATTGACTATTAGACTGCACCACGCTGGCACATGAAAGATATTGCGGGAATGTTATACTTGACCTTTTGGAATTTAGGTGAGCAGCGAAAGACAGTTGACAGAAAATATGTTTTACTGGGCTTGAACCATAGATATATATAAACTCTAGATAGCTCACCCGCGCTGTTGGCCAATGGAGAGCGACGTCGTTACGTGGCGGCCATCTTACCTCGGGCCACATAACATTGTGTCTATGGGGCATGTACTCTTAAATGACCATAACTTGCTCAATTTTCAACTGATTTTCAAACGGTTTGGTTTGTTATAAACGTCAGAGACGTCCGCATACTTATATGCTTTTATACGAAGTTCATATAAAAAAAAAAATTAAGCAGATAAGCGTCCTGAATCATAGCCACGTTGACAACGTTTGTAATAAACCAACCCGTTTGTAAATCCGTCAAGATTTGAGCGAGTTATGACTGTTTCTGTTTGAGCTGCCATTGAACATACTGTACTGTAGCCCCGAAGTAAGATGGCTGCCGGGTGAACGACGTCAGAAACTCCGCCTTGAGCCATCTAGAGTTTATATATATCTATGGCTTGGTCCAGGTCGGGTCCCAATGGGCTTGCAGGGCTCTAATTAAGATACAGGCCTTGTAAGAAGAACACTTTTGGTACAAAACCAGCAAGGTATTTTTTTTTCAAACTTTTATCTGGCTCTGTTACCTTTATTTAATCTTTCACTAAACAGCACTCAAGAGAAGAGGTGATGGTGCAGTCGTGAAGATACAGGCCCAACGTTCCTGGTTCAAATCAAATCCAGCAAGGGCTATTTTCCAAGTTTGTACCTGCATTTCCACAAGCAGAACCTTTTGTTGTTTCTTCTTTTATGTTTTTTGCATCTTTCCAAATTTGTACCCCAAGAGAACAAACAATCCTTGAACCAAGATGGTGCAGTGGTGAAGATATGTGCCTTACAAACATAAGGTTCTGTGTTCAAGTCCAGCAAGGGTATTTTTTCAAACTTGCATCTTTATCCAATATTTCACTGTAGAGCATGCAATAGCATGAATTCCGTATGAGAAGTGGTGGTGCAGTGGTGAAGATATGGGCCTTCCAAACAGAAGGTTCTGTGTTCAAGTCCAGCAAGGGTATTTTTTCAAACTTGCATCTTTATCCAATATTTCACTGTAGAGCATGCAATAGCATGAATTCTGTATGAGAAGTGGTGGTGCAGTGGTGAAGATACAGGGCTTGCAACCAGAAGGTTCCTGGTTCAAATACAGCAAGGATGTCTTTCTACTTTTACCTGACTCTTGCACCTTTATCTGATCTTTCACTGAATTGTACACAAAAGAACAGTTCAGATATGAACTATGGTGGTGCACTGGTTAAGATACTGGCCCTGCTATTTCTGCTGCAAATGGGACTTGTTTGATTAGGCTACTTACACCTGACAGGGAGACCAGGCCACACCCCAATTACTCAGGTGTCAGTAGGTACTGATTAGCCCCTCCCCTATAAAGCCTGGTGCCCATGCCACATTTCCTGTTTGGTCTTTCTTTGTGTGCACTGACTGAGCAAAGTAGGAAACTGCTTGTAATTGCCTTAGCACTTTTTGAGTTTAGGCCATCGATACATTTTTTGGACTTTGTGGTCCTAATGTATGTTTCTCAGGTGTCCCCTCTCTACGCGTCAGTGTCGATGACCAATGTGCAGAAATGTTGCCTTTGACCTTCATAATGTGGTTCTTCTAACAAACCTCTGCTTATAGGCTTGTCTACTCTCACCATTGTGGAATGTATAAGCAGTGTGGTTACCTTAGCACTTTTAATGGTTTCCCAAGATGGCATACCATCAAGTTGAATTTAAGACATGGTCACACATACAATTCCACAGTACTTAGTTCTTAGCCCAATTGTTTGTTGTTTTTGTATTTAATTGATTGGTGTTTGTTGTAATAAATACATACAATGGAATTTGTTTGATTCAATTAAATAATGTATATCCTTGAGTCACTAGAATAGCTCAAAACAGAATGCATATCACAAGTATGGAGCTCAGCCTATACTTGATTTGATTGACATGCTGCATGCCATGAGTGTATGAAGTGTTGTTTTTTCTAAATGAATTGAGCTACTCTAAGATGAGCTGTGGTCATAACAGCACTGTTTGAGAAACTAGTTGAAAACACTTTAATGACCATTTTATTGTAACAGTCTAAAGTGAGAACAGCAACTGTACTTAACAAAATGTAAGTGTAAAAAGAATTACACTAATCACAAAACACTTTTGTAATAGAGTGTCTTCTAGGTGAAAGAGCATGCCACTGATTGAGAACATTATTTCCACCTGTGCTGATTAGCAAGACCCCCTGCAGCCTGTTTGTAGAGTTTTTGATAAACAGACTACAGTACATTTGTTGTTCTCACTTTAAAGTAAAAGTCTTAAGTGAGAACAAAATGTACTTAACTTTTGATCATCGGAAACTAATATGATACAATGGGTATGAATTTTAATGACAGTACTTAGGCTGATATGAAACTTCTCTATTTTGTTTCAATGAAAGTGTAAATCCATGTGCAGTCTCTAACAATGTTCTAACATGTGGTTTTAAGCAAAAATCTAAATCTCAGTTGAACCCTGATCATCAGAGGGTGTATCTGGCAGATTCTTAGATTTTCAATCATTCTGTAAGGGGTAGAGGTGTTTTCTATGGATTTTCATCTTTTGACATGTCACCTCTCCCTTCAACCTTAAATACAACCTTCAAAATCTTATTAGTGTGAAAAGCCCAGTGGCGCAAGAGAAAAGCATAGGTCTCACAAGCTGAAGGTGGTGGGTTTGAATCTTGCTCAGGGTAAACCTTCATTTTCGGGATTTTTAAGGTGTAGAGAGCCGAGGCAGCCCGCCTCCCTCCTCCCGCTCTCTTTTAGCTCCGGTTGAAGAGGGAGGAGCATGGAGGGTACACCTCCAGGAGGAGGATTTTTTTAGAAGCCCGCCTCCATGGGGAGGAGCTTCCCCTGGAGGTGGGCTGGAATTTGCATATTAAATTAAATTGTTTTTTTTATTAGAAATTGTTGTTTTTTTTCACTTTATTAACTTGATTGGCAGTTGTCTTTTGATGCATTGGTGCTACTTTTGAGGCATGTTAGTTGTTTGGAGGATTTTTTGTTTTTATATTGAGTTTTGTGAGTTTTGAACCTACAACCTTTAGCTTGTGAACCATTGACTATTAGACTGCACCACGCTGGCACATGAAAGATATTGCGGGAATGTTATACTTGACCTTTTGGAATTTAGGTGAGCAGCGAAAGACAGTTGACAGAAAATAAGTTTTACTGGGCTTGAACCACCAACCTTCAGTTTGCAAGGCATGGTCAAATCCTCTGTGCTACAGAGACATGGAAGAAGTTGCGGGAAGGTAATACTTGAACTTTTGGAAATTAGGTGAGCAGCGAAAGACTTGACAGAAAATAAGTTTCACTGGGCTTGAACTGCCGACCTTCAGTTTGCAAGGCATGGTCATATCCTCTGTGCTACAGAGACTTGAAAGAAGTTGCAGGAATGTAATACTTGACCTTTTGGAATTTAGGTGGGCAACAAAAGACACTTGACAGAAGTGCTTTATTTTATTATTACTAATTGTTGTTTGACACTGAGGCATTTGATGTTTAAGGTTGTTTATTTTTCATTTGTTTGATTGGCAGTGAGTGGAGTCACTTTTGAGGCATTTTGTTTGTTTTAGTGTTTATATTGAGTTTTGAACCTACAACCTTTAGTTTGTGAACCATTGACTATTAGACTGCACCACGCTGGCACATGAAAGATATTGCGGGAATGTTATACTTGACCTTTTGGAATTTAGGTGAGCAGCAAAAGACGGTTGACAGAAAATATGTTTCACTGTGCTTGAACTGCCGACCTTCTTTTTGCAAGGCATGGTCATATCCTCTGTGCTACAGAGACTTGAAAGATGTTGCGGGAATGTAATACTTGACCTTTTGGAATTTAGGTGGGCAACAAAAGACACTTGACAGAAGTGCTTTATTTTTACTAATTGTTGTTTGACACTGAGGCATTTGATGTTTAAGGTTGTTTATTTTTTCATTTGTTTGATTGGCAGTGAGTGGAGTCACTTTTGAGGCATTTTGTTTGTTTTAGTGTTTATATTGAGTTTTTTGAGTTTTGAACCTACAACCTTTAGTTTGTGAACCATTGACTATTAGACTGCACCACGCTGGCACATGAAAGATATTGCGGGAATGTTATACTTGACCTTTTGGAATTTAGGTGAGCAGCGAAAGACAGTTGACAGAAAACATGTTTCACTGGGCTTGAACTGCCGACCTTCAGTTTGCAAGGCATGGTCAAATCCTCTGTGCTACAGAGACATGGAAGAAGTTGCGGGAAGGTAATACTTGAACTTTTGGAAATTAGGTGAGCAGCGAAAGACTGTTGACAGAAAATAAGTTTCACTGGGCTTGAACTGCCGACCTTCAGTTTGCAAGGCATGGTCATATCCTCTGTGCTACAGAGACTTGAAAGAAGTTGCGGGAATGTAATACTTGACCTTTTGGAATTTAGGTGAGCAACAAAAGACTTGACAGAAGTGCTTTATTTTATTATTACTAATTGTTGTTTGACACTGAGGCATTTGATGTTTAAGGTTGTTTATTTTTCATTTGTTTGATTGGCAGTGAGTGGAGTCACTTTTGAGGCATTTTGTTTGTTTTAGTGTTTATATTGAGTTTTTTGAGTTTTGAACCTACAACCTTTAGTTTGTGAACCATTGACTATTAGACTGCACCACGCTGGCACATGAAAGATATTGCGGGAATGTTATACTTGACCTTTTGGAATTTAGGTGAGCAGCGAAAGACAGTTGACAGAAAACATGTTTCACTGGGCTTGAACTGCCGACCTTCAGTTTGCAAGGCATGGTCATATCCTCTGTGCTACAGAGACTTGAAAGATGTTGCGGGAATGTAATACTTGACCTTTTGGAATTTAGGTGGGCAACAAAAGACATTTGACAGAAGTGCTTTATTTTATTATTACTAATTGTTGTTTGACACTGAGGCATTTGATGTTTAAGGTTGTTTATTTTTCATTTGTTTGATTGGCAGTGAGTGGAGTCACTTTTGAGGCATTTTGTTTGTTTTAGTGTTTATATTGAGTTTTTTGAGTTTTGAACCTACAACCTTTAGTTTGTGAACCATTGACTATTAGACTGCACCACGCTGGCACATGAAAGATATTGCGGGAATGTTATACTTGACCTTTTGGAATTTAGGTGAGCAGCGAAAGACAGTTGACAGAAAATATGTTTTACTGGGCTTGAACCATAGATATATATAAACTCTAGATAGCTCACCCGCGCTGTTGGCCAATGGAGAGCGACGTCGTTACGTGGCGGCCATCTTACCTCGGGCCACATAACATTGTGTCTATGGGGCATGTACTCTTAAATGACCATAACTTGCTCAATTTTCAACTGATTTTCAAACGGTTTGGTTTGTTATAAACGTCAGAGACGTCCGCATACTTATATGCTTTTATACGAAGTTCATATAAAAAAAAAAAATTAAGCAGATAAGCGTCCTGAATCATAGCCACGTTGACAACGTTTGTAATAAACCAACCCGTTTGTAAATCCGTCAAGATTTGAGCGAGTTATGACTGTTTCTGTTTGAGCTGCCATTGAACATACTGTACTGTAGCCCCGAAGTAAGATGGCTGCCGGGTGAACGACGTCAGAAACTCCGCCTTGAGCCATCTAGAGTTTATATATATCTATGGCTTGGTCCAGGTCGGGTCCCAATGGGCTTGCAGGGCTCTAATTAAGATACAGGCCTTGTAAGAAGAACACTTTTGGTACAAAACCAGCAAGGTATTTTTTTTTCAAACTTTTATCTGGCTCTGTTACCTTTATTTAATCTTTCACTAAACAGCACTCAAGAGAAGAGGTGATGGTGCAGTCGTGAAGATACAGGCCCAACGTTCCTGGTTCAAATCAAATCCAGCAAGGGCTATTTTCCAAGTTTGTACCTGCATTTCCACAAGCAGAACCTTTTGTTGTTTCTTCTTTTATGTTTTTTGCATCTTTCCAAATTTGTACCCCAAGAGAACAAACAATCCTTGAACCAAGATGGTGCAGTGGTGAAGATATGTGCCTTACAAACATAAGGTTCTGTGTTCAAGTCCAGCAAGGGTATTTTTTCAAACTTGCATCTTTATCCAATATTTCACTGTAGAGCATGCAATAGCATGAATTCCGTATGAGAAGTGGTGGTGCAGTGGTGAAGATATGGGCCTTCCAAACAGAAGGTTCTGTGTTCAAGTCCAGCAAGGGTATTTTTTCAAACTTGCATCTTTATCCAATATTTCACTGTAGAGCATGCAATAGCATGAATTCTGTATGAGAAGTGGTGGTGCAGTGGTGAAGATATGGGCCTTCCAAACAGAAGGTTCTGTGTTCAAGTCCAGCAAGGGTATTTTTTCAAACTTGCATCTTTATCCAATATTTCACTGTAGAGCATGCAATAGCATGAATTCTGTATGAGAAGTGGTGGTGCAGTGGTGAAGATACAGGGCTTGCAACCAGAAGGTTCCTGGTTCAAATACAGCAAGGATGTCTTTCTACTTTTACCTGACTCTTGCACCTTTATCTGATCTTTCACTGAATTGTACACAAAAGAACAGTTCAGATATGAACTATGGTGGTGCACTGGTTAAGATACTGGCCCTGCTATTTCTGCTGCAAATGGGACTTGTTTGATTAGGCTACTTACACCTGACAGGGAGACCAGGCCACACCCCAATTACTCAGGTGTCAGTAGGTACTGATTAGCCCCTCCCCTATAAAGCCTGGTGCCCATGCCACATTTCCTGTTTGGTCTTTCTTTGTGTGCACTGACTGAGCAAAGTAGGAAACTGCTTGTAATTGCCTTAGCACTTTTTGAGTTTAGGCCATCGATACATTTTTTGGACTTTGTGGTCCTAATGTATGTTTCTCAGGTGTCCCCTCTCTACGCGTCAGTGTCGATGACCAATGTGCAGAAATGTTGCCTTTGACCTTCATAATGTGGTTCTTCTAACAAACCTCTGCTTATAGGCTTGTCTACTCTCACCATTGTGGAATGTATAAGCAGTGTGGTTACCTTAGCACTTTTAATGGTTTCCCAAGATGGCATACCATCAAGTTGAATTTAAGACATGGTCACACATACAATTCCACAGTACTTAGTTCTTAGCCCAATTGTTTGTTGTTTTTGTATTTAATTGATTGGTGTTTGTTGTAATAAATACATACAATGGAATTTGTTTGATTCAATTAAATAATGTATATCCTTGAGTCACTAGAATAGCTCAAAACAGAATGCATATCACAAGTATGGAGCTCAGCCTATACTTGATTTGATTGACATGCTGCATGCCATGAGTGTATGAAGTGTTGTTTTTTCTAAATGAATTGAGCTACTCTAAGATGAGCTGTGGTCATAACAGCACTGTTTGAGAAACTAGTTGAAAACACTTTAATGACCATTTTATTGTAACAGTCTAAAGTGAGAACAGCAACTGTACTTAACAAAATGTAAGTGTAAAAAAATTACACTAATCACAAAACACTTTTGTAATAGTGTCTTCTAGGTGAAAGAGCATGCCACTGATTGAGAACATTATTTCCACCTGTGCTGATTAGCAAGATCCCCTGCAGCCTGTTTGTAGAGTTTTTGATAAACAGACTACAGTACATTTGTTGTTTTCACTTTAAAGTAAAAGTCTTAAGTGAGAACAAAATGTACTTAACTTTTGATCATCGGAAACTAATATGATACAATGGGTATGAATTTTAATGACAGTACGAAACTGATATGAAACTTCTCTATTTTGTTTCAATGAAAGTGTAAATCCATGTGCAGTCTCTAACAATGTTCTAACATATGGTTTTAAGCAATAATCTAAATCTCAGTTGAACCCTGATCATCAGAGGGTGTATCTAGCAGATTCTTAGATTTTCAGTCATTCTGTCAGGGGTAGGGGTGTTTTCTATGGATTTTCATCTTTTGACATGTCACCTCTCCCTTCAACCTTAAATACAACCTTCAAAATCGTATTAGTGTGAAAAGCCCAGTGGCGCAAGAGAAAAGCATAGGTCTCACAAGCTGAAGGTGGTGGGTTTGAATCTTGCTCAGGGTAAACCTTCATTTTCGGGCTTTTTAAGGTGTAGAGAGCCGAGGCAGCACGCCTCCCTCCTCCCGCTCTCTTTTAGCTCCGGTTGAAGAGGGAGGAGCATGGAGGGTACACCTCCAGGAGGAGGATTTTTTTAGAAGCCTGCCTCCATGGGGAGGAGCTCCCCCTGGAGGCGGGCTGGAATTTGCATATTAAATTAAATAGTTTTTTTTATTAGAAATTGGTTTTTTTCACTTTATTAACTTGATTGGCAGTTGTCTTTTGATGCATTGGTGCTATTTTTGAGGCATTTTAGTTGTTTGGAGGATTTTTGTTTTTATATTTAGTTTTGTGAGTTTTGAACCTACAACCTTTAGTTTGTGAACCATTGACTATTAGACTGCACCACGCTGGCACATGAAAGATATTGCGGGAATGTTATTTTTGACCTTTTGGAATTTAGGTGAGCAGCGAAAGACAGTTGACAGAAAATGTGTTTTACTGGGCTTGAACCACGACCTTCAGTTTGCAAGGCATGGTCATATCCTCTGTGCTACAGAGACATGAAAGAAGTTGCGGGAATGTAATACTTGACCTTTTGGAATTTAGGTGGGCAACAAAAGACACTTGACGGAAGTGCTTTATTTTATTATTACTAATTGTTGTTTGACACTGAGGCATTTGATGTTTAAGATTGCTTATTTTTCATTTGTTTGATTGGCAGTGTCACTTTTGAGACATTTTGTTTGTTTTTTTAGTGTTTATATTGAGTTTTGTGAGTTTTGAACCTACAACCTTTAGCTTGTGAACCATTGACTATTAGACTGCACCACGCTGGCACATGAAAGATATTGCGGGAATGTTATACTTGACCTTTTGGAATTTAGGTGAGCAGCGAAAGACCGTTGACAGAAAATATGTTTTACTGGGCTTGAACTGCTGACCTTCAGTTTGCAAGGCATGGTCATATCCTCTGTGCTACCTAGACATGAAAGATGTTAAGGGAATGTAATACTTGACCTTTTGGAATTTAGGTGGGGAACAAAAGACACTTGACAGAAGTGCTTTATTTTATTATTACTAATTGTTGTTTGACACTGAGGCATTTGATGTTTAACGTTGTTTATTTTTCATTTGTTTGATTGGCAGTGAGTGGAGTCACTTTTGAGGCATTTTGTTTGTTTTAGTGTTTATATTGAGTTTTGTGAGTTTTGAACCTACAACCTTGGCTTTAGTTGGCAAACCCCTGGCTTTTTGGCTGCGCCACGCTGGCACAGCAAATTATACCGGGAATGTTATAATTTACCTTTTGGGATTTAAGTGGAGCGTAAAAGACCGTTGACAGAAAATGTTCGTTACTGTGTTCTTGAACGACTTCCCTTCGGTTCTCAAAACAGTCATTATGCAGTCATTATGTCTCTCACAGAGACATGAAAGATGTTGGGGACACAACACATTTCTTAAGATGCTGGGGAGAACAAAGTTCTTCACCTTATGGGATTTACACACTTGTGCATTTCCAGTTTATCCTTTCAAATGACCGTTTCATCACATGCCCAACGTCGGGGAAAATACATCTTAAAGCTTTAAGATGCTTTATCGTTGGGCAACGAAATACACTAGCCTGAAATTGTCTTTGACTGGGCTTGAACCACTGATATTTAATTTACAAGGCATGGTCATATTAACTCTGCCACAGAAACCTGGAAGATGTTGTGGACAACAAAGTTCTTAACCTTATGGGAATTAGAAGCACACATGCATGAGTGACAATATACCTTAAGACCTTATTCTGTGAGCCTACTTGTAGAAGAGCCTATTCTGTGAGCCTACTTGTAGAAGAGCCTACTTGTACGGAAGGCCAAAGACTAACATACATTTCAGTGAGAAAAGCTTCATTCTACAAGTCCAGCAAGGGCATTGTTTCATATGTTACCTTACTCTTGCATCTTTATCTAATCTTTCAATGAAGTGTGCGCAATAGTTTTCATTCTACATGAGCTAGTTGGTGCAGTGGTGAAGATATGGGCCTTCCAAACAGTAGGTTCTGTGTTCAAGTCCAGCAAGGGCATTGTTTCAAATGTTACCTTACTCTTGCATCTTTATCCAATATTTCACTGTAGAGCATGCAATAGCATGAATTCTGTATGAGAAGTGGTGGTGCAGCCCAGGCGGTGGCATAACCGTCTGGGCACCCGACTGGTAATCCAGTCGCAGTGTGCCGCGGGTTCGACTCCCGAGCCCGACACGGCCTTTACTGCATGTCTTCCCCCATCTCTCTCCCGTTTCCTGTCAGCCTACTGTCTGTCCCTTCAAAAACCAATAAAAAGTGAAGTGAAGTGGTGGTGCAGTGGTGAAGATACAGGGCTTGCAACCAGAAGGTTCCTGGTTCAAATACAGCAAAGATCTCTTTCTACTTTTACCTGACTCTTGCACCTTTATCTGATCTTTCACTGAATTGTACACAAAATAACAGTTCAGATATTAACTATGGTGGTGCACTGGTTAAGACACTGGCCCTTCAACCAGAAGGTTCCTGGTTCAAATACAGTGATGACATTTTTCCAAGTTTGTACTCTTGTACCTGTACCTCTAACCTTACAGTGTGCAAAAAAACAGGTTGAACCACTGTGGTACAGTGGTTATGGTAAGCAGCTCGTTACGCAAAGACTGAGTTCAAACCTCACAGATGGAGAGAGAGATCCCAAAAGACGATAAAAGGCAACATTCCGAAAGATGGTAACAGAGACCCGAAAGTTGATAAAAGGCAACAACCCGAAAGATGTTAAGTTGATAAAAGGCAACAATCCGAAAGACTGCTCGGAACGGCGGCAGAAATGAAAGAGAGAGTTTGAGGATGGTGGAAGGGACAGCCTGGAGTGACGAGAGGAGGCAGTGTCCAAGAGAGGAGGCAGAGTGTCCAAGAGAGGAGGCAGAGTGTCCTAGATGAAAGGAGGCACAGAGTTGAATAAGAAAAGGGGTAAAAAGCATTTTTAATATTTGTGAGGTATTATGATGAGGGTATGAGTCAAAGGGGGAGTTTATTGAGTATAAATGTAGTGTTTGAGTAGTGCAACCACAGCTATGTACGTGTGTCCCTCCCTGTGTCCGAGCACGGAAATAGCGTTTGGCACAAGATAGGGGGCCCCTAGTATCCCATGAAAACATCCTGTAATATAATACTGTAAGAAAACACTTGACAACAAGTTGTCAAAAACCATGAAAAGATGGGTTTTGATTTCAAAACATATTTATTGACACAAATGCATAACGATTTCCATTGTGCGTGCGTGCGTGCGTGCGTGCGTGCGTGCGTGCGTGCGTGCGTGCGTTGGGAGGAGAGCAGATATAATTATTACAGAAAAACTAAATAAAACATACGTGTATTAATACAATCAAACAAATACAATCAAAATAAAATTAGAACATTATAATGGTGTGTAAAACAAAAAATCTAACATTTGCTACTGACATGACCAAAATACACATTAACATGAATCCAACACAACTGTCAAACAAGTCTGTGGAGCCATCTATGAAATCTATGCGAAAGTTTAATCTGCAACACAATTGTATCTGTACATTTAGATACCAGGTAACCAATGAACCTGTCTAAGTATTATATCAGTACATTTAAATACCAGGTAACCAATGAACCTAGGGCTAGGACTTACCTGGGAAGAAGAGCAGCTCAGTCTGCTCTGGGTTCAGCTTGAGGTGGTGGCTGACACTGTGAGATCAGATGTCAGCCAGACATGCAGCAATGTGCTGTTCAACCTGAGTGGCAGAGGAGTTGGTTGTTGGTTACAGAGCAGGGTAAATATGAAGTGTTGCCCCAAAGTCGTGTGTATATTCCTCATGTCCAGGCTGGTGGGGTGTTTTAGCCGCAATTTGCAACTCTAGATTTGTTTTATAATGGGATGAATCTAGAGTTGCAATACCCTCTATTGACTCCCCACTCATCCAATTTGCGTTTGCGATCTGCTTGTATTAAACGACATTAAACTCACCAACTCTATAGGCCAAGCTTGAATTATCCTCTTTCAATCTGCCAAGCTTTTGTTTCATAAAAATCCACCGAAGACATGTTATGAGCTACTTTCTGTCAAGACATTTTTGGAGTTTGGAAGCACTCGTCGTAAGTCACTGAACGGCCCTGCGTACCACCTGTTTCGCATTTGCACATAATGCAGGAGGCAGCAGTGCGACCAGTTAAAAAAACGAGTGCTTCCAAACTCCAAGATAGTGTGAGCTTATGTATCGGCAGTGGTATATAGCCTACTTCGATTGATGATAAAACTCATTATATACAGTTATAACTACATCTCAACTAACAAAAAATAAAGTGGCACGTCAGTACAGTTTATACAATCTAAACATATTTGACGCATCGCATCCGCATGTAATAAAAGACCAACTGCAGGTGCCAGGGGGTGTCACAGCTGCCATCTAGTGGGCGAGTAGATGCTTGCACATTAAATATTATAATAGACCGATGTAAACGACGCAAGAAACGCAAGGACTATGCATGTCTAAAATAACCTTGCATTTTTTGTGTCCGTTTGACTCCCCCACGCAAGGATCAAAACGGACTATGTAGAGGCCTTTAGAGTAGTGGGTTAGAGTGGGGGGGCACTGGGGGGTATGTGTGCTCCTCCTAAACCTAAATCATTCTCCCCGGTGTGCTCCTCCTAAATGATTCCCCTCACGGTGGAGAGACAAATGTATTATACTCTGGATAAAAATACACAAACAAATGTGTGAGCACCAACGTCTTGTATGCAAACTTGTGATCATGTTGAACAGTCCACAGAGGTTGCAAATGCACCTTAAATCTGCATTCACACACACACACACACACACACACACACACACACACACACACACACACACACACACACACACACACACACACTCACTCACTCACTCACTCACTCACTCCATCCGCCCACCCCGCTGCGCATTTTGGTTATTGTATAGATTTTAATTGAGCGGCAGCATTAGCTAAATGCCTTGGTGACGAGGCGATGTGAAAGTTAAACATTAAGAGAAATGAACACATTAGGGCCCAGCTGCTCCCCTCCAGATGCCCACATGGTCCCAGGGTTCACTGGGAGGCTGGTGCCATGCCAGACATCTAACCGGCAAGACAAAGGCTGGACAGAGGAGAGCCAGTGGTGGACATAAAGGCACTCAGGCCCCAGTACTTGAGACTAAGTAGGCTATAGATTAGGGGTCTGCACTACACTCCACACAGTGTGGAGAGGGGGTGCATATCTTTGGTCTGACGTCCTAAGTTAAGACGTCAGGGTGTCGGTACTATTGCGTGTGGAAATGTCAGGACTCCTAACAGTCCGACGCATGCAATAGTCCGACACCTTAACCCAAACCCAATCACGTCACGTCTTAACCGCCACGTATGTCGGACTATTGGTACGTCGGACTAACGTGGAGAGGGAACAAAGCTGCACTGGAGTGTGTAGAGAGAGAGGGAATGGAAGAGCAGCATGGCGGCACGTTTCCCCATGCTGACATGCTGCTGACAGGTCACTGATTGGATGGCTTGGGGTGCTTTTGATGCACTGATGGACTTCCTCTTAACCACATGAACCCTATAGCATCAGCGCCTCTGTCACAGTAGGACGAGCATTCGGCACACATAGGTCGAATAATCTCTCATCCTCTCATCTCGTCTAATGGGGCGGCAGTGGCTCAGGGGTAGAGCGGCCGCTCTTTTAGTTGACTAAATCTACAGTTGATTTTGTCGACAATGTATTTCAAACTTGGTTGCATGCTGAAAATAGCCGTTCTACAAGCTTGTGAGCTTCCTTCCCTATAACATATTAGTCTAGTTTTTATTTGTTGACAAAACTGTCAATATATTTAGTCTTAGTTTTTGTCTAGTTTTCATTTAGTTTTTATTTAGTTTTCGTGAGTGAAAAGGTAGCCGACAAACATTTTCAGTCATAGTCGACGGAATTAACACTGCTTTAAGAGTCAGCACAACTTACTTCACGTAGAAATAATATGCAATAATATGCAGAGAAACGTAGATTTTCCTTATCGTCCCATTTGCATCACCCATTTTTACAATGCTGTGTTCATATTTTGTCAAATATTTGTGCATGTCACAGAAAGGTAAATTATGGATATAGGCTGTAAAGGGAAATTTAGGAGGGTTTGGGGGATTATTGGCAAGCCAAAAGGTAAATTTACGTACAGTAATAGATATTACTTGCCCTGGTGGATTTGGAACTTGTCATAATAATTGCTCGAGTGAGTCACACTGACTGTTTGGGTTGCAGATGCAGACTTACGGCGCCTCCGAAGGCACTTTCTATCAATTTATCAATTCTGGCAATCTACTGCGCCGCAACACTTGGAAACTTTCAAAGCATTGGAATGCATTTGAGAACACCTTGGCCCTGCATGCCAGCAAAGCTAAACCCAGTGACTCTTTCGGGGGCTTTGTAAATTGCTGTTGTGCTCGGGTAAGGGAAAACCAGGAGTCTATCCTCCGAGTGGAACAGCAAAGTGTGTCCGCTGCCACAGTGCGCTTTAAAAGCTCTCCCCTGACATTTGCATACAGTCTTCAAGCTGTCCTGTATAGTAGGCCTATATCCCGTCACGCTAGCTAGCGCAGCCCCTATATACACACACCCCACTTCACTCCTCACCGCGGCTCAATGTATTGATCGCTTTTCAAACAAGCCCCAAAAGCAAATTAGCTTTTGACTTAAAACCAAAGTGACAGGAGGGAAAATTGAAATCTTTAATGGTAATCTGCGGTTACTGAGGCGCAATGGATGTCTCTATACGTTCTGTGTGTGTACGTTGACATTTTCAGTCCTCGCCGCGTAAGTTGAAGGCTGATGCGCAAAATGGCTGTCGTCAGCCAGGGGAGTGGAGAGGAGGGGAGGGGGCAAACTTGCTTTCATTAGCGAAATTGTTTGATCCATAATATATTATCCACCAAGCAGGCCCCAATGGATGTCGAAATGAATATTTATTAGGAGACGTATGTGTGTGTGCGTGCGTGTGTGTGTGTGTGTGTGTATGTGTTCGCGCGCGTGCAAACAAAACAGCGTGAGTGCACAAACCCGCCTTTAATTGGCGTGTTGTTTATGCTCAGGGTAATGGGGTGGGGGGGCCGGGGCGGGGGGTGTCGGGTGGGGTGGCTTGCACCAAGGGCGCCCGGCGGTGGCTGAGCACGAACGCTCAGGGCTCCACTGACTGGAAGTTAATTAAGCAACGGCACAACGGCGGCTCCATCACTCAGCCCGGCGCTCCCACAACTGTCATTCAAGTTGCACGGCGCGCTCTCTCTCCAGGCTGCCATTATTTCCGCTGCATATTATCGATCGGCCGCCGTGACAAGGTATAGCGAGAAGCGGGATGATGATGATGAGGGTGGGTGGGTGGCGGTATACGCCGGGGTGCGTTGGAAGACTGGGATGGGAAGATGAAGTGGGGACTTCAAAATCACAAGCCAAGCAGCATCCGCCGCAGATCCACACGGCTGATTGTGCCCCCCCACCCCCCACCCCCCGCAACCGAACACGAATTAAGATGCAGGTAAATACTTGGGCAACACAGCGGAGTCGAGTTGATTGCATTCCTCGTCCCTGGGTAGCAGACGCCTTAATGGATGAATATGAAATCTTCAGAGCCAATATATATGCTGAACAGTTATAAGTGCTAGGGAACACTACTCTCTCTCTCTCTCTCTCTCTGACAATGGCCTCCAGAAATCCCCTTTAACACGCCTTTATTCATTTATTTATTTATTTCCCCCCCACCCTCGTACCTTTTCAGAATGTCTCCCGCGTCTCGCGTTCCCTCCTTCGTCAATAGTTTTCTCATCAAGTTGAAGGCGAGAAGGCGCCTGGGCTGGAATGCGGGAGTTTGTTTTTTTCCTACTTGTGGCTGTTGCTGCCCATGCTAAGTGTGTGCCTCACAAGGACAATGGGACAACGTAAAGCCACCTGAATTGATGACCGCCCCAGTGCGCAACTGAATGCATTATCTTCTGCCCCATACCATACGCCACACGCCTCCATCCGGAGTGGCCGAAAGCAACCGCCTACACTGTCAATGACTTGCATGATGTGATGCATGCATTAGTGATGCACAGTTTCCTGCCACTTGTCCTGTGAGGAAGTTTGGTAAACACAAAATTAAGAGTATATGCACTGCAGCCTACCGGAGTGTTGTGGAGCTGTGCTGTGCTCTGCTGGGCCTCACCATGGCTAATTTCCATTGACGTTGATCTCCTCCTTTCACCAATAAATCCAAAAACTGTGTGACAAAACGGTGTGACTGTGAATACTTCCACACCACGGCTCTCCGTCTTCTCTCAATCCCTGCCATGTCGCACACGTGCGACAAATTCATGTAAACAAGACAAGTGATACCGTCAGTCCCTCACCCGTGTGTGACACCACAAGTGGTGACCCATTGAATACGGCGGTAGAAGGATTACGAAATCACCACAGACTGCACGGTATCGTTGATCGGTTACCGGTTTTCGGGAACGTGTGTGCTTGCCAGTGACATTATTAGCCCGTTTATAAACACCTTTTTTGACAGAATAAAAGCTGTATTCAAAGACATATTTGTCTTTATCTGTATTTAATGTCAGCGGGTTGCGAGCGGGTTGTGAAAATTGATGCGTTGGTGCAGGGTGGGCTGGCACGAGTCAAATTATTACTAAGTGCTGGACCTGCGGGTCATAAAAGACCCTGACCCACGCATCACTAGCATGCATGCCTGCATTTAGTGGCCAGCCAGCTCTGATGCCAGTCCCTCTGGTCCCTATCTGCAGCCATTTTCAAATGACTTTAGCTTCTACAGTATAGGGGACCCCCAGTTTGGTTTGCCATTTGGGCAAACCAAATGGAACCAAATGGACCTGTGCAGTTACGGGTCCATTTGGTTCCATTTGTACACACCCAGAAACGCCACTGCTCCATGCAGACAATTAAAGGACAACGTCAGTAATTTTCATTCAACCTATCTTCATATAATTGGTCCTATAATGCTCGTGATAAAATTGTACAATTGTTTGTCTACTGATTGGGGAGTCAGTTCAGAAACCTGCCTAACAGTGACGTAATTGTTTTTGTATTACCGAGAGAACGATGGCTTCCAGCATGCTAACTTTCCAGGAATAGAAAGCCTGCCGTTTCTAGAAGTTTGAATTCCCCATCGATGATGTCACTGGTAGGCGGGTTACAGAAGTGTCCACAGCCCTCCTCTGAGGCAGAGTGACTCACTCTGTGTCAACTGTGTGTCAGAGGACGGCTGTTATTGTCTGTACCGTACACATATTATGAGTATTATTGAGGAGAAGATGGGTTGAAAATGGGTGAAGTCGTCCTTGTTAAAGCTCGATGATCGATGATGTCACTGGTAGGCGGGTTACAGAAGTGTCCACAGCCCTCCTCTGAGTCAGAGTGACTCACTCTGTGTCAGACTCACTGTGTGTCAGAGGACGGCTGTTATTGTCTGTACCATACACATATTATGAGTATTATTGAGGAGAAGATGGGTTGAAAATGGGTGAAGTCGTCCTTGTTATTTTCCTCCAGGTACTTGTAACGGCATGACCAGTGTATGGAACTCCAACCTCCCCGTCAAATCAAACTCAGCTTTTTGCAACGGTAGAGTATGTTCTTCTATGTGGCAGTGAATGCTGGACCCTGAAGCCAACACTGCAGACATCTTTAGATGGGTGCTACACCAGAATGTTGCGTGCAGTGCTTAGGGATAGCGGGATAAATCTCGCCTGCTCCTCTACGGCTACCTGTGCATAATCAAATCAATCTCGTTATCCCGGTTATGGCATCAAACCTGTTAACATCCTGCAAGGGTGTAAATGTTACCAACAAGATCCTGTATGAGGGAATATCAAGGGTAAGCCAGGAGAATGACACCAAGAGCTGCCAGCCAGCAAATTGGTGCTGTGGGAACAAACACACGGGCATCGATCACAAGGACGTCTGACATTAACATGCGTGGATGTTAAAGCACCAATGAGCTGGCCAGATGTATGGAGAACCGGGAAGACTGGAAGCAACGGAGGCTTATCTGAGGACGACGTAGAGAGATTTTAACAAAAAATATCACTCTCAAACACTAATACCTCCACATCCACAACTCAACACCAGTCCAACAAAGCCAATATTCTGTTTCTTTTTTTTTTCTTTTTTTAGAAAATACTGTGATATTTTATTAAAAATGCTGCAGAAAAAGTTTATACATGTGTCCAGCCAGAAATATCATCTCTATCACTTAAGGCAAAACCGCAAACAAATATAAGACAAACTAAGGAGTTTCAAACTCTACATTAAAACCCTTGGTATCCTGACTGGTTTCGGGACCAATGGCTAGAATATATCTTTTTATAGAATTTACAAAGGTAGCTTAATAAATCTTATTTTTTTAAATGTACTTCCTTTTGTTTTGCTTTTTCTGTAATAGGATGCAGAACTTAAAAAGATCTGGGTTAATGATTTACTTCTGTTTGTACTTCTTTTATAATAATTAATTAATATCATTAATATTTACACTCATTCACTTGCTTTTTGTAACCAAAAAAATATCACAAGCCTGGTACAATACTTTACATATTGCTAGCATATGACAGTTTTTTTTTCTTTTTTTAAATATCTAACATATACTTCTTTACAAACATATCCAACTAATATTGATACCAAAAAACCCACTGCCTTTTTAATATTCTAAATAATACATTGCTGGTCACATTGTAAGCTCAGGCAGTGTTGAGATTGCAAGACATTAAACCAAACAAATAAAATAAATTAAAAAGCCTAACAAATTAAACTATTAAAAGATAACAAGATGGCCGGCCGTCAGGGTGGTGGTACGAACCAGATCGCAGGTCAAGTCCTGTGCAGATGTTAGGGAGTGATGATCGTCTTCTGGGACATGCAATGTCTCAAGGTGTGTGTGTGTGTGTGCGTGTGTGTGTGTGTGTGCGCGAGTGTGAGTGCGTGTGTGTGTGCACTCTCAGAGAATGGGATTGTGTTGGCATCCATGGGGGGAGGAAAGCAATTAGGGTTGCAGCCATTGATTCTTTTCTTAGTGATTTTGTCCCCCCGATTCACTGCATAATCATGTCTTAAGATGGTTATGTTTTAGACAATTGAGGACAATAGTACAAATAGCCGAACATTGTGAAACGTTGCGAGCCTGTATGTATAGGTCACCTATGTTTTCTCTTTTGGAAACATTTTTGACATTCCAAATGTTTATTCCAAATGTATTTATTATACATTTTTCTTCATAATCAGCTAAATTGATCAAATGCTGCGCCCCTAAGAGCAATGAAACAAAGGTTATCATCGAAAATGGTGGAGGGGGCGGGGCCTGATATCAAAAATATTTACACGTATCTGAACATGTTTAGAGAGAGAGAGAGAGAGAGAGAGAGAGAGAGGGAAAATAAAGCTGTCAACTAAATAAAATAAAAAAATTAATAAAATAAAACAACAATAGAAGCTCTTTAATATCTTTTTGTATGGTTAAAATTTCAACTCACAACTATACACCGGTTTATTTAATATTTTTTAAACTTTCTTTACAAAGTCTTCCATAAATACATTTCAGGCTCTGGTGGGGTTGGGGAGGGGGGGGGGGGGAGAGGGGTCGGTTGGTGGGATGGGGATATTTTTTTGACGTACTGTGCCCCACAGTCAAGGTGTGATACGCACGGGAGAGATCATGAAAGGATCGCGTGGCGCCGCTCCTCCGCCACTGTTGGGTAAATTGCCTTTGAGCGGTCAGAATCACCCGCCGTCCCCCGGTTGAATGGTGCTTCTTGTCGACAACGGTATCGTTGGCGCTTTGTGTTCCGGGCCGTGTTATCAGTCCTCCACAGATTTGCTTCTCTTTTCTTTTGGTAAAACTCTCCTCGGTGAAAAGCTTGGCTCCGACTGCCATATCACCAAGAGCATAAAACATTCACTTTGAAACGTTTTCTCAAAGGGTTGCTGTATATTCAATAAATGTGAATAAATGTGAGTCTTCAGGAAGGCATGGTAGCAAAATAACGTCTCGTTCCGCTGAGACTTTGGAGTTTGTCCGTCACTCCACCCCCCTACCCCCTCACCCCCCCTCCACCACAGCCCCTTTCCTGTTTGAGTAATGGCTCTCAAAGTGGGATCCAGGGGACCCTCAGCGTTCCTCGAGGGGGGTTCCAAATGGACCCTTCCAGGTCTGTAACTCTGAGAATGTGCAGATGGAACCGAATCCGGTTCCAATTGCACACACTCTGCAAGTCTGCAGAGTTATGGGGGCCCTTGAAATAATAATAATAATAAAAAAAGAGTTTGAGAACCAGTGCATTTTTGAGGTTTGAAAGGACGCCTCTCCATCCATCGACTCCCAGAGGGTGGGGTGCGGTGTTTTGTCGACCGCCCGCGCCCCCCGCCCCCCGGCGGAGCTATACCCTGGTGGTGGAGTGCCCGTGGGGCAGGTTGGTACTGTTCTGGCTGCCCCCGAACGACGCGCTGGTGAAGCTGTGCAGGGGCTGCAGGCCCGCCAGGGCGTTGGGGATCATGGTGATGGTGCTGGGGGGCGTCATCAGCGGGATGTCGTCGGGCGACCGGCGCAGCGTGAGCGTGTAGTCGGGCGGGCAGGCCAGGCGCTGCAGCGCCTCGTGAGCCTGCATCGCCTCGTGCGCCTGCAGCACCGCCTCACACTCGTGCTGGTGCTCGTGGTGCTCGTGCTCGAGCAGCTGCTGCTGCTTCATCTGCAGCGACATCAGCTCCTCGCTCTGCAACGACAAGAGAAAGTATATGCAATTTGTTCTTAACTCAACCCCCCGCCAGTGGCGGTGGCGGTTGCTGATAGTTCAGCAACCGCCACCGTTCACCACCATTCTATTTGGCTGTAGAAGAAGATGGCCTCCTCCTCGTCTCCTCAAAACAACAATGGCGAAGGTGGTCGCGGTGATTAATCACTCGCTAAGAGTCTTTAGAAGCATTCATATTTTAGATGCGCGGTCATGGGGAAGAGCTATTGAGCTACTAAACACAGTCGCTTTATTTATCCAGCGTGATTGGAAATGGAAAACTCTTAAAAATGACTAGAAAGGCCTCATCCACCACCTTCATCGATTTTCAGTGCATTGAGAATGAAGGGGAAGCAATCGAACATGGAGCTGCCGCTTGATGAGAGCTTTGATTAGCGCCAACTTTATAGGTTTATCATTAAATAAAGCACTAATTAACACGTTAAGGTGTCGTTGGCGGTGCGGTATATCATTAAAAAGGCGTTAAAGAATGAGTTAAAGTAAGTGTCAATACTGCAATATAAGGTAGTAGAACTCCGGAATTCAAAATGTACTTGAGTCAAAGTACAAAACTATAGTGGCATCAATAATGTACTTAAAGCAGTGGTTTTCAACCATTTTCACATCAAAGTCCATTATTTATGTGGCATTTGAGCCACGGACCACCATTTGATGAGATTTAGCCTCGCAGACCCAACACTGAAGACTATTTTGTTATCTTCTCCATTCTCTAATTGTGTAGAAATTGTGTAGAAATTTGGTTTCATTTCACGCTCTCACCAACTCTCCATCACCAAAAGTACTCATTATGCAGAATGTCCAGTTTTCAGATGTATAAAAAGCTGATCTACAAGCTCACAATGCCGAGACTAAACCATTTCAGATGTCTAAAGTAGGACTAAAACTAATTGGTGTGTTATTCAAGAGGCTAAGACTAAATCAGAAAGTGCCGTCATAACGCCACACTGACCTGCAGGTGCGCCACGTCGTTCGTGGCATTGGAGGACGACAGCACCACGCCGCCCGCCATCCCGCCCCCTCCGCCCCCCACCGCCGCCACCCGCTGCGGCGTGGGCACGCCGCGCCGGTTGTTGGAGTCGTGCCGTCGCTTGTCCTTCTTGTAGTAGAGCGCGGCGAACGCCAGGATGTTGAGGAAGAGCAGCGAGGCGCCCACGGCGATGGTGACGCTCAGCTCCGTGGAGTAGTCGCGCTTGGTCTCGATCACCACCGTCGACTCGCCGCCCTCCAGATCGGCGCCGCGGCGCTCCGAGTTCTGCTTGGTGTTGGCGGCACCCGGCACGCCCGGGTGGCGCGTGGTGGACGGCCAGGTGTTCTTCCCCGGGAAGCGCTTGGTGTAGGGGTAGGGCGTGGTGTCCTGCGGCGGGATCTTGGTGGTGGTGGACACGTACTGGAACAGCTCGTTGATGTTGTGCAGGTGGGGCACCAGCTCTAGCCAGAAGGCCACCTTGGTGGCGCGGTAGTGGTCGCGTACGCGCGGCTTCAGGCCGATGTGCAGGTACAGCTGGTCCTTGGGGTTGTACTTGGTCCACGCCACCTCCTCGAAGCGGTTGGGCTTGGTGTGAATGAACTTGGTGTCCTGCGGCACCGGCTGGTTGGGGTCCCTGGGAAGACGGGAAGACATAGGGGCAGGGAGGTCAGGGATACACATAGTAAGCCAGTGGTTCCCAAACTTTTTCATGTCAAGGACCCCCTAAAAAATAATAAACTAACTAACTCCCTCAAGGACTCCTGGGGGTCCCCGGACCCCACTTTGGACTCCTGGGGGTCCCCGGACCCCACTTTGGGAACCACTGTAGTAAACAGCAGTGTCATTCAAAGCAGCCTTTTGAATTCCCTGACCATCTGGTGTGTGAGTGTGTGTGTGTGTGTGTGTGTGTGTGTGTGTGTGTGTGTGTGTGTGTGTGTGTGTGTGTGTGTGTGTGTGTGTGCATGCCTAAATGTACATGCGTACTACCGGTACATTATTAAAAGCAAGTGGCGAGGCTTGTTTCATGAGGCTAGCCCTCAATCTACCGGTATGTTTAAAGTTACAGAGTGAATTGGATGAGGAGTTGGCAATAAGTATGTGTATTCCAGAGTAAAGAACCTCTGACTTTAATGGAGAACTGGCTAAGAGTGGTATGGCTGAAGGGAGGATGGATATTGTCAGATTGTCTAGTATTATAATCATGAACTTGAGAGTTGGTCTTAAAATATTCTTTGAACGGTGTAAGAAGTATATTTGGAAGGTAAGTGCATTTATTTATGCTTCCTACACCGTTCAAATAATATTTTAAGACCAACTCTCAAGGCTAATGGCCTTCATTCATTCTATGCACTTACTTCCGGGCCGGCTTCCCTACTTCCTTCAGATAATTGGTGTTACCGATGATTCTATTTTGTGTACAGTGGTTTTCAAACCTTTCCATTTCAAGGACCCCCATAACTATGAGATTGCACAAATGGAACCAAATGGACCTGTAAGAGTTACAGACCCGTACAGGCGGGCCATTTGGAACCCACTCAAGGACACTTTTGAGACCCACTGGTGTCAGCAGAGTGTTTCCAGTGAGCCAACATGCACAATAGCAGCACCCTGACTCTGTTTGACCAGAATGGAACAGAGCCCTCATTAGTATCAGCGATAAAACACCTGTGAAGGAAGTAGGGAAGGGGGCGGGGCCCAAGTGTGTATGTAGCCCATTTACATTGCTTAGCTACAGTTTGATATGGATTAGGCCACACAGTAGTGTCAAATTAACTCTGAGAGTGTGAAGCCCACTCGAACACTCTCAAGAGTTACAGACCCACCGAGGCCCCATTCGGTTTACAGGTCTCTCAAATCAAAGATTGTGCAAATGGAACCGAACAGACCGTTATTGGCACACTCTCAGTGTTACAGACCCTTAAGGGGGAGCCCAGGTGGTCCCATGGACCTGGGCGTTGAGGAGCCAGTGATTTAAAGTGCCATCTCGCGGTGGACATGCGGTGAGCCAGCAGCCAGCAGCAGCAGGCTGATCATTAAGTACCTCTTATAGAAACATGTGGCCAGCAGAGCACATACACACATCACGGTGGCAGATTGTCTATAAGGTGTTCCGCTCTCGGCCAATAGGACTTCATGATGCATGTCACCCGGTTAATAGCTTCCTCCTGGGCCCAAGGAGAAGCCAGCGTGTCATGGCACGGTGCCAAAGGGGCACAATACCTACTATATACAGTATACACAGGACAGTGTGCATATGTACACTGCGTGTGTGTGTGCATGCGTGCGTGCGTGCATGCGTGTGTGTGTGTGTGTGTGTGTGTGTGTGTGTGTGTTTGTGTTTGTGAACACGTGCGTACAAGGCTGATGGTGAACCACATGTCATGTCATGAGAAAGAAACCATTTCCCTGAATGTGTTGACGGTATTCGTCCATGAACAGAGTACTTGACAGAGGACCTTGCAGAGAGAGAGCAGTGCCTTTCAAAGAATTCACTAGAAAATTAGTGGCAACAACATTGTGGCTAATAGGACATAGCAGTGGCATCTACTTCCATTCGTTTTTCCTATAGAGATTTCTAAAGATATTATATAAATTATTTTAAGGCTAGAATCAAGCCATCCAGGATCCTGGTGAATCATCAAATCAAATCAAACTTTATTTATATAGCACATTTATAACAACAGAAGCTATATAGTGGCAGCGGTGGCCGAACAGATTGCGGAGCGGTCTTGATACCGGAAGGTCGCCAGTTCGAATCAGCGGTCCGACACGTTAAAATTACCACCGCTGAAGTGCCCTTGAACAAGGCATTGAACCACTACGATGAAATGTTCTATGAGCAGGGCCTGGCTGGAAACAAGTTCTTGAGCTTAGCCCAGATACCCTGGGTAAATATAGTAATCATTTCATTTCATTTCAAGCTGACCAAAGTGATGTACAGGCTGAAACAAGCAGAGCATCACCATGCAAATGGTCAAAATAGTTTTTCAGCAATTATTTGGGGCCCCTACTTGTAATGTCCTCTGAACCCACATGGTAGTTCAATGAATAGTCCATCTTATCTGTATCATCAGTCGCTGTTACTGCAGCTGGAATGAGCTTCCCGTTTCGATCATTTACGGTGGTGTGTCAATGCCAAATTGACAGTTTAACTGTCCATTACGGTCACTTAAAAGACCGCTTCACCCATTTTCCGACCTATCTTCGTGTAATTGGACCTCACTAATGCACATTATTAAGATCTGTCAACCGACTCCCGTGTCTCAGAGGTGAGGCTGCCTGTGGACACTGGACCGTGTCTCAGAGGTGGGCTGCCTGTGGACACTGGACAGTTGGAAAGCTGTCTACTACTCAGGCATTTTCATGCCAAGGACACCCAAATTAATATTCCGTGCCTATTACTGGAGTATAGGCTAGTTTGGGTCTCTGGCAAACATCTAATTTCTCGTTCGGGTCCCGGGCTAAAAGGTTTGGGAACCACTGGGCTATACTGTGTGTCCACCACTGCCAAAACGCATCCGCGACCTTTAATGTACAGGAGGGACCAGCTTCCATGTTGTGTTCATATTCAGTTTGCATTATAATTATTATTCTACATTTTTCACTGCAGGTCAGACTTGAGCCGGATCTCATGTGACTCTGTGGCACCGATTTCATTAACTTTGGATAAGTACTGTGATGGGGGAGGGGCAACAACCTTGAAGCTGACACTGTGGGGGGAGAGAGAGAGAGAGGGGGGGGGGGGGGGGGTGGACAGACAGAGAGAGGGGGGGGAGAGAGAGAGGGAGACTGTGTGTAGGGGGGGGAGAGAGAGAGATGTAGATGGAGAGATGGAGAGAGACAGACACAGCGAGAGATGGTGAGACAGACAGACAGACAGACAGACAGACAGACAGAGGGGGTGGAGAGATAGATATAGCTTTCATGTGAATCCTAAACAGAGATGACTCCATGCAGTGTGAGTCACATTACACTCGTGCTTTCTCTCTCTCTCTTTTTTCTCTCTCTCTCTCTCTCTCTCTCTCTCTCTCTCTCTCTCACAGATGATGTCTGCTTGTCTCCCTGTCTGCTTCTGGAAGATAGGCCAACAGCCTGCGCATGCATGTGTGTGTGTGTGTGTGTGTGTGTGTGTGTGTGTGTGTGTGTGTGTGTGTGTGTGTGTGTGTGTGTGTGTGTGTGTGTGTGTGTGTGTGTGTACACACAGCTGTGTTAGTCAGGTGGGCTGCGTCTCAGAGGGGCAGACAGAGTCACCCCCCTCCCCTCGGTTATAATCCCAGATGACCTTGTGACCTCAGCGTGACCTCTACTGAATGGGGTCGTTGCAGCCTGAGCCCTCTTTAATCAGTGGTACCCAGTAAAGATAAGACAGGAATGTACACTGACAAATAAAAGAGGGCTCTTCGGATGAAAAGAATAATACAAAATAAATAAAAGAAAATAACAAGAATTATTTATGTAGTTAAATAACTAAAAATGGATGTTTTCCACGATGGCTTTATTTATATTTGTATTTATTTGTTCCATTTCTTTGTGTTTGTTTTCAGAAATTAATGGATTATAATAAATCATCCTAAATGACAGATATCGTGGTTGTCGGGCAGAAACCTCTTGCCTCCATATTTCAGTGTGTTCTTTATAAATGACAAAGGAGAGTCAATAAGCAGATCCACAAGCTTGACACATGGCACAAAGCAAGGCGCTTTGAACTTGTAGATCTGCTACTTTTGCCATGTCCTCACAGAGAGACGATGTACAATGTTAGCCAATAGTTTAAAGTTTCAGACCATAACTACAGTATACAGTTGGGTGCCACCGATATTGTCCCTTATCATTTGACCCATTTAGGCCTGACCTCAAAATTTTAAAAAATCCTTCTAAATCCTCCAGTTTTCTGAAATAAATATTTTCACGATTTTTCAAAAATAGCAGACCTACAAGCTCGTAGCGCGCCACTCGGTGGCGCGCTATGAGCTTGTAGATCTGCTATTTTTCAATAGCTAAATTATAACATGTTTAAAACACCAAAAGGGGTTCCCGCCCAAAATGCGTTAACTGTCCTTTTGCGCAGATCACGCAAACCTCAGCAAAAAGAAAAGGACAATATCGATGGCCTCCAACTGTATACTGCCATGCTACTGTATAATTGCCATGTCCTCACAGAGACGATGTACAATGTTAGCCAATAGTTTAAAGTTTCAGACCATAACTACAGTATATACTGTTCTACTGTATAATGCAAACACAAGTCAGTTTGGAGACTCTATAAAGACACCATATTCACTGCAGGGCCAGGTAGTTGCTTGAGAGCGAGAGAGAGAGAGAGAGAGAGAGAGAGAGAGAGAGGCCACTTCTTTGTGTTGACTGCATTGTTTGTCCTCGCAGTGCAGACGCGTTCTGTCTGAAATAACCACCCGGGGCACCTATACGAGAGGCGAGGGAGCCTTTCCAAAAGCACACACCTGACACATGGGATGCATGGCATCTTATTACCGTGTCACTGTCTCCACGATGGCCGGGGCCATATATGATCCAAACATAAAGCATAAAAATAACCACGTTATTTTGGACTGGGGGGAAAAGGCTTTCCCTTCCCTGCACACTGGAACTTTTTCAAAGCTCACTTTGTGTACTTGCAGTATACCCACCATACTAAATAATGATTCATCCTTTATCATTTTATTTTGTGTTTATTCAGGCAAATCTTGCAGTTAAATCCTTGTGTCGTACAGCCTAGTTGGCTCATTTTATCATCATGCAATTACATTGTCAAGTATTTTCCAAATAAAACATGTATGCATTGTATATACTGCACAAAGACTGTATTTAAATTCATGTCTATTGATGTCTTACATTTAGGCTACTGCAGAAAGAGCGTATGACAAATGCCTTGTAAATCGGCAGAGCTCACACTTTCAAGATTCGAGATTCTTTCTCAGTTTTAATTGGTTAGAATCACAAGGAATGTCTATTGATATCGATATATTTGATATACTGCAGAAAGAGTGTGTTTCAAATCATCAAGGAATGCCCCTATTCCCCCTATGGCCCTATTCCTTGATATAAAGCATAGATCTTTTGCGTAATCTAAGGTTTAGTATTCTTCTCCTTACACCAATAGAACTCTTTTTATTCGTCTGTTTGAAGTGCTTGGCTGCACTAGCTACCTTTTAGTGTCTGCTAACTGCAGGGGGTGAGGAATAAAACAAATACCTTACTTGTATAATCAGATAATAGTCCCTGGTACCTAAACAGTGGTGGAAGGAGTAGTCCATTCTTTTTTTTTTTTTACTTTAGTAAAAGTATCAATACTACAATGCAGAAATGTGATTTACGAGTACAAGTCTGGTATTCAGAATTTACTTGTAGTAAAAGTACTGCCATCAAAACATACCTTTATTATGTTTTTTCAAAATGTATAACATCGTTTTAAAATAGCAGATCTACAAGCTTGTAGATTGTCAATTTTAGCCAAAGTCAATGTAGGGCTGGAGTGATTAATGTATGTTTTGTAGTGTTTTGTAAGTAACTAAAGTTGTCCAATAATTGTAGCGGAGTAAAAGTACTATATTTGCCTCTGAGACATAAAGGAGTAGAAGTAAAAGTATTGAAAATTGGAATCACTAAAATACCTCAACATTGTACTTTAAACCCAGTAATTGAGGACCTGTACTTAGTTGCTTTTGGCACGCTGTGGTGATTGGTCTCCGTACTTTGCATACATTAAATACATAAGTTAATATTTTGACTGTAATTTTCCAATTCCATTTCTGCCTATAATTCATGTACGTTTTAAGTGCATCATGTATTGATATATTGGAGGCTTGACCTGCAGCACAGTAACGGTACACTAAACGATACTGATTAAATGAGGTATACTGTAGCTGCGTAAGCATGTTTATACTGTGCTTGTGATGATGGCACGCGCTCCACTTTATCAACCATGCTGCTGCAGTGCAGCAGGTCGTCACAGTCCTCTCATCTTCTTATCGGAGGAGAGTCACATACAGTGGGAAAAAAGGCCCCCCCTTAACCCATTTTGACCTGAGATCAAATTCTAAAAATGTCTTCTACATCCTGACAGTTTTCTGAAAAAGCTGTTTCTATGTCAGTGGCTCTTCGATTTTTCAAAAATAGCAGACCTACAAGCTCGTAGCGCGCCACTCGGTGGCGCGCTATGAGCTTGTAGATCTGCTATTTTTCAATAGCTAAAGCATATATAGCTGGTTCCCGCCCAGAATGGGTTAAGGATAATTCATATTTTATGACCAATTAAAATATATTTTTATATCAATTCTGAACATGTTAGCAATGCTTTACACTTACTTATGTAGGCACCACAATTTTGATACATTTTATAGTACAAAAGAAATCAGACCCATCTGAACTGAGTGGTGCTGTACTGTACTTGTCCTGTACTTGTACTCTACGTGCGTGCGTGAGTGGGTGTGTTAGGCTGCGCAACAGTGACACTTGGTGGTGAAAAGGCGATATGTTCGTGCTCGGACCCAGCCAGCCAGCCAGCCAGCCAACCAGCCAGGGACACACACTGAACAATTCAAAAAAGATAAAAAGTAAAAAGATATGCCTAATTCTCTGTACCACATACACCAGACAGCGGTGATGATATGCATCGCTCTCTCATGACTGTATGGCCATAGGCAGCCTGCTCCTGTCCTTGTCTATCTATCTATCTATCTATCTATCTATCAGACTCCTGATGATGACTCACATCTTCCAGACACCTCTGCAAATGCAAATGTACCGCATTGTCGTCTGTCGGGTGGAAACGGGATTCAAATTCAAAAGTAGCAGATCACGATGCGAACGCATTGTGAGCTTGTAGATCGGTTATTTTCAAAAGATTTTTTATAAATACATCAGAAATCTCGAAATGGGACATTCTGCATGATGAGCACTTTTACTTTTTGTGCTTTAAGTACATTTTGATGCCAATACTTTTGTACCTTTACTCAAGTACATTTTGAATTCCTGAGAATCCAGGCACTTCCTGAGATGTAAGTGCCTTTTCCACCACTGAGCAGTGAGGTGGTGTTTGCACTGCAGCCCTCACTGTATTCTGGTGTTTTGTCACTGGTTTGTTTTGGTAGACGGGGACGTTGTTGGTCTACAGCAGTGGTTTTCAACCAGTGGTCCGGGGACCACCAGTCGTCTTTGAGGGGATTCCAGGTGGTCCCCAGCTAAATGATGGAGAGATGGTAACCAAATGGACCCTTATAGATCTTTAACTCTTGAGAGCGTAAAATGAAGCCAAATGGACCCGTACGGGTCCATTTGGCTTCATTTTACGCTCTCAAGAGTTAAATTATTGTTAAACATCTGCACTACTTAATTTACAAGATGTCTCCCAATTAGAGAATGTAGGAGAATTGTGATCAACGTCTGCCTGTTATCTCTAATGTTACCACATCAATACAGCATGGAATTGTGGACACAATCTTATCCAACGACAAGATAAAATATTCAACGTTTTGAGTCTGAGAAGCTAAATCTCATCAAATGGTGGTTTGTGGCTCAAATGCTGAATAAATAATGGGTCTTGATATGAAAAGGGTTGAAAACCACTGGGCTACAGAAAGACACACAGTGGAAAGAGCAAAAGTTAAGGTTTACTGTCGCTAAACACCACCACGCTACTCCCATGGCTGAGGACTGCCGGTGTACAGGGAAACTATGGTTTGTTTTTGTTTTTTTAAAAGAAAGAAA
Source organism: Electrona antarctica (assembly GCF_951216825.1). Lineage (NCBI taxonomy): Eukaryota > Metazoa > Chordata > Actinopteri > Myctophiformes > Myctophidae > Electrona > Electrona antarctica. The sequence continues at coordinate 15,916,138 of NC_136803.1, read as the reverse complement.
ATGACGGCTGTATTTTCTAAAGATTTTAATACATTTTATAATGCCTTAATTGTGAAACAGGACATTCTTGATAATGAATAATTTTGCTTTTGGTACTTTAAGTATATAATGATGCTTTTTGTTGTTGTTTAACTTTTACTCAAGTAAATTTGGATTTGGACTGTAACAGAGTGTTTCTAAATTGCAGTATTGATAATTTCACTTAAGTAAAGAAATTGAGCAAGTTTCCCATGCACCACTGGTTGCAATACATGGTTCAATGTATGAGTGAGACGTGTTCCTGACTGAATTGTCAGATACAGACACCGAGATGGAGGGCCTGGCTATAGAATAAGACCCAGAGGACACAACCAGATAATGGAGAGCTTACAAAAGGAGAGACAGCTAGCTCTTCATTAAGACCCTCTGGATGCACTGTCGTCATATTGAAAATCCATTTACATTCACATTTAACAACTTAAACCCTATATACTCCGTTGCCTTCGTACAACCCCCCCTCCCCCCCTCCCTACTTGCGTTGCTGATAATTATAGCCACCTCACAAGCTTTGAATGTTTTCCTATTTTCACCACATCTGGGCATCTATTGACATGCCCAGAATGGTGGCCATTTTGTGTTGCCACATATATAAAACCCAGTCATTTTCCCCATGGAGATTCCCGAAAATATTTATATAAAGTATTTTAAGTCTGGAACCAAGCCACCGAGGCACCTGGTGAATCATGACCATAAAACATTTGATACGCGTCAGAAACCATTTGAATATAGGCCTATAAATACCCTTGTTTGCGGTTTTCATGCATATTTTGCATCAAATATTTTGTGATCTACGGTTTTATGTCTTGTTTAAAATGTATATGTGTATCCTTTACAAACAAGGTGCTAGAGATGAGCATTGGATGTCTCTACTCGTAGCTTGTACAGTACCTGCTGTCTGAGAGCTCTGCTGTGGAAGGTGACAGTTGGCTCTGATCCACTCTGACCATTCACAGTCTTATTTATGAGGGTGTCATATCACTCATACCGCACACATATCCATTCGGATGCATGTCGCCGATGTCAACACTGTGTCAACATTCGCCGGCAGCTGCAGCTGGTGTGAATTAAGCCTTAAAGAGTTCTCACATGCTGCACGGCTGCGACAAGGAAACAAATCCAGTTATACCCGTCCAAAATGCCTCTGGACAGAAAGGAACCGATCTGTCCGCAGTCTCCAGTCTCCACACACAAAGTAAAGTCTCCAACATTTCAATTCATTCAATTCATGGGACCCTGACGAAGGCTGAGTGCCGAAACGCGTTGGTCCTTCTTTTTGTGATGCTCTTTGCCATGCCTTAACTCTTAAATAAAAAAGGCTTTTTTTCACCTCACTGGAACAGAGTGCCTTGGATCCTCTTCTTTAATGTTATGATTTAACCTCGCCAATGAGCACCTGTATTCAGTTCAACAAACATAGGACCACGGCAGCGCTCCCTTCCTCTATTCAACATTTCAATTCATTCATTTGAACTGAGAATTCTTTTTTTCCGCAACAGGTACTGTAAATAAAAGTGTTTTTGCATCCAACCCTAACCCTTTGACTTGTGTTTGGGCTTTTTTTCTGTTCATATTCTTACAGGACTATTATCCTGGTCGGCTAATGAAACCCATTCAAACCACGACGAGGTGGATGAAGTACTGATAGAAATAAAGAAGAAATAAAACGCGCCGTTCGTACTATCGATTGCTCACTCAGTGGAGCACTCTCTCTCTCTCTCTCTCTCTCTTCGCATTAGGCGACGGCCAATGATTTGATGAGCAGCAGTGGTGGAGACTCAAAGAAATCGGTCGTACTGGAGATAAATATTCTAATTCTGTGACTACTTGAAAGTTAGTAAATGAGTTGTACCTTTTGAGGTAGGCATACTTTTCTTGATACAAAAGTACAAATATTATTGTACTTTTTTAATTCCTCTATTCCTGCAGAATGTCGCAAAGATGCCCATGAGTCACGGAGCTCGAGTCAGAGTCGAGTCTGGAGTCATTGACCTTGAGTCCGAGTCGATTCAGAGTCTTTGGGGGTCGAGTACGAGTCGAGTCTACAGTCCTATTTGTGGCGACTCGAGTGCGACTCGAGTCTCAGTTAAAAACAATGGTTTTAATTAATTTAATTATTTATTTATACGACGGCTGTAAAGGCTGAAATACAGTGATCTACACCCAGCCCGAAATAAAAAAATGCACAGAATGATTGTTTATCAGAATAGTAGACTATAAGCCTATAGTTACATAATTTAGGCTCCGCCGCTCTTTGCGTCTATATTAAGTATCAATCAAATCAATGACAATTGCGCACTGCACCGACATTCCCCGCTGTTAGTCACCACAGCCAGTTTCAGGAGGAAAGGCACAATGTACTACTCACATTGGCTTGTTAAAGTTCCAAACTTCTCATGGCTCCATTTCCAAGTCAGGAGTCTGAAGTATATCTCCATTTAGTTTACACTGAAGTAACACCAGAGTTATATAACCTTTTTCCATTAATCTTATTCGTGCAATGTTCCAAAATCGTCGTGACAACTGACAAGTGACAACTTTAAATAGGCTATTAAATATCCAAAATAACAGACACACAAGCTGTCGACACGCCGTTTCATAGCGTGGTGACAGCTTGCAGATCTGTTCTTTTGGACACAACATAATCAATGATGCACGACGCGCGATGGAATATAGGTTACAACTAAACATTTTTGTAACCAAATAAGCCTGTAGGTAGTACTGTGTAACATTACGTGGGCATGGTGGGCAACATACAGAATATGTAACTTGATGTTAATGCAGTGAACTTTACGTAGTGTTTAACTCTTTTTTTCCCAAGTCCGTATATATACGGACGTCGACGCTAGGTGGCGTCATATCCCAGGTCCGTATATATACACGTACCCCAACGTATACTCCATCTATATAATGGTTGATGCCTACGGAAGCTTTTAACTTATGCTGCCTCCGCTGCCTCCTGCTGGACACAGAGCCAACCGCAGCCTGCCGTGCCGTTTTCAATGTAGCACATGCTGGACTAACATCCTGTTTGGGCGTCCATCTTAAATGATAAATAAATAGCGTCAATGCTAGCGAGCTAAAATGAAGCCATCCTTGCTCTAGAAAGCACCAATGTTTCCATCTAGACCACCGGATAATCAGCAAAGACCTCCGAATATCGCGTGTTTTATCCAAACCATGGAGAGCTCCATAGATTTCGAGTTATTCAGCTTTTTAGTCAGCCTGTATAATGGGAGGTGGACGGCAGCGGGTTGCGCAATCCAGTCTAGGATCGCTAAAGAAGGAAAGGCCAAGCAAAAAATAAAGAAATAAAGAAATCAGCGATCCGGTTTGATATCAATAATAAAGCTTATCAGACAGAACATTACGACCTTTACTACATGTCACCCCCCCATCTCTCTCCCCATTTCCTGTCAGCCTACTGTCTGTCCCTCTATAAAAAATATAAAATAAAGGCGAAAGCCACAAAAAATATTTTGGAAAAAAAGAATCGCTGTCCTTGGTGGATTTTCTGCCATCCACATTTCTGATTTAATTTGTGCCTTTGTACCACGACGCTGCCGCCATGTAAAAGCTTCTGACAAAAGGTAAAGAGTGTGTGCTTGTTCCAATGCTGCTAGAGTGTATGTAGCGAGTGTTTCCTTGCTATTATGTTATTGTGCCATTTTGTTTTTTGAAGAGACCCCTTGGGGTGAAGTTGCACTATAAATAAAAATAAACTGAAACTGAGTGTGTGGGTGGGGCGGGGGACACAAACACCGTCTTCAAACACCGTCCTTTAAAATGAACGTGTATTAGGGGTGTGCTGAAATATCGATATATCGATACGTCCTCCCGCGATAAATAATCAATATCGAATTTAATAAAATAATGTTCATAACTAGAAAAAGTGCCCTTCCGGGCACAGGTCTCCACCAGGAGGATAGGAGTGTGTGTGATGTTTGGCAAAATGTTTAGGAGGATGTTTTTTTTTATTTGTTTTTGCAACAATTCTGGATGAGCAGGACATGTGCAGCATTTTGTACAAAACGGGCCACTCCTGAAAACTTTGGAAGGCAATCTTAGCCAATCAGTGTACAATCTGAGAAATCCAACAGACTCGTCTTGATCACATGACTACAGAGATCATGTGTACCGATGTGCATGTGCATTTCTTCATACGCCTTTAATGGCAATTGGATGATTTGAGGCATTTTGTTCCAAAAATGTGTTTTGCAAAAATCAACCTGTTGGTGGCGCTATAACAGGCCAATGTGAAAAGGGTGGGATATATTCCTCAGCCTAGTAAGAAAATGTGTGAAAGATTTCACGTAAATTGCATGCTGCGTTCATGATTTGAGGCTTTTGTTAAAAACGGGGCAATCTTGCAAACTGTGAAAGCCAATTATAGTCAATTAGGATGGAATATGAAATATCGGACAGATCCGACTTGAGCACATGACCATAGAGATACTGTGTAACGATTTGTGAGATTTTTGGACAGAATCTGTTGTGTTTTACAAAAGTCGGCCTCCTGGTGGCGCTATAAAAGGCAGATGCGGAAAATGCAGGTCAAAGGTTTGTCCTTGGCCTCTAGGGAGTGTGCATGCAACGTTTCTCGCAGATCGGTGCAGTTTTAGGTAAAAATGTGAAAAGCTGCCTCATGGTGGCGCTATAACAGGCCGTTCTGGAAAATGTGGGGCAGAGGTTCATCGTTGGCATCCAGGGAGTGTGTGTGCAAAGTTTGGCATCGACCGGGTTAACGGTGCCGGAGATTAGCTGGTAACGGACGGACGGAAGGACGGACGGAAGGACGGACGGAAGGACGGACGGACACACGGACACACGGACGGAGTGCAAAACATACTCTCTCCCCATGCCTTCGGCCTGGTGGAGACAATGAAGTGATGAACAACATGTTTAGAAAAGGAGGAAATGACAGCTAAAATAAAGCAAATCCCACTCTCACATTCCACAGCAACAGAAGTACTGAATTACTGGATGGTGATTTGTCCAAACAGCTTTGTGGGAATACAAAGTGCAGAATGCATTTCCTCAGCAGTGGACAAGTCCAGTTGGTAGTGTTTGAGGTATTATGATTAGGGTATGAGTCAAAGGGGGAGTTTATGGAGTATTAATTTTGTGTTTGAGTGGTGCAACCACTCCTATAGACAGCTATGTGTGTGTCCCTCCCTGTGTCCGAGCATGAAAATAGCATTTTTTTCAGTTCCAAGTATTTTGTAGTTGCAGATATCGTGATATATCGTTGCTGAAATTCCATACAATATATCGATATATCGCAAATATCGAATATCGGGATATTATCGTTATCGAGGGCCTAATATCGCGATATATATCGTATCGTGAGGTGCAAAGTTAAAACAAGTTGGATAGCTGATATATATGTGTTTAGTTTCTCCGTTTTAATATTTAAATGTTATGATGAAAGGCTCTACTTGCATCAGTTTGTGCTGGCCTCGCCACTCACTGTGGAATGAAATCAGCTGAGCTCTGCACAGCTGAGGTTCATTTGCGCAATTGAGATGCAGGAGAGGAAAGAAAAGGGATGGGATTTGATATTTTTTCGGGCATTTTACTCATTAATGTGGGTAAAAAAATACGGTAATGACTCGTCGATACTCTTCGAGTCATTGAGAGTCATTGAGCTTGAGTCCGAGTCGAGTCTAGAGTCCCATTTGCGGCGACTCGAGTAAGATTATTATTTTTTAAATATCCAATCTACAAGCCCACGATACGACACCACCACAAAAAAAGAAAGAAAAAAGAAATAAACAACTAAATGGGACATTATTGAGCATGACGAGTACTTTAACTCAACCTCCGCAATGGCGGAGGTGGTCGTGCTAATTGAACAAATCACTGGCTAAGAGTCTTTAGAAGCATTCATATTTTAGATGCGCGGTCATGGGGAAGAGCTATTGAGCCACTAAACACAGTCGCTTTATTTATCCAGCGTGATTTGAACTCCAGAAAGGCCTCATCCACCACCTTCATCGATTTTAAATGCATTGAGGCTGAAGGGGAATCGAACATGGAGCTGCCGCTCGACGAGAGCTTTGATTAGCGGTACGCCAACTTGATTTTATCATTAAATAAAGCACTAATTAACACCTTAAAGGCGTCGTTGGCGGTGCGGGATTTCATTAAAAAGGCGTTAAAGAAGTCCTCAGAAAAGAGTTAACTAATACAGGCCTTTTAGTTGCAACAGAGCATTTCCACATTGTGTTAGGTGGAAAATGTGTGGGGGGGGGGAAAAAACAGAAAATGGGGCAGCCTACTTCCAGCGCTATTGGAAGTGTGAAAACCAACGTACGATAAGTGGCTGTAGTAGAGGATCACGAGGGAGTCGGGACGTCTGGGAATGGTGCCGAAGTGTCCTTGAGCAAGTCGCTGAACCCCTAACCGCTCCTGTCGAGCATGTTGCGGTGCCTTGCAATGATTGCCTCGAGCATCTAGTGTATGGCAGTGGTTTTCAACCCTTTGAATATTAAGGGCCATTATTTATTCGGCATTTGAGCCACGGACCACCATCTGATGAGAACTATGGTCCTATCTTCGTCAGTGCCTTACCTCGTATCCCTCAACTTCTTCTAAAAAAGAAGCAAAGACGTTTAGGTATAAGGGGTGCTGACGAAAATATAGGGCCATTAGCCACTCAGACCCAAAATGTAATTACATGCTGAATTGATGCTGGTACAATTAGGAGAGATTCAGTAACAGGCAAATGTTGATCAAAATAACAATTATTCTACATTCTCTAATTATGTAGACTTTTCTTTTGAAAATTAAGTAATACCTCTTGAGGGAGTACAATGACCATTGGTTTACTTTAAATGGACCAATGGTGGTCCCCAGACAACTGGTTCACCGTGTGTGTGTGTGTGTGTGTGTGTGCGCCTGCCTGCCTGCCTGCCTGCCTGCCTGCCTGCGTGTTTTAAATACATGTTGTTACGGCTACCGCCTCCACCTTGCCTGGTCTGCGTTAATGAGCCATGACATTACATAGGAAAAAAAAAAAAAACATATTTCAAAATGTGTGTGATTATGGAATCTGCTGTCGCCGCGAGGCGCCGGGCGTGCGTACACATGCTAAACATGTGGCAGGAGTTTCACTTAAGGCCTGTTGGCGTGGAGGGAAAAACATATGCTGCATAAATATGTCACTCCTGCATCGCTTGTAGCTTAAAATATGATGCTGGAGGCACGCCGAGACGATTGGACTGCTAAATGCAATGTCTCGTTGTCGGGGAGGACTCCTACCGGCACGCTGTGCCGATCTGTTTATCCACGTCCTCCTTGGCAGTGGTGGGAAAAAGTACTCGCATAGTTTTACTGAAGTAATCAATACGGCACTAAAGTATTTGTATTTGGTATCTAAATGTACTTAAAGTACCAAAAGTATAAAGTAATCACTACTCAGTATGCAGAATGTCCCATCTCACAAGTTTTCAAATAAATGAAAACTAATGAAAATAGCAGATCTACAATCTCACAATGTGTCGCATCGTGACACATTGTGAGCTTGTAGATTGGCTATTTTCAAATGGCCGAAATGTATTTAGGGCTTGAGTGGGTAATGTATGTTTTGTAAAAAGAATACCTCAAAAACTTCAGTACAGTAGTTGAGTAAATGTGCTTAGTTACTTTACCCCACACTTCCTCTTGAGGTAGGTGCTATGTTTTAGCAGCATGAACAGGTGAAGCGAATGTGGGAAAGTATTAGCGCGTACGCTGATGCATGTACTGCACTTGGGATGAACCTGTAAGTAACATATCCAGCGCTACCTTGCAATAGCTTGTGTGGAAACAGCTTCTTTTATAATATTCCGTTCACGACGAGCGTAAAGATTGTACGTCCAAGGTTACAGTGCAGAACAGGGGTCATCGCTATGCTGGTTTGTGGTGGACATACAAAATGATATTACCAGAAAAAACATTTAAGAGATAGCCCATAATGACCATTACAGGTCTGTAACTCTGAGAGTGTACACATGGAGCCGAATGGACCCTACGGGTCCTTTCGGCTCCATGTGTACACTCTTAGAGTTATGGGGGACCATTGGGGGTCCTTATAAAAATATGTTTGAGAACCACTATTACTAGCGGAATCAATAATATGCCATAGTGTCGTAGTAAATCAGTGTCATACATATTCTGAAGAAAACCTGGAGACTTGACAGGCAGTATATGCTCAAAATAATAACATTGTAATGGTGTGTAAAACAGAAAATCCAAAATGTTCCATGGAGACCCATGGTACAGAACAGTAGAATCTATGCAGTGCAAAAGGATGACGATCTCGGCACATCTCTAAGGGCAAGTCAGGACTCTTGCAAAAGTTTCAAAACATCAATCCACCACGATTCAACACAAGACACAAGATTCTTTGCAAGGTCTAGGGAGGGGAGAGACTTAAGAAAAAGGGGCACGCTCCCGCCAGTGATGAATTCACTTTCAGTGTGCCGATTTATTTGAAGCTGCAGTGGGAGAGTGGTGGTGGGGAGTGCACTCAGAGAAAGGAACCTTTCCAACCTGTCGATAAGGCAGCCAATCCCCCCCCCACTGCTCCATCTGGCACTGACCGCATGCCAGGCGGCCAGGAGAACAAAAGGCAGAGAATGCCCACACCACGTAGCGCACTGTGATTTATTCACCTTAAGGGAGTTGTCAGTTTGACTGGGTCTGCAAACATTCTGATACCTAATCTCAAATATGCAATGTGAAACAAACACCCCCGTATGCGACTATGACCCCCCCCCCCTCCTCCAGTCCTCCTAAATACAAAACAAAAGTGTACAAGCAGAGGACAGAACCCCTCATGAACTGCTGTAGTAGCAGCACAAGCTGTTGTTTGCTTTAAATGACCCTCCCCTTTAGCTTCACTCCCACAGTGGGCTGTTTACTTGTGTGGGCTCACAATGCATTCAAACCTGGACGGAAACCAGCAAATTAAATGTGCCAATACCAATACAAGCTTGCCTACTGACAGCATTGTGCAGTTAATCATTATGCCATGGATACTCGATTTTTGTACAAAATTAATGCTTTTTTTCTCGCTCTCTCCAGGGACCATTTCCGCCAACACCAATATGTGTTGGATAACCAACCAAGTTTCAAATTGTTGCAAGTTGACTCGTTTTGTTATTGCCTCATTACATGCAGAATTGAAATGCTGTTTGTAAATTAAAGCAAACCAGTGGCTTCCTGAAAAATCTAACATGGCATGGCATGCTTTGGAAGATGGACTGCAGTCATAATTATGAATTGACAGTTACTCATGGGCATAGGTATGCTCCTTTAACTATAACTTCCACCTCAAACTTTTGTATTTATTTCAAGGAAGGACCTCCATAACTCTGACAGTGTACAAATGGAACCAGAAGGACCCGTCCATTTGGTTCCATTGGTACCCATGTCGGAGTTACAGACATGTAAGAGTCCTTTTGGAACCCCCCCTTCAAGGAACCGTGAGGGTCCCCAACGGACCCCACTTTGATACCCCACCGACCGACCTACAGTATAAAGCACTAGCGGGTAAGGAAAAACCTTACCCGGTTTTGGCGAAGTTGGTCCAGTAGGTCATGACGACGGCGCTGAGCATGACGTCGTTCTTGGAGAAGTTGCAGTTGAACAGGTCGGTGGGGCCGATCATGGGGATGCCGAACACGTAGGGCACCTCGTCGCCGTGCGCCGAGTCGGCCCAGCTGGGTTTCATGTCGCTCTGGCAGTGGTGGTAGAAAGCGTAGAAGTAGGTGGGCGAGCCGTACTGCGCGTGCAGGTCGGCCGTGGCCACCGCCGGCGCCACCCACTGGTGGTCGGTGAACAGCGCCACCAGGGTCTTGCGGCGGGTCTCCGGGTTCTCCTTGTCGGCCCAGTCGGTGTACATGAACTTGATGGTCTCGCGCAGCGTGTCCTTGCCCTCCGGGTAGCCGTACAGGTGGTCCACGAAGTCCGACACGGCAAAGTCAAAGTCGTTGGCCGACACGCCGTCCTCACTATCCACGATGCCGTCCACAAACTGCAACGCAAGGTCATTTATATTTCAACAATATATGACCGCAAGGTTACAATGTGCTTTACATAAAACAGTGGTTCTCAATCTTTTACATTTGAAGGAGCCCTATAACTCTAAGTCACAGACGTGTAAGAGTCCATTTGGAACCATGGACATTATAGCAAAGGAAACAGAGTACAAAAGGACATTTTATGCAGTAAAAACAGGAAAAAAAAGTTTACGATATGTAAATTACACCAGACTACAGTGCTCTAAGGGTCGTAACCAGGCCTTCCTCTTGGGCCGGGGGAAATGAGGTTAGGCTGAACCTTGAATGTGTGTATACCTTAGTTTAGTTTAGTTTATTTGCATATAAAAAGATGATGAGAAATAAGAAAAAGGCAATACAATGGAAAGAAAAATCTAAACATGATGTGCTGGAAAGGCAAAAAAAAAAACCCAGGTGGCTTGTCGAGTGGCCTTCCTGCAAGCTACAACCAAGCTTGAATTAAGTTGCCAATAAATATATATGGGGACTATATCTCTAACAACAAAAGTAGTAAAATAGTAATAATAGTAATGATGATAACAATGAAGATGATGATAAATAATGCTAAGGATAATAATAATGATGCTGATAATAATAATAATAATTACCTTGAATCCCTCGCCCTGGTTGACGCCCAGCATGATGTCATAGTTGAGGAACTCCCCTTGCTCCATGAGGATCTGCGGGTCGTCGGGGATGACGTCGCCGTCGATCACAGGCCCGAAGGCGATGTGGTACTTGGCGGGCGTGACGTACTGCTCGATCAGCTCCTTGTAGTTCTTGTTCTGCAGGCACTCCACCAGGTCGATGGTGTCCAGCATGTTGCAGCCCACCTTCTCGGCCAGCACCCGCGTGTACTTGGCCGGCTGGTAGTTGACCGCCCAGCTGGAGAGAGCCGTGCCGCTCTGGATGATGGCCTTCTGGAACAGATCTGGACATAGAGAGAGACGAGGAGGAGGACACGCACATTACTGATAGACGTCTAGTCTTGCGTTTGCCAGACTGTTGCCTCTCGCAATTTCCAAATGCTTCCGTCATACAGTCAGGAAGTTCTATCATGAGTCAAGTATAAAGCGGAAGTGGAGCCTCCTCCCGACTTCGGTTTTGTCTTCGGCTCTAAAGATATTTTAAAATATATGTTCGTGAACGGAAATGGCAGCTTACTTACTCGGATTTCACAAGGTGTAGTTCCAGACTCTATATAGCATTCAGAGATTGTGGAATAGTTGTCTGTCTACGCGAGACTACTGATAGTCTACTATCAATGGGATCGCTGTGTAACCCAGGGTTTCTCAAAGTGGGTGCCGTCACGGCATGCTAGCCTCAGAGAGAAAAACGCCTGGGCGAGACATGCATGAGAACTGGCATACGAGTGGAGTGAACCTTTTATTTTTGCTGACCAATAGAGAGGGGCGTCACTCCAAATGTGGTGATGTCAGTGTTCACAGAGCCATAGGGTAAGACGACAAGTTACGACAACTCCCTTCAATTCATGGGGCCAGGCTCTTCTACATACTGTAGACGTATTGGTTTGTCCCTTTGAAAGGGACAACCAGAAGTTTACAGAATCCATTGGAGTCTATGGGCTCGCACGAGTACATGAACCACGTGACCAGGCTGTTTTCTGCCCCCTCAATGTCGTAACTCTGTCTTACTCTATGGCTCTGAGTGTTCACGACTGTGTGTCGGGAGCAGAGGCGCGCGGGGGGTAGGGAGGTGGGCACATAATGGATTGGTGAACCAATAGAAGTCCCTCCATGCCCAGAAAACCATTAGGTCTCTTTCAGGCTACGGTGACACAAGCCTAGGGGTGCCTCAATATCACTTCTGTTTAACCACTTAAACCCTCTCTACTTAGTAGGACGGACCACCAAACCTCCTCGCCAAAAATAGCTGATCGGGATGCTGGGGTTCAAGTGGTTAAATGTCTGAAGTATGTCCTGAAATCTGTCCTAATGGAAACCACTGTGACACCTATAGTGTATCTAAGGGGTTTACACATTTACGTGCTGTAATATGACATAAACGTAAGGTTCTATAAAGTAACAATGTCCTTCAGGTGTGCCTTGGATGAAAAAGTTATTTACAGGGGTGACCCGACCGACAATCACCACTGGTATAACCCATTGAGACCTTTGTGCCAAGGACCCCCACATTGTGTGTATTTGGCCGTATTTGGAAGTGGAACACCATTAAAGATAAATGGGTACTCTAATCTGATTGGCTGAAATTGGCAACCCACCTGAAAATGCTTTAGTAAATTAGTACATTTTAGTAAATTGTTGTTGTGTTTACTAAAGAGCTGGAGAGACAGGGAGACCCCGGTTACTGAACAAACATTCTAATAGCAATGATTACTAACAGAATATACTGTAGCAGCAGAGTCCATTTGGTTCCATTTGTATTTGTACAGACCCCGTAATTGTCCATTTGGACCCCGAGGTGGTACCCGGACCCCATGTTGAGAGTGTTTCAGCTTTGAGACTTCACATTAGCCAAGAAGACACAGGGAGTGAACGCATGAGAGAGTAAATTGGGACACCTGGAGTATTGTGTTTTTTTTCTCTCTCTCTCCTTTTGTTAGTGGTTTGTTCGACAGGAACACCACTGCGCTAATAGGTGCTCGGTTCCGTCGTGCTTTTGTTCTGAAAGCGAGCCGAGGAATGACCAAAGTCAGAACAACGGTATCTATCTATGAAAAACGATGCTGGAAGCAGCACCGAGTCAAAGCTGTGTACAACGATGTCTCGCTTTCGTCTCTGCATGTGGGAAAAAAGCCAAGAAGATTCCATACAGAATCACCTTGGTCCCTAACGAGTGAAAACGGGATAGAAAAATATACAGATATATAATTCTTTGTTCACGCTGCAAGGCTGCCTCAGGCAATTTCAACGTTCTGAATACATGGGGGATAATGTGGCTTTGGGCCTTTGGCCGACTGCCATTTGGCAAATAGGCCACAATCAGTGGCGGAATTACATTTATTGAAGTACCGTACTTAACTACAGTTTTCCTTTACTTGAGTATGTCCATTATTTGACACTTTATAGGCTGTGACCTCTCTATGTGAACTGGGGACCCCCCACCCTGATAAGCACTTGGAATGTAGGAGCTGATTACATTTTGTTAACTGGAGGTTATGCAATAACCGTGGTTATTTAAGCAACATGTGCGAGTATTTATGCATTAGATGCCTCTCCTAATGTGTAATTATAAGCAATATGTTCCTTAAAATAGCTGGAGGTTATGCAATAACCGTGGTTATTTAAGCAACATTTGCGAGTAATTACGCATTAGGAGAGGCATCTAATGCGTAATTATAAGCAATATGTTCCTTAAAATAACTATTAACTATTGTGAAAATTGCAGATTTACAAGCTCACCACACCTTTTAACTGTGTGCTTCTACATTGTAGTATTGCTTCTTTTACTTCTTCTTTTAAGTGGAAAAAAGTACTTCTTCTATACCACTGCTGAATACTGGGAATAACGTGGCTTTAGCGGCTTAAGCATGCAGTCGGCTAAAGTTTAGCCGACCACCATTCGGCAAATAGGCCACGACGAACACTTGCGTGCATACTGTGTAATACAGCATACAGTATGTTTTCCTTTTTTACTCTATGTACCGGTACTTACTTTGTGCCATTTATACCCTCTAGAAAACCCACTGTGGTGACTCAAACAGGGCGACTTGAAAAGTGTGCTCTATGAGCGCACACAGCAGCAGACGTATCTCCCACAAGGCCTAGTTAGCAGCAACGGAGCGCTGACATCCCCCCATACGGTTAGACGGACGGGAGGAATGCCAGTTCCTTTCAAACCTGAGTCAGAAGGTACTACCTTCTAGTTAGAACCACTAATGCCAAAATCACACCCTACTTTATCATACATTTTCAAATGAATGGGACCATAATTTACTAAACGCATATCATGCCGATTTAAAATATACTTTAAACTAGTGATTGAAAAGGTTTAAAGGTAATAACATACCGGTAAGGTGTAAAGTTAGCCCCAAAACCTCATTGACTTAAATTGAGATTATGATGTACAGTATTGCGACCGGTAGAAGGTGAAATAGCGACATCTGCAAGGAACATCAGGCTGAAGTGAGCTTCAATTCCAAGGACAATTGCACAGCACAAAGTGACGCGTTGTGAGCTTGTATATCGTCTAATTTGATTATTATAGCCAACGCAAAAATCTATAATGACACAGATGGTACGCACTCTTAAATAACCCTACGGTATGCCTCTTGACTTCTCTCAAAATTATACTGCTACTGCTAGACCCCAACGGAAAGATAATGCGTTACATACCATACTGTAATGCTTTATTATGTAATGCACTGGTTCTCAAACATGTGAACGACCCATAAATGTATATTTATTTGGCAGTGGACCCCCATCTGAAAAGGCTTTGTGCAAAGTAGAAGATTTGTATTCAAAATATTGAAAAGGTTTCACAATATGTTTTTTCTTCAAAAATAGCAGTGGGTGTCGTTGCACCACGTTGTGCACTTGTCCATCGGCTATCTTTGAATAGCTGAAGGATAAAATAAAGTTAAAGTGGTTCAACTGATTTTGATGCTACTGTATATTAACTCACTTTGCTAGAACGCAATATGCCATGCAAAGCAAATAGGCTATAACAAAGTTATGTTCATTTTAGCCTACCCTAAAAGTTATTTCCCAACAAAATAAGTTGCAATCTTTTGTATCTTTGTACACAAGATGTGACCATGAATGACAACCTTTAGAGTAGAAAAAAAAACGCTCCTGAAACCCAATGGGATGTTTACAGTGTAATACATGTAGTTTAGGTGAACTTTTCTCCCTACTTCAAAGCGAGTGCATGCATTCTATTTCCCAAAAGGCACCTTGTTTTGCTGGTTTTTGCTTTCTCTGAGTGCTAAATGGCAGGGGAAAGATGCAATGGACAGAATAAGTCTGCATGCAATTGCTTCAAAAGTAAACCCCGGGGAGTTCTCCTGAGAGAAGAACAGAGGCTGCGTTTCCACAGGAAAGGTGCACTTGTGACTCCACGAGGAAATGGTGCTCGCCTCGCCCTGAAAACCATTCTTCAGCTCATCGCCGGCTGGTCGGGTCAGCCTCGTCTCTCCCTAAAGACTCTCATGTAATCCAAAGATGTGAAAAAGAACTAGTTGTTGATCCTCTGTTTCAGGAATCAACGTAGATCTGGGTGCCCAGATGATAGGATGGCTAGCTATCTGTTCCCATTTAATGCAGCACTCTTTTATCCCCACCTTTTCTTGCGGATTGCAGGATGCGTGCTTTCTGCTTTCTGCGAGGCTGATCTGTGTGGGAAGCCACCTGACGTACTTAAAATCACTATTAAAATACTATATGTTATCCACCTCCGAAATGTCTGCAGACCTCTGAAACAGTTTTCACCTGGCAACCATCAGCCTGCGGAACAAGGGCTGAACCCTGTTGCCATGTTGTAACGCCACTTAACCACGCATATTTTTCGTCTGTTTTTTCAAATCTCCCCTTACATTGTGGCTTACAATGTACTGTAAGTAGGTAAACTGTTCCTCCTCAAAGACCCCTGTGGGGACCCCGGACCAGACTTTGAGGACTAACGTTGTACAGCTCAGCTCTTGGTAAAAGTAATGAAGGTTAAAAGCGGGCCCCATGCGACTCGATGAAGCGGTGCTTATCAGAAACACCTCGCGTGTTCCCACCGCCTCCTCTTCAGAGCGATAACCCACCTCTCTTCCCCTCTCTCCCTCTCTCCCATTTTAGTTTCTATTTTGGGATTCCGCACAGCCTTTGCTTCTCAGGGCATTCAATTTGAATTGGGTGACACTCCAAGCACGTCCCACAGAGCGTGGGGACCCTATAGAATATATATATATATATTGACCAGACGAATGACAAACGGGACAAAAGGTATACAGTGTCTGCAAGTGTGCAGATGAAATGACTAAGCCACAAGAAATGTGTGAGCTATGGAGCCTGACGTGTCCGTGTCTCTGTCTGCAACAGAGTGGCAGTCAGCTCCTATACATTCACATTCTGTCACATTCCAGTAACGACACGACTAAATGAAAAATCATTCGCAGTGCAATTAATCAATGTCTAAATTCAATGAAAAGTGACGTAGGAAGAAAAGTGTGTGTGTGTGTGTGAGAGAGAGAGATTCTGTAAATGCAAAGAAAGGCAGAAAGAGAGCGGGGAGGGCCAAATGTCCCCAAATGTACAGCAGAATTTGAGAAAAGGACGAGGACGGTCATTAGGCAGAATGTCCCATTTAACAAGGTAGCAAATGTCCTAAATTTATGAAGATATTTTGAAAATACCAGATCGTGTGCGTGCGTGTGAGCGTGCATGGTTGCTCGGGCCCATACCTTCCGAGTAGTGCGAGAGCGTGAGCAGGCTGACGCAGGACGCCCCGGCGCCCGAGCCGAAGATGGTCACCCTCTTGGGGTCTCCCTTGAAGGCCTGGATGTTCTCCTTGATCCACCGCAGCGCCTGGATCTGGTCCAGCAGCCCGTAGTTCCCCTTGGCTGCCTGGTCGCCTGTGCTTAGGAAGCCTGGACACACACAGAGGGAGGGGAGAGGGGAGGGGAGTCGAGTGAGAAAACATTCAAATGACGTTTAAAAAAAAACCCCACTGAAACAAAAACGTAAGAACAAACTTCATTGTTTTCTTTTTTGTAAATTAAAGGAGCATTCAGTGATTTGGGTGATTTGGAAAACCACCCAGTCCGCCCCGGTAACAAAATGTGCACATGCACGCTCTACAGTGGGGGGAAGTGCAACAGGCCAACAGCATGTGCACCCCAGTCGATCATGATTGGAGGAAGGCCCCTCTCATCCTGATTGGATGAAGGCTTTGCCACCCGCCACCAAAACTGAAACTAGGGTTTTTTGACCCCAGGGGCTCACTGGGGACAGGGAGGAACTCCTTATATGGTCAGCACACTCTATAGTAGGGAGGATTATCCAGAAAAAAAGAAAAAATAAGTGATATTTAGATTAAGTCAAATCACTGAATATACCTTTAAAGCCCTACTTTGTTTTACAAAAGTAGTGAAAACAGCTGATCGATAAGCTCATACCACTGATGGCAGAGGAAACCATGCCAGGCACCAAGCTGTGCCTGGCATAGTTTCACATCATTATGTGGGAGCAGTTAGGGGTTCAGTGCCTTAATTGCTCAAGGACACTCTGAAACTAAGGCAGGAGGAAACAAACCGGGAAACATCCCCATTCCCAAGCGTCCGCTCCACCTCCATGAGCCACTGCCGCCCCCATTAGACAGCTCCTTCAGTGAAACACACCGCTGTGTAATCTCTGGGTCTGACATCCTAGTCTTGGATTCATAACAGCGGGGTAACCTGAGCTCAATAATGACGACCGCAAAAAATATCCTTCAAACTTTGACACAACAACAACAGATGCTTTTAAATGCTGGACATTTAAATAGTGTGGAAAACATCAGAACCTGTGTTATATTTCTCATTCTCATAAAACATGGGTCTTCAACAGAGGGGGTCCTCGGAGTTAATACAGGAGGGGGGACCTTTTGTGTGATATGAACTTTAAAAAGACAACAAACAAACAAACAAAACAAAATACTATATACATTATTAACCCTCTTATTGCTATACCTAATTAACTAATTAATGTGCCTTCAGCCAGCATTTTTCAAATGTTTAATTTGTCATTTTAATGCCAATAGAAAAATCCGCGATATACACACTATATCTCATTTTGACGGGGCAAGACTATAGTATTGGGACAATCAGTCCTGATGGTGGCGGTAACGTCACCATTTTGCCGATTCTGACCAAAGAGAGCGAGTGAACGATGACCACTTCCGGTTTGGATCAAAATATCCGGCAGTAGCTTTGCTACTGTGTTACACTCTCAGATGTCCGGAATGCTAAGCTATCATCGTATTTTTCATAACTAAGTCAAATTAAGCTCTAATCAAGCCCAAAACATCGCATTTTACGCAGCGATGCATGCGCGATCACGCGCGTGTGTGATCGACCGTGCACGCGCGGATTTTCGGCCGGTTTTAGGAAGATTACATCGGCCGTTAGCCAAATTAGCTAAAAAATGCTACATTTTGCGACAATAAGCTCCCGATTATTGGGAATCAATCGATTACGTCAATTACGTCAGTGGCCAAAAGGGATTTATTGATTTCATTACGTCAAATACGTCAGTGGCCATAAAGGGGTTTTAATGACTTGAACACTAGCATCCATATTCCAGGGTAATATTTGCCTGACTGATATTGCTGTCTAGATTTGGATTCGTTCATGGTTCTTCTGCGTTTTTCAGGCCTCCGTAGTGGAGAGATGGATGAAGCAGGGACCCCCACTACGTATTTTAAAACTATTCATGATATGAATCCATTGATGCCATAGATACGTACTGTAGCTTCATATAGATAAAATTAAAATCTAATCTGTGGATCTCAAAAGACAAAAAAACGCTGTCAGTAAAGCAGGTAAATAATTACTAAATACCTGACAGTTGTGTTAATGTGCATTTCAATACTTGTCTATGTAATAATAATGATAATGATGATCAACCTTGGGGTGTTTTTCTTGTCACTGTTGTGTTCTTACATACGTAGCCAAGCAGAGAACTGTCGCTCTACTAGGATTTAGGCCACTGCTCGTGAACACAAGGACGGCACTAGTCGGAACATGCTCCCAATCGGAAAACTTGTCGACCAATTAGCAAATGTCCCCTAAACCCATTAAGTGGCTTTCTAAATGTCGCTGCCAGGGAGGGTGGGGGGGTGTGGCTGATGGTCAGTCCTCTGTGCCAGGCGCTGGCATTGCTGGCATGGCTGGGAGATCTGTGCCCGTTGAACGAGAAGATGGGGAGTTACGGAACTCTGGCAGGGGGACACCAATCTGCGTCTACGCCAGTTTCGTCCACTAAAACTATGACTAAAACTGTGACTCAATATACTGACAATTGCGTCAACAAATAAAAACTAGACTAAAATGTCTCCCTTCTCCCTTCCAACAGTGGTGGAAAGTAACTAAGTACTCAAGTACTATACTTAAGTACACTTTCGAGGTACTTTGCTGGAGTGTTTCCAAATTTCTACACTTTTACTTCTAGTCCACTAAATCTCAGAGACAACATTTTTACTCCACTATACAATTAACTTACACTACAGATTTTCATTGGAAAACATACATTCTGCACTTAAGGTACATTTTGGTGCCAATACTTTTGTACTTTTACTCAAGTACATGTTTTAATTCCGGACTTTTGCTTGTAACAGAGTATTATCTACATATTATAATATTATTAGTATTGGTACTTTTACTTAAGAACAATTTCTTTGCCTCCTTTGCCAACTCATTTACCCCTTCTCCCTTACATCCACCCCACCGCTCCGTGCTCCCTTACCCCTTCTCCCTTACATCCACCCCACCGCTCCTTTACCCCTTCTCCCTTACATCCACCCCACCGCTCTGTGGCAAGAAGGAGAATGGCCCGCCGGCCTCTCCCCGGGATATGTGGAGATTATAGTCAAAGCCTCTATTTCAAAGCGCTGGCGTGCTGAATATAGGCTGCATGCATTAAAATGTGATAAAGAAAGGGACGGGGAAAAGAGACGGATCGACTGGTGCCTGCCTGGAGGATACATGGCAAGGACCGAGCATTCTCCTCACAAATGTTCACGCCATTATGAGGCACGCCACTGAATGAGATCTGGGGAAAGGACTTCTTCTTCGGAGGGGGAGAGAGAGAGAGAGAGAGAGAGAGAGAGAGAGAGAGAGAGAGACCGACACCCAGAGAGCAATATAATATCAAACCAATCCGTTTACTTAAACTACAGTATATACACACTATAGGATGCCAGGTCTACAAATGAACTAGTCGACCTGGTCCCCTGCTGTGTAATTCTCTCCACAGCCAATGTCCAACTTTTCCCAGCCCGGATTTATGAACCACCGGGCGGCCGGTGAAGGGAGCGCGTCGGGATTCCAGCCCGACCGAGAGGCTCCGAAGCGGGCTAGGGTGCGCGACGAGGTGCCCCTAACCATTAGTTACGTTAATAAACGAAGCGCTATACACCCGGGGTGTAAAGCCGGATGACCCTAGGCATGACTCTGTCTACAGTACATCAGTGGTTCTCAACCAGTGGCTCCAGGTGATCCCCAGCTAAATGATGGAGCGTAAGGATCCATTTGGTTTCACTTTTCGCTCTCAAGAGATAAATTAAACATCTGCATGATGTTTAATTTACAAGATTTATACACAATTGGAGAATGTAGAATAATTGTTTTGATGTTCTTGGTCTTGGGTCTGACTCTGAGAGGCTAAATCTCATCAAATGTTGGTCCGTGGCACAAATGGCGAATAGATAATGGACCTATACATAATATAACAATATATACAATATAATGTCTAAAGGATAAGCAGACACAGACAACACTGCATGATGGAGAATGAGACAGAAGGAGGGATGCCCTCAAGGCTCAGATCACAGCGATCATCCAGCGGGACCTGGGCGAGGGGAGGGGAGGTGAGGTGGATGGGGGGCTATAGCTGCGTCCTCATGTGAACCAGGCAGTGGTGGAAATACTACTCAAATATTTTACTTTTAAGTGTTTTTTTTGCAATGCAGAATAAATGTACTCAAAGTACCAAAAGTAGAAGCAAGTACTCATTAGGCAGAATGTCCCATTTCTCAGTTTTCAGATGTATAAAAAATCATTAGAAAATAGCGGTTCAACAAGCTCACAATGCATTGAGAGTTTGTAGATCGTCTATTTTCAAAAGGCCGAAATGTATACAGGGCTGAAGTGGTTAATGCATGATTTGAAATAATAATCAAAATCTACAAAGTAACTAGTAACTAGTAAAAGTACAATACTATAGTCTCTGAGATGCAGTGGAGTAGAAGTAAAAGTATTGGAAATCGGAAATGCTCAAGTAAAGTACAATACATCAAAATGTTACTTAAGTACAGTACAGTTGTACTTAGTTACTTTCCCCCACTGTGAACGGGGACAGTACAGGTAAGGTACTTAGTTACTTTCCCCCACTGTGAACGGGGACAGTACAGGTAAGGTACTTAGTTACTTTCCCCCACTGTGAACGGGGACAGTACAGGTAAGGTACTTAGTTACTTTCCCCCACTGTGAACGGGGACAGTACAGGTAAGGTACTTAGTTACTTTCCCCCACTGTGAACGGGGACAGTACAGGTAAGGTACTTAGTTACTTTCCCCCACTGTGAACGGGGACAGTACAGGTAAGGTACTTAGTTACTTTCCCCCACTGTGACCGGGGACAGTACAGGTAAGGTACTTAGTTACTTTCCCCCACTGTGAACCGGGGACAGTACAGGTAAGGTACTTAGTTACTTTCCCCCACTGTGAACCGGGGACAGTACAGGTAAGGTACTTAGTTACTTTCCCCCACTGTGAACCGGGGACAGTACAGGTAAGGTACTTAGTTACTTTCCCCCACTGTGAACCGGGGACAGTACAGGTAAGGTACTTAGTTACTTTCCCCCACTGTGAACCGGGGACAGTACAGGTAAGGTACTTAGTTACTTTCCCCCACTGTGAACCGGGGACAGTACACGTAAGGTACTTAGTTACTTTCCCCTCACTGTGAACCGGGGACAGTACAGGTAAGGTGACGGGGAGTAGAGAGGGATATGAGATCATTGTGAAATGAACTTGGCGCAACACCGCCGCTTTTAATCATACGGTTCATGGGCTGGTCCTTGATCCAAAAACCTCTGAAGGGACCGTTTGTTTGTTTTGTTGACAAAATCCCACCAAAAAAACATTCCAACAAGTAGTTCAATTTAGTTATTTCATTTAGTTTGAGAGAACCGTCTTTGTCTGGCAAAATACCAATTTATTCCAAAGAACTGATTCGTGCAAACTTTTGAAAGGAAAAATGAAATGCGACATTGACAAAAAATAACTTAATATATCCATGACTGTACCGTACAGTCCCCTGCAGTTAAACAAATCACGGATGGCGCGTGAAGGACAGTTGAGACGCATGGATTCTTCGGTTGGAGAAATCAATTACACATTTACAGATATCGATTCTCCGTAATTGCTTTTTGAAACATTTAAAAACCAATGTTGGCACCGCACGACAGCAAGGCTAAATGCGATGGCATGATGCTCAAACGGCTGAGGTACTGTATACCCAAACAAAACACGATCACATGATGCTCACGGTCAATACCAGCGCTGTGGAAGATGTGCTCTTGAGTCTGGACTTAGTATTATCATCAGAATGTATTTACTAGCACTATTATGCAGAAAGGCCATTTTTTAATCATAATTATATAATTTCATTGTAATTGATAATTACGGCATGGCTTGGTTTGAATGCTTGATTCTGAATCGCTGAATTCAGCGAGGTGTTATTTCTTTGTAATGGCGTCATGGAAACAAATGTCATCTACAGCTAAACATTGCTCTTAAGAACGTTTTTTAAAACAGTCCAACGTCTCTATAGCTGCTCATGGGTGGGGCCGCCAGGCAGTGTCGGCTGTCGGCATAGTTAACCGTCGCTGAGCAGCGCCTGCTTGTATTAAAGAAAGCTTGCTGATCATGTCGAAGCACACAGTCCACAGAGGTTTTAAATGCATGCTTAATTCTGCACCAGCTACATTAATGCTACATTAATGTACACACGCACCCCCCCCCCTAGGTATTGTTGACTCTGCCAGGTTTAATGTAGGTCAAAGCAACGGACAAAGCAGAGACAAGGCAGTAGGATGGAGCCCTGTCCTGGTCTGAATGGGACACATTCAAACCAGGACACGCCAGTGGTTCTCAAAGTGGGCTCTGTCCGGGGACTTTACCCCACAGGGCCCTCGAGGAGGTCCGAGGGGGCTCTCCCAGCAAAATGAGGAAAGGTTTACACCCACCCAAAGCCCTCTTTTGGCTATTTAGACAGGCCATCTATGGCTATGTAGACATAGGCTATCTACAAGCTCACAAGAGTCACAAAGAGACAACGCTTTGTGAACATCAAATCTTTACTATAGAGGGTATGCACATGCATAAAGTGAATGGCAGATCGAGTGGCAAATCCAGTGGCAAAGAGAGTGACAAAGTTCATTTAATGTTGTTTAAAGTCATTTAATGCAATCAAATAGGACTTTTCTGTTTGGATGTATGTATGGGCTTTCAAGGCCAGAAAGTAGGTTTTTGCCACTCAGTAGGCATTCCTGCATAACTTCCAGTTATGATGATGATGTCACGCGCATACCCTCTATTGTCTCATGGGGGTCCCATGCCAAGTTCCTTTCAAATGTGGGTTCGCAGCCAAATGTGTGAGAAGAACCACTGCTATAGACGAATCAGTGGAGAGGTGCCCTGTAGGCCAGCTGTACGCAATCAATGCTGCGCTTAATTTGACACCGCAGCTATGATTGCACCCCTGTTCCACCCTACCAACAACGGCACTCCAAGTACAACGTAGGACTCTTACAGGTCTGTAACTCTTTTAGCTTTTTGTAATATATACCAAACGGACCTGCATGTGTACACTGACACTCTGAGTTATACATTTACTTTTGACTTTATTAATTTTTTTGTGAACCACTATAATCGTATAGCATACATGAAGTCCACATAACCAGTTCTCTCCGACAGTGTGATAAAACCGGTTCCAGAAACGGTTCCAAATGTGATGGAACCAAATCCAGGTTCTTCAATGTTGGATCTGGTTCTGGTTCCCAACCCTATAACTGTAAGCACGTTTCTTTTCTTTTTACTCAACAGAACTGGTAAATAACCCACTAGGGTTTGTTACAGCTTGCGTCAGCGGATCCGAGCGACAGAATAATTATGCTGAGCGACAAAGTGGTTGCAAAGCTATTGTAATGAGGCTGTGTGTGTGTGTGTGTGTGTGTGTGTGTGTGTGTGTGTGTGTGTGTGTGTGTGTGTGTGTGTGTGTGTGTGTGTGTGTGTGTGTGTGTGTGTGTGTCAGTACTCTGTGTGTGTGTGTGTGTGTGTGTGTGTGTGTGTGTGTGTGTGTGTGTGTGTGTGTGTGTGTGTGTGTGTGTGTCAGTACTCTGTCAACAATGACTCAATGTGCTGCAACATCATTAAATCACTAGCACAAGATCATCATGCAGATGAAGTATGCTCACTGTCAGGCGGAAAATGGCTACTTTTCAGAAAGGGAAAATAATAATCGGTGTTCAACAGGAGGTCCTCTGACGAAAAATGTCTGTCTCGACTACCGTTTTTCACTGGCGAACACTAAAAAAGCATTATAAATAAATAAACACTAAGCTATGAGGACTAAAAACCTCACTTTTCTGAGTGGAACATTCAACCAGCATAGCAGTTTAGTTATTTCCGGCATAGCAGTCCCAGAGATAAAAACTGTTATCAAGCGGGAGGCCTGATGTATATCAAACCATGGGTCCTTGAAATTAACCCATTTGAAAACCGCTCCTTTCTCTGTGACCCTCGTTCAATCAAGCATTCCAAAGGACGATTTGTGACTCACACAATTGTCTCTGTGAAAAGCCGTTTAGCGCCGCAACGCGAGTGCCACGGACCGCTGCTCGACTCTACTCTAGCTGGCACGGTGGCTGTGCCAGCGAGACAGACAGCCCAGGCTGGCACGGGCAGCACGCTTTTTCTGTGGCAAGGCTTTGGACAAATTGCGCCGTGGTGGCACCGCACCAGCTGCTCCCAGCTCCGAGCACAGAATGTCCACAGACTGCGGCGCTACATGAGTCAGTGAGCAGTTTTTATACACAGTTAAAGAGTGCTGGCTGCTGAAAAATACGCTTTTCTCTGCTTTGTCATTTTTCTAGTAACTCTTGAGAGTGTCAAATCAAACCGAATTTTACGCTCTCAAGAGTTAAAGATCTGATAAGGGTCCACTTTGTTACCAACTCTCCATCATTTAGCTGCATGGGGACCACCTGGAACCACCTCAAGGACCACTGGTGGTCCCCGGACCACTGGTTGAGAACCACTGGTATAGTGAATAATACTGCTACCTTCACTGATCTTTTTCTACATTTTCCTGTGATTTGGAACACAACATGCCTCAGGGTTTTCCGGTTCTTTCTTAAAGGCAGAGATTTTGGGCTTTGAGTAATAAAGTCCTTTATCGACAAATCCCGTGGAATTAAGACAGAGAACAATGACGGTGGCGCCGTGCCCCGGAAGATAATCTCTCCCCGACGGCTCACAGATGAAACGTTAATTATCAAAGCAAGAAAAAATGGTGAGAAAGAAAAGTGTTTGAGATTATACTTGACAAGGTCAGGTCAGCCCTCAGCACAGAGAGAAGTCAAGTCAACTTGTTAAAAAACAATATAATGCTGTCGGGCAGAAACCTTGTATCTACATTTTTTAAACTTTGTTTTTGTCACTTAAAGCCCTAGCTACTTGCCTACTTTGTCGTAATAGTGTCAAAGCTAAAGTAGCGGAAAGAGCCAATCTACAAGCTCACAAGGTGTCACATCGCGTCCAAACAGGATTGTGTCAAAGGTCGTGTCTGAACTAGACACAGTGTCTAAGGCCACGTTTACGTGGTAACGATCAGAACAGAAATTATGACAAAGCCATGTTGTGTTTTCAAATAAAGAAAAAAAACAGTGGAAATTGCTTTCATAATATCGCTATCCTAAAGTTCTGACGTGCGCGCGCATGTGTGTGTGTGTGTGTGTGTGTGTGTGTGTGTGCGTGTGCCTGCCAGAAAGTGTGCATAGGGTCTCATTGGTCACGCATCCATCCATCCATCCATCCATCCAGCAGGTTGACTAGACTCAGGCTTGCCTCAGTGATCCATTGGCGTGTGTTCATTAAATTCTGCACTGCTAATTAGAATCTATTTGACATCCCGCGGGGAGACATTTGCACAGCTTGCAGAAGAGGCACAAACAGTTGACACACGCATAAGCACCCACATACAGTATACCAGTTCCACAGCCCACAGACACCCATGCAGACAGACACCAGTCCCACTGACTCCCACAGCACACATACACCCATGCAGACAGACACCAGTCCCACTGACTCCCACAGCCCACATACAACCACACCAGTCCTCTATAGCCCACAGAAACAGGGCCGGATTTAGCCAGCCCCACTCAGGTGGGCAGTCGGGAATTGTAAGGGGGGCGACTCCACCGGCGCGGGTGGGGTGTCAAACCCACATTGGGTGGGCAGGACGCACGTTTGGGTGGGCTATGCCCACTCCTGCCCCCCCCCCTAGAACCGGCCCTGCACAGAAACCCAGACACCAGTCCTCTATAGCCCACATAAACCCAGACACCAGTCCTCTATAGCCCACATAAACCCAGACACCAGTCCTCTATAGCCCACATAAACCCAGACACCAGTCCTCTATAGCCCACATAAACCCAGACACCAGTCCTCTATAGCCCACATAAACCCAGACATCAGTCCTCTATAGCCCACATAAACCCAGACACCAGTCCTGTATAGCCCACATAAACCCAGACACCAGTCCTGTATAGCCCACATAAACCCAGACACCAGTCCTCTATAGCCCACATAAACCCAGACACCAGTCCTCTATAGCCCACATAAACCCAGACACCAGTCCTGTATAGCCCACATAAACCCAGACACCAGTCCTCTATAGCCCACATAAACCCAGACACCAGTCCTGTATAGCCCACATAAACCCAGACACCAGTCCTGTATAGCCCACATAAACCCAGACACCAGTCCTCTATAGCCCACATAAACCCAGACACCAGTCCTCTATAGCCCACATAAACCCAGACACCAGTCCTCTATAGCCCACATAAACCCAGACACCAGTCCTCTATAGCCCACATAAACCCAGACACCAGTCCTCTATAGCCCACATAAACCCAGACACCAGTCCTCTATAGCCCACATAAACCCAGACATCAGTCCTCTATAGCCCACATAAACCCAGACACCAGTCCTGTATAGCCCACATAAACCCAGACACCAGTCCTGTATAGCCCACATAAACCCAGACACCAGTCCTCTATAGCCCACATAAACCCAGACACCAGTCCTCTATAGCCCACATAAACCCAGACACCAGTCCTGTATAGCCCACATAAACCCAGACACCAGTCCTCTATAGCCCACATAAACCCAGACACCAGTCCTGTATAGCCCACATAAACCACACACTAGTCCTCTAGCCCAGTGGTTTTCCAACCCTTTTCACATCAAGTTCCATTACGTATTTGGCATTTGAGCCACGGATCACCATTTGAGATCTAGCCTCTCAGACACAAAACTTAAAATGTGTTTGTTATCGTTGGATACGATTTTGTACACAATTAAAGATAACAGGCAAACGTTGATCAAAATAACAATTCTTCTACATTCTGTAATTACGTAGACTTCTTGTAAATTAAGTAATGCATATGTCGAAAGTAGCTGAATTTGTAGACCGGCCAATTTTTGTAAAGATTTGGACAAATCCTGCATGATACATATTGTCTCATGGGGGTTCCTGGGCACAAGGGGTGCATTCTTTAGTTCCGACATACCATTGGTCCGAACGACAACCTACCTCAAACCCTAAACTAACCATAACCTCCCACGGAAGCAGTGCATCCCTCACCAACCTTAATCCAGTCACCAACCTTAACGCATCCCTCACCAACCTTAATTTAGACAAACCCAAAACATATGTCCGTGTCCTTTTTATGGACTTCTCCTCTGCTTTTAATACGGTCCAACCCCATCTTCTCCTAAAACGCCTGTGTGACCTGAACGTCAGTAGCAATCTCATTTTGTGGATTAGGGAGTTCCTGAGAGAGAGACCCCAGCGAGTCTGTATTAATAACACTCTGTCTGACTGCCTTGTCCTAAACACTGGCGTGCCACAGGGGTGCGTTTTATCCCCTCTGTTATTCTCCCTATACACAAATGAGTTGAAATATAACAACAAAGACTTCTCTCTCATAAAGTACGCTGACGACATGGCCCTGGTTGCCTGCCTGCAGGACGTTTCCAGTCCCTCTTACTCCCAGCACATCGACCGTATTGCCACCTGGTTTGACAGCAGCTTCCTTGACCTTAATGTCACTAAGACCAAGGAGCTGTGTTTGGGAGGGGGGTCAAGAGCAGAGGGCTCAGGGTCCATCTTTAGGCCTGTTATTATGAGTGGGGAGGAAGTGGAGCAGGTCAGTGACTTTAAATATCTGGGAAAGACCATAGACAATAAACTCACCTTTCAGACCAATGCAGATAACATCTACAAAAAGGCAAGGCAGCGGCTTTATCTTCTCAGGAAACTGAGAAGTTTTAATGCCAGTAAACACACCCTGACCATGAAATGAAATGAAATGAAATCTATATTTACCCAGGGTATCTGGGCTAAGCTCAAGAACTTGTTTCCAGCCAGGCCCTGCTCATAGAACACATTTCATCGTAGTGGTTGATGCCTTGTTCAAGGGCATTTCAGCGGTGGTAATTTTAACGTGTCGGACGGCTGGTTCGAACTGGGAACCTTCCGGTATCTAGACCGCGCCGCTATCCGTTCGGCCACCGCTGCCACAAAGGTGGCATGGTCTATAGATCACTCACTGAGAGTGTTCTCACTTTTAACATCGTGTCCTGGTTTGGGAATCTCTCAGTTAGAGATAAAAACAAGCTCACCCAGGTAGTCAACCAGGCAAGTAAGATCATTGGAGATAAACAATTGCAACTTCAGGACATATACAACCACTCCATAACCAAAAAAGCAATTCAGATTTACAATGATTCTACCCACCCTCTTCACTCTGAATTTGACTTGTTGCCATCGGGCAGGAGGCTTAGGGCAAAATTAGCAAAAAAGAAGGGTTACAAAACTTCGTTTGTGCCAACTGCATGCATCCCTCACCAACCTTAATCTGGTCGGACCAATGCTATGTCGGGCCCCCCGGGCACAAGATCCTTTGAATTTTGGGGTCTGCGGACAATTTTAAGCATTATCAGTTTAGGGCTTGACATAAGAATATTTGAGAACCACTGCTTTGCGTAGCACTGGGACGCAAAGCACTGCACGATAACATAGAGATGTGACTCACAGCTCCATACACCGTGGCGCATTACATGTAATCTCCGTCTCTCTTCATACACACACACGCACGCACGCACGCACGCACGCACGCACGCACGCACGCACGCACGCACACGTGTGTATATATACATACATACTGTAATGGATATTCTAGAATGCCAAATAGATTGCCAAATATATGCATTATTCTGTATTTCTCTGCCTTCCATTCAGTATCTTTGCTCACCAATGTGCTCAGTCTAATTCAACTACAGCTGTCAATCTAACAGCTGACTTGACTCCTCCACGCTGTCAGCAAAGGGATACTTATTTGTGTGTCGCCCTTATGTTTAGCGCAGATCCTTATATGGACATTCAGTATATAATCTCTGTTAAGACAAGACTATAAGGACTGTCTGAGAAAGGGGTTGCGGAGGCTTGCGCCCGGAGGGGCTGCTGGAACAGGCAAGGAGGCCTGTTCCTCACTCTCTGTATGTTGTTACTCTGCTGAATCTTCTGAATAAACACTTCACTTCGTCATTCCTTCATTTTTGGAAGATTATTTAATCTACAACAATACACACAGTATATATACACAGTATATAGCATAGTTTTCATATAGTTGAAGTATACAAAAATGAAATAATCAAGTAACGGTAAAAGTACCTTCTAAATTGTACTTCAGTACAATACTTGAGTAAATGCACTTCTACACCGCTGCTGTGCGGTCGCTCCGACCCGTGACGCCCAGCTCACACTCAACAGGTTATCCCATTCTGTTGGGCACAGATAGCAACACAACACCACGCGTACAGTTCACGGTGTTAAGTACACAGAGGAGTGGCCAGAAATGCAATCACGAAATTCAACAGTTTATATCCCCTAAAAAAACACACACACACACACACACACACACACACACACACACACACAAGATACAATCTGATATCAAGTTTATTGGAGCACCAAAAACAAAATGACCTTGGCAGAGCTGCACAGATGGCTGTAGTTTTTTTCTCCGCACTTTTATTACGTCCCCGGAGTGTGACGGAGCATGGAGAGACACAAGGAGAGACACAACTCCACCAGCTCTGGTTTGGACACTGAACACATTGAATGTGTTCAGCATTAATTCATTACTTTTTCTGCCACCGTCAAGTGTTTTACCTTATTTTGTTGAACCACGGGACCCACAATGTGTCCACGACGCAAACAAAACAAATAAAATAAGTGTGGTGTATTTTGTTTAAACCTGAGCTGAGGCCAATTCTACAAATGTCTTCAAAATCATAAACAATGTCTTCAAAAAACAAAAAACATAGAACCCCCCCAAAATGATTGGTAGCAGACCCCCCATCTCAAAATATTGTGAGGCAGATGCTTTCCCAGAACTTGATGTCTTTATATGATATTATTATTCTAGATATAGTATTAGCATTGATGTCTGACTGTGTGCACGGGACAGGATGCGTGGGCTGGTACGCTCGGGGCTAATCTATGCGAGACGGCCTCTTAATAACCACCGTTGAAAGGAACCGCGACCTCTGTTGACCTCTCAGACCATTGTGGTGGAGATGAGGTTTTGGAGACAGCTGCGGAAGTCAATGTCTTTGTGAGTGAGTTACGAGGAGACTGAAGCACTGGCCTTTTAAATGTTTTTTAATTGAATGTGGGAGTTATATTGCATTTGTGACTCAATGTGATTAGAGCACCAGACTGCAGCTGCGACATGCATGCAAGATCGTATAAAAAAGGGCTGGTCCTTTGTTCAATTCGCCGTGCTGGCTTGGTGGACATTTTTGTCAAAATATATTTTTTTGCCATGATGTGGACAAATATTACCCAATGTGGGTTGAGGGGGTTCCTTGAAGGTATAGTCCAATGGTCTGAGCTGGTTTGGAGCCAGAGCTCCAAAATTGGAAGGTGAATTATGAATTGAGTGGGTAAAATCATACCTATATTAAATTGTTTATATAGGGTCAATATAAGCAAATTAATAATGATAACCCTTCCACAGCTTTTTCATATTTTCTATTTTTTGCATATTTGCCTATACAATGCCAAATTTGCATATTTAAATGTAGAATTTCAGATAACGTGTAATACAATAAATCATTGTCTTTGTCTCAACTGGGGAAGTTTCATGGTGATAACGTAAACAATGAAATGTGTACCTATTCATCATATACTGTATAGGTGAAAATAACATGATGAACGTGATAAATGTGAAAAATCACATTATCATCGTACATCGTGGCGTAAATTCTCCATTCATTGTCAATGGGAATTTGTGTAAGACGAAAATCTACACTAATAGCTGAATATAGGAGGGGCTAGTGCCCCTCAAAAAGCTACTCCTGTGGAAGGGTTATCATATATAATTTACTTATGATCCTATAACAATTTAATACAGTATAGGCATGGTTTTGCCCACTCAATTCATAATTGTTCCAATTTTGGGGCTCTAGCTCATGGACTAAGAACCAGGCCGGTTCAACCCTGGTAGAAAATGGGCCAGGGCCAAGTCCCAATTTGGCTCCATTTGTACACTCTTATGGGGGTTCTTGAAAAAAAAACGTTTTGAGAACCACTGTACCAGTGGACTCCTAATGTGCCATGGTGTCATAGTAAATCAGTGTCATACATAATTCTGAAGAAAACCAGCCAACATGGTGCTAGCCGAAAACGAGCTCAAATGCCCGGAGATGCCAGGAGACTGAAGACACTGTGATGATGACCCTCCACTCCAACCAGAGGAGTCTGTCTGTCTAACACACACAAGCCTACAGGGTGCATTTAATTCCCTTCCAACCCCCTCCCACCGCCCAGTCGTCTTTCCGTCACATCTGTGTGTGTGTATCTGCGCGCACGCGTGCGTGCGTGCGTGCGTGCGTGCGTGCGTGCGTGCGTGCGTGTTTGTGTGTTTACGTGCACTTGCACTTGTATTACTATAATTGTGAGGACCATTAGTACTCCACAAGTGGAGTAGAACTAGACAGAGAAAAAGACACGTCGTCACTAAATGAAAAGCGGGTTAAAAATGCCATTCATAAAACTAGACCGGTGCCCGGAGTCGGTAATGCTGGAAGTTGGAGATCCGCTTATTGGTGCCCCTTTTAGAGGGCGGGGGGGGGGTCCACTCATACACATCCGCAGCTAAGACCCTCAGCTCCTGAATTACGTTTTTTTGCCTAGGATAAAAAGAGTCAATTCGGACGATTTCCGCATTTCCGATTTCCTCTGTGGGTTTTTTCTCTTCATGTTTTGTCGCCGCCACTAATGAGGGTGGGAATTAAGTCCCATTTCATGGACTCTCACGTTAATGACAAACATTGGAATCGTTTTGGAAGACAAGATGGTGACAACGGACACGCAGCCAAGCACAAGGCATCTCTCATGACAGTGTCAGGCAGACAAAAGGGAAAATAGCCGATGTACAAAGTTGCGACGCATTGTGAGCTTGTAGATCGGCTATTTTCGCAATCCCTGAAACATTATGAAAGTTACCCATGCACTTAAACCCTCTAGACTTGGTAAACTAAGGTGAAAAATAGTGCTTCTTTCCATCCATCCATCCATCTTCAACCGCTTGTCCGTATTCGGGTCGCGGGGGCAACAGCTCCACCAGAGAGCTCCAGACTTCCCTCTCCAGAGCAACATTAGTGACTTCCTGCTGGGGGATCCAGAGATGTTCCAAGGCCAGTGAGTCGATGTGTTTCCTCCAACTGCGCATTGGTCTGCCCCGGGGTCTCCTCCCAGTGGGACGTGCCTCGAGGACCAAAAACAGACGATCTACAAGTTCACAATGAGTCACTTTGCGAGCTGTTGTGAGCTTGTAGATTAAGTACCGCACGTGCACACGCCCCGCGAGGACCAGTGCACTCTGAAGAGACGCCACATGTCACCGATTTACGGATCTGGGTCATGGGGCTTTAAATCCCACTGGTTCTTTTCCATGTTTCCGTGTGCACATATGCATGCGCACACACACCCACACACACACACGCCATCTGTCCTCTGAAAGCCGGGGCTATCAGATCCATCAGGGACTCACAGGTCGCACACGTGTAACTCACCATCTGACAATACACACCCTGGGATCATACACGCGAGCACGCACGCACGCACGCACGCACGCACGCACGCACGCACGCACGCACGCACGCACGCACGCACGCACGTGCACACACACACACACACACACAGCTAAGAGAGAGTAGCAGAGAGTAACCTAACAGGTGACAACAGGTGAGCAGTGGTTTCCAAAGTGGGGTCCTTGAGGGAGTTCCAGGGGGTCCCCAGCTAAATGATCATTTGGAACCAAACTCTTTAAATTAACATTGATTTTACCATATAAATTGGGATCATGGGGGTCCGTAGCCTAATGCATGTCAAACTGGGGGGTCCTTGAAATTAAAACGTGTTGAGAATCACTGCTAGAGCCATACAAATCTTCTCGTATTGGGGTCCCTGGCATATATTTTCAAATGGGGGTCCGCGGGCTAATTAGTGTCAATTTGGGGGTCCTTGACATAAAAAGGTTTGGGATTAACCACTGACATAGAGGACGATTACAACAGTCGCCACAGCACAGCGGTGTAATGCTACAGAGTCACAGGAGGTCAGTTAGCGTTGCACCATGCACGCATCGTTATACAGTCCACTATACTGTAGTCGTCATCAGCCAGGAAGAGACTGCCTTGTTGTTCTTCTCGTCTGTGCATTCAGTTGTATATATCGTTGCAGAAACCTCTTATCTCCATATTCTTAACTTTTTTGCGTTTATTCGTAAATTAACGCACTACTTGATCACGCCGACTACAGCCTCATACCAAAGCATATATATACAAATAAGCAGATCTAAAAGCTGGAAACGCGTTCGCGAAGTGACCCGTTTCGAGCTTGCAGATCTGCTACTTTTGAATCGGAATCCTTAAAAGCAACAGTTTTGGACATGGGAGGTTTTCACCCGAAAGAGACGACAATTCTTTTCTTGAATTACATATTGTTCTGCTGGATTAAACGCATGCATAATTCATAGGGTATTGAATACTAAATGTGGGCAAAAATAGAGCAAAGAAAATGCTAATGTGAAGCTACTCCATCAAGGGCATTTCTGGGCGGTGGGGGCGAGATACTTATATACCTTTATTGATCAGATATGTGTTTTTCTGATTATTTAAACCACACATGGTGGAAAGAGACTTTAATTAACATCATCTTCTGACCAGTACATCTCGGCTAAATGGCACCATTGGTCTTAATTTAATGAATTTGACTGAACATATGGAGTCAAATTGACCCATTTCATACTCTCGGTTAAATTGAAGTCCCATGGTGTGGTTTAAATGCTCAGGAAAAATCCAATAAACTGTATTTTTCTCCCCCTTCAAAACATTTCCCTAGAACACTAAAGATATTTTTTGTAGCACCATCACTAAACATGGGTATTTACCCAATGTAAAATATTCCATAAAGAAATATTTATCATGGAAATATATTGAAGTACAGCAATACATGGCAATTTGAGCTCCTCTTCTTCTCTTCTGGGGGGATCACTGGAACAACATATTTTCCGGATGGGGGTCGGCGGCCAATTATTTTTGGGGGTCCTTGACATGAAAACGTTTGAGAACGACTGACATAGAAACATGGGTTTTTCAGAAAGCTGTCAGGATTTAGAAGACATTTGTAGAATCTTTTCTCAGGTCTAAATGGGCAAAAGAATAGCTTTACAGTAGAATTTTGTCTTTGTTCTATCTTTGGCCTCATTTAGTATTCCATAACCTATGAATTATGCATAATGCTTGATCCTGCATGCAGAATCTGCATGCAGAATCTGCATGGGTAATCCAAGATATGCACACCAAATGTACCACGACCAAAAAGACTATGCACACCAAATGAACCTAAACAAGACTATGCACACCAAATGAACCTAAACAAGACTATGTACCACGACCAAAAAGACTATGCACACTAAATGAACCTAAACAAGACTATGCACACCAAATTAACCTAAACAAGACTATGCACACCAGATGAACCACGACCAAAAAGAGTATGCACACCAAATCAACCTAAACAAGACTATGCACACCAGATGAACCTAAACAAGACTATATGCACACCAAATTAACCTAAACAAGACTATGCACACCAGATGAACCTAAACAAGACTATATGCACACCAAATGAACCTAAACAAGACTATATGCACACCAAATGAACCTAAACAAGACTATGCACACCAAATGAACCTAAACAAGACTATGCACACCAAATGAACCTAAACAAGACTATGTAACACGACCAAAAAGACTATGCACACCAAATGAACCTAAACAAGACTATGCACACCAAATGAACCTAAACAAGACTATGCACACCAGATGAACCACGACCAAAAAGAGTATGCACACCAAATCAACCTAAACAAGACTATGCACACCAGATGAACCTAAACAAGACTATATGCACACCAAATTAACCTAAACAAGACTATATGCACACCAAATTAACCTAAACAAGACTATGCACACCAAATGAACCTAAACAAGACTATGCACACCAAATGAACCACGACCAAAAAGAGTACCAAATGAACCACGACCAAAAAGAGTATGCACACCAAATGAACCTAAACAAGACTATGCCCAAATGAACCTAAACAAGACTATATGCACACCAAATGAACCTAAACAAGACTATATGCACACCAAATGAACCTAAACAAGACTATATGCACACCAGATGAACCTAAACAAGACTATATGCACACCAGATGAACCTAAACAAGACTATATGCACACCAAATGAACCTAAACAAGACTATGCACACCAAATGAACCTAAACAAGACTATGCACACCAAATGTACCTAAACAAGACTATGCACACCAAATGAACCTAAACAAGACTATGCACACCAAATGTACCTAAACAAGACTATGCACACCAAATGTACCTAAACAAGACTATGCACACCAAATGAACCTAAACAAGACTATGCACACCAAATGAACCTAAACAAGACTATGCACACCAAATGTACCTAAACAAGACTATGCACACCAAATGAACCTAAACAAGACTATGCACACCAAATGAACCTAAACAAGACTATGCACACCAAATGTACCTAAACAAGACTATGCACACCAAATGAACCTAAACAAGACTATGCACACCAAATGTACCTAAACAAGACTATGCACACCAAATGTACCTAAACAAGACTATGCACACCAAATGAACCTAAACAAGACTATGCACACCAAATGTACCTAAACAAGACTATGCACACCAAATGTACCTAAACAAGACTATGCACACCAAATGAACCTAAACAAGACTATGCACACCAAATGAACCTAAACAAGACTATGCACACCAAATGAACCTAAACAAGACTATGCACACCAAATGTACCTAAACAAGACTATGCACACCAAATGAACCTAAACAAGACTATACACACCAAATGTACCACGACCAAAATGAGTATGCACACCAAATGACCCACGACCAAAAAGAGTATGCACACCAAATGATCTACCACTACTTACATGATTTAATTATGAATGAAACCATGGAGGAACGCTGAGGAAGGCCGCCTGCGTGGCGAAGTGCATTCGTTTCTCTAGGTGGACTGCTGCTGTGATTTCATGAAATAAAGAAACTCTTAAACCAAGAGAGTGCAAATATTCCCCTTTCCATTATGAATCCCACCATTTTATATTCACGGATAGAATATAACCTTTTCCCCACTGGTACAGTACCTAACCACCAACACGTTATGTAATGGTCTCTAGTGCTTGTTTGTATTTAGCTATACATGGGTATATTAACGCATGAAGTCTGTTATTTTATGGGTGATCAGGTGTGGTGGGAGCGGCCAGTTACAGGAGATCCTTTGTGTTAAGTTGTCCTCGTCTATGTATGCATGGATTTATTTGTTGTATTGTTCTGTCTATTGTACTCTTCGTATATGTGTGACCCCCTCGAAAACCAGATGATACATATCTCAAGGGGTTATCCTTTGAATTAAAAAAAAAGGTACCATTTTATTTGCACATACTCTATATCAGGGGTGCCCACACATTTATGACGTGAGATCTACTTTCAAAATGACCAGCTCAACAAGATCTACCCACTGAAAAAATAAGTGTACCATTGCTGAAAATAGTTTAAATATATAATGTACCTGGGGGGGCTTTGGAATAGGGAGAAATTATGACAGGCAGTTTCTGCTGTCAAAATATGTCCCCCCCCGTATTTAACTTAAACGCCCAATGCATTCTCAATGGCAATAGCACAAACTTTGGCATGCTACTAGTCCTACATCAGGGGTGCCCACACGCTGACAGGCTCCGCTCCCAGTCCGTATAGAGTCTATACGGACTGGGAGCGGAGGAGTAGGACGGAGGTTTTACGTCCTCCCGGTGGGGGCTCCTCTCTACGTCCTCCCGGTGGGGGCTCCTCACTGGCTAGGAGAGCCAGTAGGCTCACCTGGCCTAGTGACAACAACAACAACAACGGAAATGTATGTTCGGAGGAATCAATTGGCACTATGACTATATTGGGGAGAACAGGGTCAATAAAGCGTGCTGGTGCAGAGACACACACCTGGTCAGAGGTAAGGGAACACAATGACCTTTCATGTTGAATAAATAATAACCATCCAAATTGGAGAGATTGCAGGTAAATGCCAAATGACAAAGAGCGTGCATTCTCCACCAACGCAAACGGTTTTCCGTCTCATTCTCGGCACAGCTGGTGTAATTCGCCCTGTGCACAGTATCCACTTTCAAACTCCACTGGTTATGTTCGCTCCAAAACTTCTGAAGAACACCTCGTTGGAGCTTTTCCGGTGGGAGAGATGTGAAAATTGACCTCTGCTGTCAATAGAACCGAGGAGGACGCATTCTGGCAGACATTCTGTTCAGTATTTAAGTGGTTGTGTCAAAGCAAGCGGAGGCTATTCTGTTACCGCTGTGTGAATAGCACTGGTGAAAAGTACATACAATTTGCAATTTAAGATATTTAGGCAGACACTGCGGAGCGTATTGCGATAGTAGTGTAGATATAGTTTGTTACAAGCACACAAGTCCGGTTTTCAAAAAGTACTAGGCCTACTATTATGCAGAATGTCCCATTTCACAATTTTTCTAATGTATAAAATGAATCAAATCAAATCAAACTTTATTTGTATAGCACATTTCCAACGATCGAGGTCGAACCAAAGTGCTTCACATCACAGAGCATAAAAACATACATAGAGGCAAAAAGAAGAGGATAGGAAGATAAATGAAAGCAAAAAATAAAAGGAAGGAAAAGCATTATATAAAAAATGTCAGAACAGAACAATATATCAAAAACAAAAGGCAATTCCATAAGTGCATGGGAACATAGTACATAGGTAGGCTATAAAGGCCACGGTAATAAACATACATTTTAAGGTTCAAGATTCAAGGTTGGAAAATAGCAGATCTATAAGCTTGTACATCTGCTATTTTCAAATTGCCAAAGTATATCTAGGTCTGAAGTAGTCTTGTAAAAATTATCAAAATCTTAAAGTTTGAAAATAATTGTGTAGTTATTGTGTAGTGTAATTGTGTAGTGTAGTACAATATCTGTAGCCTGGCTAATAAGCCAGACCGAATCAGCCGTTGGCAAAAAAGTTTTTGCCTGCCGGCGGATTACGGTCTGGAGAGGCTCAATTGTACGCCCATTTCCTACACCAGAGAACTGGTGTGGCCAATCGGGACACGGTATGCAATATGGGCGGGCTTTGGTACAGTGACGTTCAATGCTTGAGACCTTTGACTGACAGTAGCTCTGACCA
The DNA here is from genome assembly GCF_951216825.1 of Electrona antarctica. Taxonomy (NCBI): domain Eukaryota; kingdom Metazoa; phylum Chordata; class Actinopteri; order Myctophiformes; family Myctophidae; genus Electrona; species Electrona antarctica. Next base: position 15,877,189 of record NC_136803.1, on the reverse strand, counting down.
ATTGCGTCAAAGAGAAAATGCTTGAACCCGCCCCCCAGGAAACAAGATCCATACACAGCATCTCCAGACTCAAATACCACACGACATGTGATTTGAGTCTGGCTTATTAGCCAGGCTACAATATCTGCCCCTGAGATGTTGTTTATTCAGCATTTGATCCATGGACCACCATTGATGACATTTAGCCTCTCAGACCCAAAACTAAAGAATATTGGACTGTGTCCACAATTCCATGCTGTATTGATGTTGGTACCATTAGGTAAGATAACAGGCAAAAGTTGAATTGTGTAGACTTCTTGTAAATGTAGTAATGCAGATGTTTAACTATAATTTAACTCTTGAGCGTAAAATGAAACCACCCTCCTGGATCCATTTGGTTTCAGTTTACACTCTCAAGAGTTAAAGATCTACAAGGGTCCATTTGGTTACCAACTATCTATTTAGCTACTGTAGGGACCACCTGGAACCCCCTCAAGGACCACTGGTTGAAATCCACTGTCCAAAATGAATGCCCTAGGTACAGTTCAGACATTTCCACCCGACAGAGACAATATAATATGCTCCAGTGTTGTTGCGCAGTGGTGCACTCAGGTGACGCGGGGGGGGGGGGGGGGGGGGGGGGGGGGGGTGGCTGCACAGAGCTAATAGATCCATCAATAATTGTGATTACAGGAGATGGAGTCCAATAATCGCCTCGCAGGGCCATCGAATCAAAGAGCATCCATTGTCAGGTGACAGCCCCCCTTCCTTGATGGCTTTGCACAGTGTATTGGCAGTGAAGTGGGTGGGGGTGTGTCAGTGTGTGTGCGTGTGTGTTGGGGGGTGGGGGGGGGGGGGGTGATGTCACCTCAGCGATCAATCATCACGCTCAGTGCATATTTGAAGAATAATTTGCCAATCACCTACTTCAGTACTCGTACTCAAGAAGAAAAATATGAATACCTTACTTTTACCTTACTGAGTATTTCTACATTGTGGAATCGATACTTGTAAACAATGCGAGTGCTAGTGTGTGTGTGTGTGTGTGTGTGTGTGTGTGTGTGTGTGTGTGTGTGTGTGTGTGTGTGTGTGTGTGTGTGTGTGTGTGTGTGTGTGTGTGTGTGTGTGTGTGCGTGTGCGTGTGTTGGGTGCTGTGTGCCACCTCAGCAATCATCAACGCTCAGACGAGACGCGACGGCAAATGCATTACAAACGAGGGGATCGATACTAAGCAAATACATAAAACCGTGTCGAGGCGACGGGCGGCTTAATCCTCTTTTCGTCAGCACACGTCTCGCGGGCTTCGCTCTCCCCCCGCTCTCTCCCACATCATGGGAGCTGTCAGACACAGACACCCCCACCCCCCCCCCACTCCTCCTCCCAAAAAGCCAAGGTGTTAAAAATCAATGCGCCACGGCATTCTATAATTGGCATATGCAAAACAGAGTCTGGCATAATTGCTATATATAATATATATAGAGAGTGGTTATATTTACTGCTTTAGAGACGCCACTGTCTGGATGATGTGATTTGGTCGCTGTTGCGACAGAAAACTCGTATCTCCAGTGTTTCAAATGTCGCTGCCTATACTTCATCGTACAAGCGTGTCACACAAATGCTGAAGTACAAGCTCACAACGCACCGTGACGTGTCATGAGTTTGTAGATCGGCTATTTTCGTTGCTCGACACATACAAGTTTTCCACCACAATTTGCGCTGTTATAGGCGTGTTAAATTGTCTGTTGTATGCGTGTTAAATTCACCCACATACATGTACAGACACACACACACACACACACACACACACACGTGCGCGCACACGCACGAACAGGCAGCTGTGGAAGGCAAGGCCGCGAGGCTCAAACCAGCTGAATTCCATTCCTGTTCCGCGATAAACGGTTAAATCTAAAGATTGTAGTTGAAAGAAGAATAATGTATTCAAGTGATTTCTCTATCATGCAGAGGTTCCATTTCCCCTCCGTTTGGCTGTGAAGTTGTTGACTCACACCATCTAGGCTGTCTGTTATGTGGGAGGCAATTAGTTAGGCAGGCTAACACTGGCTATAGTCCTCCAGACAGCTTAGTGTCCCTAATTTGTCTTTTAAAGTGCTTTACTTTGGGATACGTGGAAATGGTTGTAGGAATGTTTTGTTTTTTCCTGACATGGGGCCATATATAGCGTTAAAAGTGTTGTGCAGCAGGCGCATAGGACACAATCACAATGTCTGTCTGCTCTTTCAGCGAATCACTGACAAGACACTTGTCAGTGATTGGCTTGCCACAGAGCCAATCAGTAGGGTTGTGGAGAGCAGAGGGCAGCCATTCAGGAGACCCGAGTTGGTGTTGGCTAGAACGCACTCGTCTCGCATCGACGTGTCTCATTGTGAGCTTGTAGATCTGCTAATTTCACATTTTTCATTTGAAATAGGGCTAAAGTGTGTGTGTGTGGGGGGGGGGGGCTATGATGACTAAAGCTATGACTAAATATTGACAATTCTGTCAACAAATAAAAACTAGAGTAAAATGTTAGAGAGGGACTTGTGGAGCACTTGTTGTTGTGTTTGGTTGCGCTCGGATGCTCTGAAAATAAGAGATCTACAAGCTGACAACGTGTCACGCTGCCAAGTGTTGTGAGCGGTAGAATTTCAGCATGCAACCAAGCGTAAAATCAGCCATTACGACATCACCGCCAAAACACAATTCTGTCGACAGAATCAACGGTACATTTACTCGACAAAAATATAGTAGTCAACTAAAACGAAAACTTTTCAGACGACTAAAATATGACTACAACTAAATGAAATTCTATTCAAAAGACTGACTGGAACTAAATCGAAATTTGCTGTTGAAATCAACACGGTTACCGCCCAGCGTGCACCACTTGTGCCTGCATGCCTGGACGTGTGCGTGCGGTGTGAGTAACCATGGCAACTGTCCACACCTCGCCGGTAGCGGCCTCGGCGCCATAGAACAGCTCAGATATGAAGGTTCATTAGGCTAAGACGCCAATTGTGTGTAAGTGCGGAGATGGATGGTGACTCATCGAGACTAGGATGAAGGAGGCTCGCTCATTCAGCACCTAATGAAGACGAGGCCGACACTTATATAACACTGCTGCTGCTCGCTGTTGCTCTGCGCGCGCGCACGCACGCACGCACGCACGCACGCACACACGCACACACACACACGGGCATACAGGAGTCGTGCGCACATACAGTACACTACACGTGTCGTGCGCACACACACAGTTACGACTGTATATGACTCAGTTTACTATGAATGCATTTCAGTGCAGTCAGTACGTCACGCCTCGTGACACGCTTCATATATGGCCGGAGAAGACTGGATCATCACCTATAGATCTGCATATATGGAGCCGGCCTGCTGTGCCGCCACATATAAGGGACGGATGTTTGTAATGACAGTGGCACCTCAAAAGGATATTTGTCCTCAGGGGAGGACATATAGCCGACGAAGGCGGTTATCATAGTTAGAAGGAAAAGAAAGACAGCAACATTTCATGTTTCTTTGTAGAGGTAGGAGCCGTATAGTAGGCTAGTACAAGCCTCGTCCAATGTGGAGGTAAATGCAAACCAAAAGGGCGACCTTGCCCTTTAGAGCCTCATCAAACCCAGTGGAAAAGACTGGATCATCACCTAGATCTGCATATGGAGCCAGCCAGCAACTCTACATCTGACCCCACGGACACCAGATTAAAAGTTTAAATCCTGCTTCTTAACTGTGCTGTATTAAGAAGCTTTGTTAATGGAATAATAATCGCAATTAATCGTCATTATCATTTCCTTGTTGAAAAATAGTGGAAATAGCAGATCTACAAGCTCAAAACGTTTGAGCTTGTAGATCAGCCCACAATTCATATAAAGTATAAAGTAATATAGTTTATCTACAGTAAGTTATTTGTCGTATCTGCCCATTGCACCTTTTGTTTACGAAGCCTAAAAGCCAAACAGAAATTACATTTTTATTCACCAGTAAGACGGCGAGAAGCGACCTCGCCATCCGCCTGGGTGACAGCAGACTGCTGGGCGAGCGCTGGCGCTTTGGCATGGGGGGTAAGCTCTTAATTTTCAGGCCTGTTAAGAACTCTAGTTTTCTGCCGGGCGTGACTGCACTAATAACTTTGGGGCAGGCCCCTCTAGAGTTTAAATGGACAGGTATCAGTCAAAAGGGAGACATCGAAGAGGAAGGATGGATGGGGAAGGATCAACATATGGAATGTCAGAACAGGGATCTCCATCCCTGATGATGCCACGTGCTCCATCCCTGATGTCACGTGATGTCACATGCTCATCCCTTCGGTCGCAATTAGTTCTCCTGCATTTTTTCTGTAAATACTTGTTTACCCAAGTGTCCCTTTTTTGATACTTCTTTCCATTGTAAAAAAAGAATCTGAATATAGCATTTATATAACAGCACCTTTGAAAATGCCCTGCTTTCTCACTGACAATGTTACGACAACTTACTTGACAATCCACTGTCTTGCGAATGGCATGACATGTGAAGTTCTCACATGGGGGAAAAATAAGAGTCTGCAACACTGGTATGAAAAACTCAGCTCCACTGGTCTATTGATTCAATGGAATCAAAAACCTCAGTGGAGCTGAGTTTTTCATACCAGTGTTGCCTTTTGTCCAGCACCTGGGCTAGAGTGGAGGTGCATGCTCTATTACCTTTGTAAGTTCTCACATGGCACATTCTGTACTTGAATAAAAGTATAGTCCCACCATTGTATAACCAGGGTAAAGGGTTCTCTATGCTCGCCTCACCCCCCCCCCCCCCCCAACCCCCTCCTCCCCCCAATCCCCAGGACTGCCATTATGCCTCACTATAGTCAACGTCTCTGCGTGAGCCTTAAACGTCTTCACTTCGCTGTGTGATTAAAGGGGCAGGATATTCCTGCACAAAAGCCCACATATCTCTTTAAAACGAAGACATTGTGTGTGTGTGTGCCTTTACATCAAAAGGCCTGCCGCGCGGCATAAGCTCTCCGTCAGAGGACATTACCGCGGGTCTCTTTTATCGGCGCTACAGTCATCCTTTGCATTAACGGAGACGACAGACAGGGAGACGTAGAGAGAGAGAGGATGAAGAGGCTGGAGCTCCTTTGCCTCCAATAGCAGCACATCGCTCATGTTCAGTATTGTATGGTCAGCATAGGTTAGCCGGTGTACGTGATTCTTGTACAATGGCAGGGTGTCACTGTACTGTACAATAGGATTTAGAACCTTTCTTTGGTAGATGTAATGTGACTATAGAGTTCGTTGGGTATGGATTTTTATCCGATACCGGTACCGATACCGGTCCAAAAATGGCTCAGTAAAATCATAAAATGCCATGGAATGGGGGTCCCTGGCACACAATATTTTCAGAGGGGGGGTGTGTGCGGCTTAATAAAATACATATTCATTCTGGGGGTCCTTGACGTGAAACAGTTTGAGAACCACTGACTTACGGTGTTATGTAAACATGTTAAATATGACACACACACACACACACACACACACACACACACACACACACACACACACACACACACACACACACACACACACACACACACACACACACACACACACACACACACACACACACACACACACACACACACACACACACACACACACACACACACACACACACACAGTCCCACCAGGGAAGATCACATGAGTCTGTAAGGAGAGCAAAACCACTTAGGGTTTCTTTTCATTTTTTGGGGGGTCGTGTTGAGCGTTAAGCAGCAGCTCTCCTGCCTCTGGGGAGCATCGCCTGGCAGTGCTTCCTAGATTATTTTTTTGGGGCCATTTTATGCATTATTTAGACCGTCGATTGTACCAGAGAGAAGGAACTGAGGGGGGGACATGCCAAACATGCCCGTAGGACAGATTCAAACCCGTGTCCTTTAGTCCCACAAGGACTCACACGGTCAGTCAGAGCCAACAGGCGCCCCGCGGCATTTATACTATTAGTGAGAAGCAGTCTGATTTAGTAAAAAAGAAAATACTAATCATTTTCCATGAGTACAAACGTATTGGTATACTATACTTACAATACCAAAGTAAAAATTGCTCAATTTCTTTCCAAAAGTGTCAAACTTTTTAGTAAACTTGCCTATATACAAGCTCACAATGCAAGTTCACGATCTGCAAGCTAAGCTTGTAATATAGCTGTCAAATAATTGTATTCAAATCAAATCAAATCAAATTTATTTATATAGCACATTTAAAAACAACTCTCATTGTACCAAAGTGCTTCACAAGGCAGAATATAGTGGAATACAATACAATACAATAAAATGCAATACAATACAATACAGTACAATTCAGTGCAGAAGACGTTAATAATAGAACAGGCAAATAGGACAAAGTAATCTAATATAAAGGGAAAGGTGCAAGATCATGTCGGTGATGCAAAGGCTTGTGAATATAAAAATGTTTTAAGTTGTGATTGGAGTAAAACTACAAATATGCAACTTTCCATGGCTGCTATGGGTCTTGTCCATAGAGTATATATATAATAGAGACTGAACTGGCGCGAAGCTCCGCCCCCCCAGCTATTCATGTCAGTGGAAGTTGCTCAGTGGCGTTTTGAAGCACCCGGAAGACTGCCGGAAGTCCCTCCCAGGACCTCAACTTTGAGGTCCTGAGTGACGTAGGGCAACCGAGCGCTCAACGTTAAAGCCCAGCTGCACGGGGTTTCCCGGTCATGAATCCACGGGTCCGCCTGTAGTCCCTCCTCCTACCACTAGGACCCAGAGCTTCAACGTTGGAAAGTCTGCCTGCCCCCTTGGTCTTGTCCTGAAGCAGTGCATGTCACAGAGTTACACCAAGGGGCCAGTGAGGCTATTCAACGTTGAAGCTCTGGGCCCTAGTGGTAGGAGGAGGGACTACAGGCAGACCCGTGGATTCATGACCGGGAAACCCCGTGCAGCTGGGCTTTAACATTGAGCGCTCGGTTGCACTTCCGCATTTGACCACCAAAATTTGGTGGTCAAATGCGGAAGTAGACGTTCTGAGACGGTACTTCCGGCAGTCTTCCGGGTGCTTCAAAACGCCACTGAGCAACTTCCACTGACATGAATAGCTGGGGGGGGCGGAGCTTCGCGCCAGTTCAGTCTCTATCCTTTTATATACTCTATGAGTTACACCCATCGTCACACATGGAAATATGTGTGTTATTCTATTAATGTTTTTTTTTGGGGGGGGGGGGGGGGGGGGGGGTTAGGGCTGTGTGCCCACAGGCCAGTAACGGAGCGGTAATGGCAGAACATTAGCGAGCCGGGATCCCTCGTGAGGACTTTTCTAATTAAATGAGTTCCAATGCGATTAGGGCTTTGCTTAGATGCATGACACTGCATTTCACTACCCATTTTCTAAATCATGACAATTTTCTGAAAGATTTGAGGCACAAAACGATTTTAACGATTTTTCAAAAATAGCAGACCTACAAGTTCATAGCGCGCCACTCGGTGGCGCGCTATGAGCTTGTAGATCTGCTATTTTTCAATAGCTAAATTATAACATAATGTATGTAACCACCAAAAGGGGTTCCCGCTCAAAATGCCTTAAACGTCTACATTCCAACTTGGTCTCCTTCAAGCCACCACATTTATAACAAGCAACTGTTACAAAAATGGATGATATCGTCGCTCTCGGGTGGAAACCTCATTATGTCCGAAGCTGTTCATTCAAATTTGAGAATAGCAAAAGTAGCACATCTGCAAGCTCGAAATGCGTCGCGAAGCCATCTGCTACTTTTGATGCTTTGCTTTGTGTGACGCTGTAGTGTGATCAAGTATTATATATATATATATATAGTGATGCACCGAATATTTGGCCGCAGAAAATATTCGGCCGAAAATGGCTAAAAATGTATTTTCGGCCTATTCGGTTTCGGCCCGAAAATATATCACCGAATAGTGTATGCAATTAATGCATTTAAAAGTGCTGAATAAATGTTTTATGGACCCATAACAGTGATTATTATTTAGGTTAAGTTTTGCCATAATCATGTCTTTTGCCATAATCAGGTAGCTATAAGGTGCAGCCATGACAGCAATGGTAGGAAAAAAGATATATAATATTAATCGTATTCGGTTTTCGGACCAACTGTTTCCTATATTCGTTATTCGGTTTCGGCCAAGAATGTCCCTTTCGGTGCATCCCTATAATATATATATATATATATATATATATATATATATAAATAAAAATGGGGGTCCATGACCCACGGTATATAAAACCGGGCGTCCTTGAAATTAAAAAGGTTGAGAACCACTGATTTTAATCCCCTTTAGGTTTGATTGGTGTATATGTCCCAGTTTTACACGTGACCATGACCTCTGCATTTCCTATTACTATTATTACTACAACTATCATCATTAATATAGAGCGCAGGCAGGGGTCAGGGGTTAAGTGTCGTGCTCAAGGACACGTCGGCGTGCAAAGCGGCGATCAGACTGACCACGACTCTACCTCCCCGGCGTCCCGCCCTCCTCCGGCGCCCGTCGCATGGCCATCTTAAAAGTTTACGGGCTTTGAGATGTAAATAAATAAATACATGAATAAAAATAGGAAAGGGCAGTGAGTTACATAAACAAACGGGACAGTTTTATGCGCTCACCTTCATAAATAAAAGACCACAGTGTCAATTTGAAGTGTGGCTTTACTTCCTAGGCGGAACGGAGGGTTTCATCGGGAAAAAATATTGTAACTCATCAATCTGGGACCGATTTATTGCTCCAGTTGTAAAAATATATACCTATACAATATATAAATAATATATTACAATTGTGATCCAAACAATAACCTTTTACCACCTAACACTTTGCACATTGCACTGTGTAAATATGCGCGCACGCGCACACACGCACACGCACACACACACACACACACACACACACACATAGCTGAATTGGTTCCAGGCTTAAAATATTTAGTTTATATAAATATTTTCAGAAATAAAAAACAGGTTTTCTATCTGTGGCGCCACAAACTGGCCGCCACTGCTATACCCTATGGAAACATTTTCTGTTATCCTTTTATCATTAACTGTACTTCTTTCCATTATGCAATTTCTTCAAAAAGGCGTATAATCGCGCAAATTTAACGCAGATTTTAGCAACTTCCTGCATATTTCACTGCATAAAATCACATACAACCACATATATTGTGCAACTTATCGCATATATCTTAATTTTTCCGCATATTTTGCAATGCAACATTCTGCATAATTCACAACTTCCCGCCATTTCACAGCATACAAATCACATAAAAGCATATTTCATCGCAAAATCAAGGATTTTTAGCCCGCATAATCCTTAATAATGCCCTATTGATCGTATATCGCTATAAGAAACCCACACTTTTCCCCCCCACAAATAAAACCTAATTCTTCCTTCCAAATAGAGCAGGTCATTGCGTTGGTGTCTCTGGCCTAGAAACGCAGCTTAGGACCTGCATGTGTTTCACTGCATACGCACCCAGATGATGAATGGCAGACTAATTCTGCGTATGTACTGCATGTTTGTGCTTTTTATCGCCCAGATAAGCATTCTTCTATAGTAGTGGAGTGGGGTTGTGAAGCAGAGAGCTCTCCCACGAGGGCTGTTCCGTGCTCACCTTAACCATTTTTCAGCTCCAGACCCCAAAACAAAAAGATGGTGGTGTCTCCCCGGGACCCAAACTTATAAAGAATATACACACTATGTGAATTAACCGCTGGAATGGAATTTTAGTCAAAAGACTATGACTAAACCTACAGTACCATGCAGTACATCAAAATCTGCTGTCGGGGGGTCACGTGGGGTTGCTGAGGAACATGGCCGCTTGAAACGAAGCTCCTAACAGAACAACCCAAATACCTCAAAATGTGACAGATTAAGTTTACTCTACAACGTTAAAAAGTGTTTTACGAACTTCTCAATGGTACAGTGTAACAAATATTGGTGTTTAGATGGCAACTGGGCAGGAACAGACTAAGCAGAGCCACCGACGGACAACGCGGAGCAAAGCCAACATGGCGGACATGCAGGTGGAGGACGACATATTTACTTCCAAGCCTACTACAGGTGCCGGTGAAACACAAAGTGTGGAGACAGATGTCCTATCTGCTATGCATAAATCACTTGGAAAGGCTATGAAAGAGCTTGGACATGTTAGTAAGTTATTGTTGGCCCTGCAAGCTGATATTGACAAAGTGAAGAAGGACAATGCGGGGCTCCGCGTGGATGTAAATGGCGTCATACAGCGTCTAGAAGCAGCCGAAAGCAGGATATCTGACCTCGAAGATGAAAACACTAGCCTCCGGCCTATAGTGGAGGGGAATGCTAAGAAATGCGCAATGCTTGAGGCTGCTGTGCAAGAGGCAAATTGGCGTGACAGGCGTCAGAACCTGGTTTTGGTCGGTTTGAAAGAAAAGATGGAGGATGGGAAACCCGAGATATGTGTAAGGAAAATCATTGATGAAGCGCTGGGCATACAACTGGACCAAGCGCAGTTGCAGAGGGTGCACCGAGTCCCTGGCGGTCTAGTATGGGATGAAAAACGTCCACCGAGACCTATTGTTATGCGCTTCTTGTGCTTTCTGGAGAAGGAGAAAGTGGTTAATGCCGCAAAACGCAAATACAGGGAGGGGCAGGGAGTCGAGTGGAAAGGATGCAAGTTGTCTTTCTTCCAGGACCTGCCACGGGAATGGACGGAGAAGAGGAAAAAGTTTTCCGAAGTGAGGGAAAAGTTGCACTCTCTGGATGTAAGGTTTACGGTGGCGCCGCCTGCACAAATGCGCTTCACATGGAACGGGAAGAGGATGAGGTTTGACGATCACCGCAGCGCAATGACGTTCCTGAATAGAGAATCTACCAGGGGCTCCGGCGAGGCTGGTGGTGGTGGTGCTACCGACATGACCGAGGAAGACGCCGTTACGACGGGGGACGCTGCTGACGCGAATGGGGACACTGCCGACGTTCGTGCTGAAGAAGGACCAGATCACCAGAATGAATAAGCGTAAAATGGCTGATGGACTGCTGAGAGAATAACCCAGAAACGGTACCGGTCTTTGTTTTGTTTTATTTTATGAACGAAGAGAATGGTCTTATTTGAAATTATGACGGAATAAGTATTTTAGAAAGAATGGTTTTGTTTTACGTTTTATTGGTCAGATGATTTATTGGAGATGATGACTCTTTTGTTTGATACTACAAGGGGTAAGTAGAACTCACGTAGTGGGCTTCAGTTAAAAGTGACGCTCTTTTTTCTTTTACGTTATTTTATTGGAAATGGGAGAGGAGAGTCCCATGTTTAAGATTGTTTACAGTATAAGAATACGCTTGAAATGGTAAAACGAAGGGTATACGTTTTATTGGGGGAGTTTTAGTTTAAGTATGTGCATTATTATTTAAAGGAAGTCGTCAATGACTGGGGGATTTATCTGGTGGTTCCATGCTGCCACCGTGTGGGAAGCATTGATATTAGCATAGGAGGTTTGAGTGAGACGTTATGAGGGGGTTGTTTGGGGACGGGGTTTTGTGGGCTGGGTATCTCTGAACGCATCTCACGGAATAGTTGGGGTAGTTTTGTATCATTTAGGACAACAAAAAGGTTTTGGTGCATATATGGTTTGTGGGTGGGGTTTTTTCCCCCATTTATGGATGTCTTTTTTGTGTTTGTGTTTGTATATGTGTCAGTATTCAAAACGGGGGTCACAATGCATATCTTTGTTGTTGTTTTTTTGTTTGGTAGGTTTAGCAGTCGGACAACACCCTAAATGGTTATTATTAAGTGATGTGGTTGATTGTAATGTATATACTTTGATCAACAATTCAATATCCGGGAATAGAAATGGGGTTAAGATATGGCTAATTTAAATTTGGTAAGGTTTATCAGTTGGAACATAAATGGATCACATAACCCTGCTAAAAGGAAAAAATGTTTATCCTATCTTAGATCTCAACAAGCAGATGTAGCCCTGTTACAGGAGACACATCTGGTGGACACAGAAGTAGTAAAATTTAAAACAGGATGGGTTGGACAGTTATTTCATAGTTCTTATTCTAGCAATAAACGTGGGGTTGCAATACTTGTGCATAAAAATTTAAACTTTGTCATGTTGAAGCAACACAAAGATAATGAAGGAAGGATAATATGTGTCGAGGCTAAGATAAATGAAGTTAAAGTTAATATATGCAATATTTATGCCCCAAATAAGGAAGAACCTGATTTTTTTCATAGGATTAATAAAATGATGGGGGAGATAGTAGATGGTCAGACAATAATATGTGGTGATTATAATCAAGTACAGGATGGGATTTTGGACAAAACATCTTCCACGATTAGTACACCAAGAGACAGAAGGGCTATACATTTAATGATGAGAGATCTAGGTCTGGTGGATATTTGGAGATTAGTACACCCCAGAGATAGAGAATATACCTTGTACTCTAATATGCACAAATGTCATAGCCGTTTAGATTACTTTCTGATATCTAAAGACCTTGTAGAGGGGACAGTGGACTGTACAATTGGACCCATTGCCTTGACGGATCATGCTACTGTACAAATGGGGTTAAAATTAGGGGCAGGTGTTATTAAGTCCAACAGATGGAGGATGAATGTGTCGTTACTTCAGGATGAAACCTTTTCAAATGCATTAGGGGAGGATCTTAAAATGTTTCTTGATACGAACATAGGATCAGTAGAGAGAATAGGTACGGTTTGGGAGGCCTCCAAGGCATATATTAGAGGTAAATTAATAGCCCGTGCAAGTAAGAAAAAAAGAGACAGTAAGGCAGAAGTACTAAGATTAGAAACCCAGCTCAAGGATGCAGAAAAAGACTTGGTGAATAATCACAATGAGGCTCACTTAAGAAAAGTATGTGAATTGAAATTACAATTAAATGACTTATATAATAAAAAGGTAGAATATGCTATGTTTAGATTGAAAAGTAACTTCTATGAAAGTGGCGAGAAGGCTAGTAAACTATTGGCTAGGCAATTAAAAAAGCAAGATGCTAGTTTTTTAATACCAGCAGTCAAAAACACAAATGGGGATCTAGTGACGAGCACCAAAGACATTAATGAAGTATTTAAAGACTTCTATATGAAACTCTATAGATCTGAAGTAGATCCGTCAGAAGGACAATATGAGGCCTTTTTCGCAAACCTAAATATCCCAAAATTGTCAGAGGGACAAGTAGCACAGATGGAAGGAGTTGTTACTGAAGGGGAAGTTAGAAAAGCAATTTTATCACTGAAAATGGGTAAATCACCAGGGTTAGACGGATTGCCTGTTGAATATTATAGAAAATATATTGACATAGTGGCGCCTATACTGACACAAGTTTACAAAGAATCTTTCGATCTGGGGCAATTACCAGATACGTTTAATGAGGCAATTATAACTCTAATCCTGAAGAAAGACAGAGACTCTACGGATCCGGGGAGCTATAGACCTATAAGTCTGATAGATGTTGACAGCAAGATTCTCACGAAAGTACTGGCGACAAGAATAGAGCATTCGCTGCCATCTGTGGTGCATTCGGATCAGGTTGGCTTTGTGCAAGGACGCACATCATCAGACAATGTCAGGCGGTTATTACACCTTATGTGGGCTAGTCGTGGCGTGGACACGCCCACTGCGGCGTTCTCATTGGACGCAGAGAAGGCCTATGACCGATGTGAATTGGCCTATCTTCTCTATACGTTGAGGGTGTTTGGATTTGGAGAGGGTTTCATAAAGTGGATAAAGATTATATACTTGTCCCCTAAGGCATCTGTCTTGACGAATGGTATGAAATCCCCTCTCTTTGGGCTCACGAGAGGCCAGAAACAGGGGGATCCATTGAGTCCGCTACTCTTCACCATATTTCTCGAACCGTTGGCTGTGGCTTTAAGAGCAGATGCAGGTATTAAAGGTGTGTGGGGTGGGGGTGCGGAACATAAGCTATTTTTATATGCGGATGACATCTTGGTACTGGTGTCGGATCCTGCTACCTCTATTCCCATAATTCTTAATAAGATTGAAATGTTCTCTCAAATATCTGGGTATAAAATCAATTGGCAGAAGTCAGAGGTGATGCCTGTGTCTAGGTCGTGTGCCCGGTCAGAGGTTTCCAGTTTTCCATTTAGATGGATACCAGTGGGAATGAAGTATTTGGGTCTAAAGCTAAGTGCTGAGTTGACAGATATAATAGAAATGAATCTTGCACCACTACTTCAAGAGATGAAAAACAATTTGGAAAGGTGGAAAATAATTAATCTTACTTTATGGGGCAAAGTTAATACTATTAAGATGGTTATAGCGCCACAATTTAATTATGTATCAATGATGCTACCACTGACTATTCCTAGTGGGATATACAAACAATATAATCAGATGGTGAGAGATTATTTGTGGAATGGGAAAAAGCCAAGGATTAATATTAAAAAAATGTGTTCCCCTAGGGAGTGTGGCGGCTTGGCTCTTCCGAATGTAGAAATGTATAATCTATCTTTTGAATTGTCTAAACTAGCGAGGCATTGGGCTGAAGGGGATAACCAACTGGACTGGGTAAAGATAGAAACGTCTATGGTGGCTCCTTTCAAGCCCATACAGGTTCTCTCTCAGATTAGAATGGTAGAAGGGGGGAAGTGTCCCATTTTGAAACATTCCCATTGGGTATGGTCTGAGGTCCATAGGCTGATGGGGAAATCCCAATATAAACAGGGATATTCTTCTATATGGGATAATCCACGCATCTCGATAGGTAAACATTCATTCTGCTGGGAGCCTTGGCAAAGAAATGGCATAGGTGTAATTGATGATTTATATTTGGATGCAACTTTTAAGTCATATCAGGAGTTGGGGAATCAATTTAACCTGATGGGTAGGGGTGAATTTTGGAAATATCTTCAACTGAGAAGTAGTGTTGGAAGTGTGTTCAACCTTAACAGGGGTATAGAGGAATCTAATATGTTGAAAACTATTTTTGACTGGCCACCAACAATGCATAGGGCCTCAATAATCTACAAAAATATAATGGAATTACAAAGTGCAAAGACTGAAAATCTTAGATTAATATGGCAAAGGGATTTAGGATGTGAAATAAGTGAAGAGAAATGGTCAAATATAATTTCCAAAGTTGGGTGGGCCACTAGGGATATTAAAAGCAAATTTACACATTACAAAATTATACATAGATTCTACTATACCCCTGTGAAACTGTTTAGGATGGGCTTGGTGGAAGACAAACGGTGTTGGAAATGTAAAGGGGAAAATGGTACATTTTTACATGCTTTTTGGGAATGTCCTGTGGTTATACCATTCTGGAAAGAGGTACTGGGGAAACTTGGAGACTGGATGGGGCTAATACTACCAGAATGCCCGAGGTTATGTCTCTTGGGTGATCGCACAGTGCTGCCACAGGGGGTCACCAAGGCACAACATGCATTAGTGACTGCAGGTCTTATCACGGCAGCCAGGTTGATTTTGAGAAACTGGAAGAGCTCTGTTACGCCAGAGATCACAGGCTGGACTCAACTTATGACGGAAACTGCATCCTTCGAATACTCAATTGCCAGGAGGAACAATGTCAAAGGGAAGTTCCATGAAATATGGGACTACTTTTATTTGTATATTAAAGGATTGTTGCATTAACAATTTGTAATTGGTAATACATTACGGATATAATCACTATTGTCAACAACAGAATGTGGAGGGGTGTTGTCCATTGGGGTTTTTCTTTTTTGACTGCTAGTTTTGTTTTTAGTTTTTTGTGTGTTTTTCTTGTCTCTTTCTTTTGTGTAAGTCATGTGTATTTTGTATGCTTTATTGTAAAATCATTAAAAAACTTTGATGACAAAAAATCTGCTGTCAACACTGTCTACCAACCTGTCGACTCATGCTATGTTCGCTCTCTTCTGGGTCTGGCTTTAGGGCATGCCTACACGTGGGATGCAGACCATGCTAGATCCGTGGGGGGGGGGGGGGGGGGGGGGGGGGGGGGATGTCCACACAGCTAAATTTGCAACTTACAATTTAGGCATAAGCAGACAGTGTTATCCACTTACAAGGTCATCACACACAGTACAGTACATAGAATGCAGAGAGACATTGTAGTGCATCAAGTAACTAGGATTCACAGGAAACCAAGAACCTATAGCATCAGTCAACAAATATACTATCGAAATAACATTGAAACTATAGGATATTAGGTAAACCGAACCTCGCGAACGATGCATAAATAATTGATAGTTAGGAACCAAATGGACCCTTGCACAAGTCTGTAACTTTACAGCACACACTCAAGAGTTATGGGGGTATGTGGGCCTAATATGCATACCAAATTGAGGGTCCTTGAAATTGAAAACCTTTGAGAGAACCCACTGATTGAAAATAACATGGAGCTGGAAAGTGCCAGACCGCGACCACCCGGGCAAGCTAGCTTTTTGGGCACAAACGCCAGTGAGCCAAGAAGACGCGGGCAAATATGCACAACGTCTGCCAGGCTAGAGTGTTCCCCAGATATGCAGCGCTTGATTAAAGAGGTCGCCATCACAGCCATCAGGGGTGGGTATAGAAGGAGAGCAAGATGGCCGACCACCAAATCGGGGGCAGCGGCACAGCTAGCGCTTTGATGTTGTGAGCGCACGTGGCACTGAGCCGTGCGTGCGGACGCGCAGAGGCGTCGGTTGTTTGTCCTGCCACTAATTAACTCATCTGAATCGTAATGGATGCTGCATGTGTTCTCTCCAGAGCACTCCTACTCACATATGTGCTGGATTTCATGCCGGAGGACCCTGATTCCAAACGAAATAAAAATGATTACTTCTTTCTCTGCTGCTGCTGCTGCTACTGCTGCGGCACCTGGAAGCAATGGATCAGAGCACACCGTCCATGTCCGGTGGAAACCTCATATGTCCCAATGTGTTACTTTTCAGGATTCAAATAAAAAAATAGAATAAAAACACAAAAGTAGCAGATCGACAAGCTCGAAAGGCATCGCTTTGCGCTGCGTTTCGAACTTGTGGATCTGCTACTTTTGTGTGACGATCTGGTATGATCAAGTAAGTAAGAAACAATACGAGGTTTCTGCCTCGACAGCAATGATAACAGTAGTAACCCTCCCCAAAGCCCAGAACCGCTCCCTTGACCAACGGGAGGATACAGAATGTACATACAGTACTAAGCAAGTTATATGTAGCCGGTGGTAGAATAAGTAAGTTGTTTTTTAACCCATTTAGGCCTGACGTCGAAATTAAAAAAACTTTCGCTCTGAAAGAATATATATTCAAAGATGTGTGCCGCATTTTTACGATTTTTCAAAAATAGCAGACCTACAAGCTCGTAGCGCGCCACTCGGTGGCGAGCTATGAGCTTGTAGATCTGCTATTTTTCAATAGCTAAAGTATAACATAATGCTTAGTTAAAACACCACAAGGGGTTCCCGCCCAAAAGGGGTTAAGTAGCAATACCATGAAATACTCTGAAGTAGAAGTATTCACAATTATTGGCATTTCAAAGCTCAATGCTCTACACTGCACAACATAATCCTCCTGCACTGCACTGGCCCCTACAGCACTGCTGTTTCAGTCAGACTACCTTCCACACAGCTCTAAGAATAGCAACACTTCAAGCCCAAACTCTATTCCAAACCACAGGCAACACAACACAGGCCCAATGGGAGGAAATCATCCATTACATTTATATAATGGAGACAGTACTAGATAGGCTATGGAATACTGCCAACCAATTTGAGAATGGTGGATGTACACATTGTGTAAAACTATCGATACCACGTTAGGCCTATAGTTAGGGATGTCCTGCCAATCATGGTTTTTTTTTTGCGCTCGTTCCGATCATTTCATTTTGAGTTTCTGCCGATACAGATTTGTCCCGATCCGATATTTATATTTTAATAAAACTTATGCCATACAGTATAGTGTCCGGGTAGCTCAGCTCAATTCAGCGTATGAGTATAGCACGGCTTGGGTGCGGCAAGTCGTGCGGGAACTCCGGGAAGTACTATGAGCTGATGGTAGGTGTGGTGCTCCACCTCAGTGCATCTCCCTGGGGTCTAGTCTAGTGCATTGTAACGGGGACAGACTCCTGCGTGTTACCGGTTGATACTGACAATAAGCCACTCCCGACCTACTTCTTCTATGCCATTATATCACAGTACAATATCCAAAATCACAGACAATATCCAGTCTAATATCATGATATGGATATAATATTGATATTATAGGGATGTCCCCATCACGTTTTTTTGCTCCCGATCCGATTCCGATCATTTGAAAGTGACATGATCAGCCCTGATTTCTGATCATGTGATCGGATCGGGACAACCCTAATAGGCCTATCTCACAGAATTTCCCCGCCCCCTTTCCACGCCCCCTTTCGGAGCTAGTGGTGATAGCATGACGTCACTCCATAGACACTACATGTTAACAGAGGTCATTTAAGAAGTCTACTTCTTTTGTTTTCTCAAGGTAAGGTTTGTTCTATCTGTTCGAGCTGATTTACCATCTTGTTTGCTTCATAATAATATTGGTCTGTCACATTTTTACATTAGGAAATGTACTTAGATTCTCCAGAGAAAAAAACGTGTAAATGCTAATGTTAAATGACACCACTAGCTACCGGAAGGGGGCGTGGAAAGGGGGCTGTGAGATAGGCCTATTATAGTGTAGGAACACTCTGTTTCTCTGCTCACTCACTGTTTTTCTGCTCACTTGAGGTGTAGCATCACAATAATTTAAAACACTTCGTCCATGTATATGTTGGCTATTCAAAAATAGCAGCTTTTCTGCAACTGTCTGCAACCCCATCAATGAGATGCAGTGCGAGTCGACAGAAATGTTGCCATCCTATAAAGCATGAGGTTCTCAAACTTTTTCATGTCAAGGTCAAGGACCCCCATGTATTTGGTCACGGACTCTCATCTGAAAATAGGTTGTGCCAGGGACCCCCCATATATAAGATTTGTATTGTAAATATTGGGGGGTGGGGAATTGGCAGATTTTTTGGAACATTTGAACGAGAGGCAAGCTCTTCAAGACCTTCAAATAGCCAATGTTCACAGTGGTTAAAAAATATTTTGGTGCTACAGTAAAAGTATATTAACACATTTTGCTACATGGTGACCCCCTACAACCACCTCAAGGATCCCAGGAGGGTCCCCAGACCCCACTTTGAGAACCACTGTTATAAGGAATAATGATTATTAGAGAACAGAGGACCAGCTCCACGAAGACAAGACTGAAAATGGTTGGAAATGGACGTGACTAATATTTAAGGCACAAACCTTCTTTTTTTCAGCATTGAATGGGGGCAAAATCCGCGGAAATCTAGCGAGTGAACCCAGTGCCCTTCTCGCTCAACGCCCATGTGCTAATGGGAACTGAAGCAGTGCTGTTGATTAGCGGGAGGGAGCCTCGAAGGTGAGTGATGCACGTTGTCACCAAATCACATACTACACAGGCAGCAACGTTTGTCATCATAATTATGGCTTTGCCAAGGCGACAGATGAAGGCCATCATCACCCTGCTCTCATTGTGCATGCTAGCACAGCCAGGAGTGCTGATTCTCAACGTGGGGGCCCGGTTACCCCCAGGGGTCCTTGGGAGTTAATACAGCCAGCACTGCTGGGCATGGTGAAATGAAAAAATATGTTTTCACGCCTACAGTCATACCGAGGACATATCTATCATTAGAATCAAAAATATATAATAATACAATACAAATATCCTCATGTCATAAGTCCCTAAAAGTTGATTTTTATTAGTACTTCCTGTAAAAGCAAACACACTGTGTGATGACATAAATAGACCTTTATGAATATAAATGAAATGTTGATTTAATTTGATTCCCATAGCTCACATTCCCTCTACTTTTAACACCTTGGAGGCCCAGGGCGGAGTTCTCCGTCCAAGTTCAAGGTCATGGTCAAGTGCCCAACACGGAGATTGATAAATAGGCTGGAGATTAATGATAACAAAACGTTCGCATCGCTCTAGAGCCTTGGAGCGCTTGTTGCCCGATCCGATGACGTGTCAAAAAGTGACACGTCATCGAAAATCTCCCCTGCCTGTTTAGCTGACGAAAACGGAAATCTTAAAACGATCATAACACTCTAAATCATCCCGTCTAATTCTGAAAAAATATCCTGCGTTTGACGGCCTTCCGCGGTCCAGTCGCTAGTCGCGATAGATTTATTATTACCTCCCGTTGTTGTCGATCGACTCTAGAGTGGTGTGGCTATTGTTAGCTGCTACACAGACATGCACACCAGCTTCCGGTGCGCCGGTAAAAGTGGTCAGTGCGCTATAAATGATGGGCACATGGATGAAATGGATTAAATAGTTCCGGGCCTCCAAGGTGTTGTTAATTAGGGAGACACTCGTATGTTCTTTATCTAACACAAGATGAGAGCCAGACGGTGCATTATCCAAAGCACTTTACATCAGTAATGTGCATTACATTCACCCATTCACACACACATCCACACACCGATGGCAGAGGAAACCGTGCCATCACATCACAACCTTCACATCAGGAGCAATTAGGGGTTTAGAGTCTTGCTCAAGGACACTTCGACACTAACTCTGGGGGAGCCCGGGATCGAACTGGGAACCTCAAGGTTCCCATCCGGCCGTTCTACCGGCCACTCTACCCCTGAGCAGCTCCACTGAGATATGTATCTCAAAACATGTTAGCTTAGAATTAAGCAACATAGTGACATAAACATGCTTCACATCCTACAGAGTCTAGACATATACAGTAGGTTACCTTTTCAGACTGAAACTGACCGGAAATGACAGAAAAACCCCATTTCACCAGGACTTTAATACCTGGAATATATTTTGTCGCACTTTGGGGAATTTGTGACCGAGATATGGAGGTTTTGCCATCTCCTGCGACAGGCTGTGCCTGTGTTCATGCATGGTCCTTGTTGGTCACTAAAGAAAGAGATTTCAGAGATGCGTACCTCCTGAACGTTAGCACACAGCCTGAGTATGCTCCTCTCATATGAGACTATAGCACACAGCCTGAGTATGCTCCCCTCATATGAGACTATAGCACACAGCTCTGAGTCTGTTCCACTCATATGAGACTATAGCACACAGCTCTGAGTCTGTTCCACTCATAATGAGACTATAGCACACAGCCTGAGTATGTTCCACTCATATGAGACTATAGCACACAGCTCTGAGTCTGTTCCACTCATATGAGACTATAGCACACAGCTCTGAGTCTGTTCCACTCATAATGAGACTATAGCACACAGCTCTGAGTCTGTTCCACTCATATGAGACTATAGCACACAGCTCTGAGTCTGTTCCTCTCATATGAGACTATAGCACACAGCTCTGAGTCTGTTCCACTCATAATGAGACTATAGCACACAGCTCTGAGTCTGTTCCTCTCATATGAGACTATAGCACACAGCTCTGAGTCTGTTCCTCTCATATGAGACTATAGCACACAGCTCTGAGTCTGTTCCACTCATAATGAGACTATAGCACACAGCTCTGAGTCTGTTCCTCTCATATGAGACTATAGCACACAGCTCTGAGTCTGTTCCTCTCATATGAGACTATAGCACACAGCTCTGAGTCTGTTCCACTCATATGAGACTTGATATGGTAGAGTACAGTTGGAGGCATCGATATTGTCCTTTTCTTTTTGCTGAGGTTTGCGTGATCTGCGCAAAAGGACAGTTAACCCATTTTGGGCGGGAACCCCTTTTGGTGTTTTAAACATTATGTTATAATTTAGCTATTGAAAAATAGCAGATCTACAAGCTCATAGGTCTGCTATTTTTTTTAAATCGTGAAAATATTTATTTCAGAAAACTGGAGGATTTAGAAGGATTTTTTTAAATTTTGAGGTCAGGCCTAAATGGGTCAAATGATAAGGGACATCGGTGGCACCCAACTGTAATATAGTACAACTAGGGTGGTTGTATTTGTTCTCCCTGCTCTTCTATTGAGACATTTAGATCCTGTGTCTAGGTGTGAGACATGACCTTTGACACGACCCCGTGGTTTAACACCAATTTTCAACTGAAGGTCAAGATTCAATTCAATTGTATCCCCTGAGCAAGCAGGCAGGCTCTATAGTTATATTAACTCAGTGGTATGAAATGTCAGCATGGGGTAGAAGAGGAGAGTTACATGGTTCCGCTTTAACTCAAGTATCCATTTATACTCCACTACATCTCAGAGGTACGTTTTACTACACTATACACTACATATATTTGATAGCTTCAGTTACTAGTTACTTTGAATGAATAAATTATGATGTATTATAGGTTAAATTACCCACCAGCAACTCATGAGGTATAGGGCTATAATTAAAATGAACCCCACCTTTAGGGCTGCAACGTCATCAATGCATTACTAACACCCAATAGGAAATTATATGCATAATGAATACTTTTATATTTGGTACAAGCATACTGTACGTTTATGCCAAAACTTTACTCAAGTTACATTTTGAATACAGGACTGAGTTCTTGCTACTCTAGTAAATAATCAGAATTCCGAGCATAGTGGTATGACGGAATCAAAGCGGGTATGGTTTAGTAACAAACAAGAAAAACAAAGGTGTATGCTTTGAGTCAACGAAAAAAAAAAGAAGAAAACAAATAACAGCTGTGGGTTTAGTTTTCATTTGCATTTCCTTGCCCGTAAACAAAGGAATGCAAATGCTATACAGTATCACTGAGAGTTAGGAAGGCAGCCAGACAACACAGCAGCATAAATAATACAGCAGTGTGTGAGTGGCAGTGAGTGTACGCTGTTATGACAGGCTGCTTACTGGTTGTGAAGCGCACGCACGCACGCACGCACGCACGCACGCACGCACGCACGCACGCACGCACGCACGCACGCACGCACGCACGCACGCACGCACGCCTCACATGCATATCGTTGCCGTCAGGCAGAAACCTTATACCACCATATTTCAACTTAATGTATTGTACGTAAATACCCTACTACTTCATCATGCTAGTGTCACACAAGAGTATACAGTAGCAAACAAAATAGCCGATAGCTGACTACACCTTGTGGATCTCTTGGTGAATCATTGCCATAAAACATTTGATTCCGTGTCCAAAATTATATGAAATCAAAAACAAAACAAAAAAAGTATCAGCCAGAAGAGAATAGAGGATTTTCGAAAACATGTTAAAAAAATAGCAGATGCGCAAGCTCTTGTAGATCTGCTAGTTTTGACCACATACATGTGGTTAAAATGATTGTGATGCTGAATTAACTATTTTTGCTGGGAACCCACTGGAAGGACCCCTGGGGGTACAGGAACCCCACCTTGAGAACCCTGAGCTAAAAACACACGTTTATGACCATGCTTTTAAATGATTCTTCTTTCAATTGATTTGATCCTATTTTGTTTTCTCCACTAATTCTTTTTTTTAACTCTTCTTAAGCATTTCATTATTGTTGTTGTCGTTCACTTCACTGCTTTTTTAAATAATAAAACAGTTAGCCTATATAGATGGAATGAGCGACAGCATCAACATCGATCTAACGACGCCTATTTTGAGCTGCTGGGTGTCAGTGAAGAGTGTTTCTACATCGCTGAATGTGCTCACACAGAACAGAATGGATGACAACTTTCCTCAGGAACAAACGTTGAAAATCTGGCAGATTGAGGCAGGGTGATAGTTTTAAAATATCTCAGGCATTCTCAGTGTAATGTTTCTGCCTCTTGGCCAGTGCATACTTGGAAAGTGCATACTTGGACAGTGCATACTGTACTTGGACGGTGGATACGTGGACAGTGCATACTGTACTTGGACGGTGCATTTGTCTCAATATATTCTTTACTGGTTAAAATAAAATGTTATACTAGTCTCTCTGTCATAGGTTTTTAGGTTATATAATTTCTTCTTCACGGTGTTATCCTCTTATTTTCTTGGTTTTATTTTAACTTATATTTTGTATAATTGTATGTGTTTCTTGATGGTGCCAGTCTCAAATGCTTAAAGGACCACTTCACCACTTTTCAACCTATCTTCATATAATAGGTCCTCACTAATAATCAAAAAAATGGCACGATTTGTTTCTACTCAGTCTGTCTCATAGGAGGGCTGTGGGCAGTTCAGAAACCTGTCCACCAGTGACATCATCATTAGGCAGATTTTAACTTTATTTAAATTTCAGCTTTAAACAATATTTATTTTACAAAAATGTTTAGATTTTCATTATCGTTAGAACGATGGCTTCCCTTTTCGCATTGCAACTTTTCAGGACTAGAAAGCCTGCAGTTTCTATTAGCTTGTATTCCCCATCGATGATGTCACTGGTGGACGGTTTCTTTACTGCCAACAGCCCTCCTATGAGACACAGACTGAGTAGGAAAATATTTCACGATTATTAGTGAGGACCTATTATATGAAGATATGTTGAAAAGTGGTGAAGTGGTCCTTTAATGCTTTGATTTGTTGAAAAGTGCTGTACAATATGAAAGTTCAGTAGAGCCCTAGCCTTTTGACCACAAGGTCATGGGGGCGATCCCGGGCACTGCCAACTGGGTGTCTGAGTAGCACAGCTTGAGTGTGGCAAGTTGTGCAGTAAGTGCTGGGACCTGATGGTAGGCATGTGCCGCTCCACCTCAGCATCCATGCATCTCCCAGGGGTCTAGCGCAGTGTAACGGGGACAGACTCCCACACTCATGGTTGATACAGACAATAAGCCACCCCGACCTACCACTAGTGAATTGCCTTTAAAACAGAACATCACTGCTGTACCTTGGATTTGAGGAGTGTACACCATAGAGTATATAAAGGATAGAGACTGATCTGGCGCGAAGCTCCGCCCCCTCCGCTATTCATGTCAGTGGAAGTTGCTCAGTGGCGTTTTGAAGCACCCGGAAGGACCGTCTCAAAACGTCTACTTCCGCATTTTGCCAACCAAATTTTGGTTGGCAAATGCGGAAGTGCAACCGAGCGCTCAATGTTAAAGCCCAGCTGCACGGGGTTTCCCGGTCATGAATCCACGGGTCCGCCTGTAGTCCCTCCTCTTACCACTAGGGCCCAGTGCTTCAACGTTGGAGTGCCTCACTGGCCCCTTGGTGTACACACTACACAGTACAGTGAGTGGATACCGAACACTTGAAACGAGAAGAACACAGTAGTTGTACTACAAGCCAGAACTGCCCTCACCAAAGCCTGTACAGAAGCTCCATCGTTCTCCTCTTTATGAACATTATCTTCCTTTTCAGTGGATACTGGTAGATACATTCTTCATCTTTAAAAAAAGAAGGGAAACACAGCTTTCTTTTTCATCTACAGGCTACAGGGAAGCATGAGAAAGCCACACAGTCGCTTTGCCTACAGTACAATCTTCATGGAGAAGGATTAAGCCAAGCTTCACAAACGTAACCTATAGCAGCTGAATTCAAAGGTGACATTAGTGGGGGGGTCGCTGCAAATTAGGTTCCATAATTGGTTTGATAATGTTAGCTGTTGCGGGTTTGGCGCACATTAAGGGGAGGCATTTATCAAAGATGGAATTAAATAAAGCTAGACATGAGTGATATGCTATTTCTGCATCAATGGAGACTTTAATGTGACATCCTCAATCAATGTAATTCCTTTTGAAGACAGATCTGCACTCCATCTTTCTCCATCTTTCGCTCCTGGCTGCCTACCGGCAGATATGATAACGTGCTAATCTTGAAAGTGGTCTGAAAATTGCTGAAATATTGTCCACGATTAATGCTGCCGAATTAGTCCTCGGATCCTGGCTTGTGGATATCAAGTTTGGAGGCATCAAGAGAAGGCAATATCAAAAGAATAATCATCTTTAGTTTGTTTTCATGCTACGGATCAACGTTAAAGCCACTCAAATGGAAATGATTTGTACTTTCTGCATTGATGTTTATTTTCTAGCACACATGCAAGACTTTTTTTTACTTTGAGATGCTTTAATCCATTGAGACCTGGAACGCATCCATGTCGCGTTTAACCACATGAACCATTAACCCATTTTGGGCGGGCCGGGAACCCCTTTTGGTGTTTTAAACATTATGTTATAATTTAGCTATTGAAAAATAGCAGATCTACAAGCTCATAGCGCGCCACCGAGTGGCGCGCTATGAACTTGTAGGTCTGCTATTTTTGAAAAATCGTTAAAATGTGCCTCAAATCTTTCCGAAAATTGTCATGATTTAGAAAACTTTTTTTTTTAAATTTCGACGTCAGGCCTGAATGGGTTAAACGTTGGATCAGTGGTTCCTATGCTACTGGATCAAGGCTCACTTGAAAATATCAAATGTGTTTGATGCCAACCCATCAAGTGGTCACATGGGTGGGCCGTGTGACGTGTATTCGCTAGTCGTGCCCACGCACATTTCCGCATGTTGCCACTGCTGTCGCATCCTACTGTCTCACCTAGCCAGTGAGGAGCCCCCACCGGGAGGACGTAGAGGCTCCTTCGTCCTTCTCCTTCCGCACAACACTCCCTGCTGACAGGCTCCGCCACCCCGGTCCATAGGATTACGTGCAGCGACGATCGGGGCGCAACATTGTGACACTTTTACTTGTAGCAGAGTACTTCACCATTGAGGTATTGCTACTTTTACTTCAATAAAACGTCTGAGAGTACTAGTACTTCCTCCTGCCTGTGAAGTTCATGACTCTAAGGTTGACACAGAGCAACGATGGGGAGGTTAAGAAATGTGAGACGGCTATAAATAGCTAAGAAGAGATAAGCTGCCATGGGGAAAAACAAAAACAAAACTAATCCTCAGACTGCATCAAGAGAGGTGAGAGATGGGCTGCCTTTGATGTAAAACATGACAAGAATAATGTGAACGATTCAACATCATCGTTGCCGGCAGGCCGCAGAAAAATATTAAATTGTGACAGATTGATGGTTATCACAATGGTTCACAGTATCACAGTGGTTCTCAAACCTTCTCATTCGGGATGCACGATTAATCGGTAGCATAATCGGAATTGACCATATTGGCCATACAAATGCCATATCGGTATCGGAACGGTCTCGGTTTTCACCAGCAAAATAAATAAGAACATTTCTACATTTAATTTGTGCACTCATCTCATTCAGTTGTGAAAACAGACACATGGAAAAGAGTATATGCTATTTATTGATTGATTGAATACTTCACTATATTTATTGATATGCATTTGACCATGGACCTCCATCTGAAAAGGTTTGCACTGCAAGCCTGTACATCTGCTATTTTTGAATAGGCAACGTATGAATGGTAAAAATGATTGTGATGCTATGTTGATTACTTTTTGCTGAGGACCCCCTGGAACCACACTTTTGAGAACCACTGGTCTAAAACAGTGGTTTTCAACCAGTGGTCCGGGGACCACCAGTGGGCCTTGATGGGGGTTCAATGATGGAGAGTTGGTAACCAAATGGGCCCTTATAGATCTTTAACTCTTCAGAGCGTAAAAGGAAATCCATTTGGTTTCATTTTACACTCTCAAGAGTTAAATTATTGTTACACATCTGCATTGCTTAATTTACAGGGAGTCTACACTATTCAACGTGTGCCTGTTATCTCTCCTAAAGGTACATCTCATGGTGGTCCGTGGCTCAAATACCCAATAAATAATGGGCCTTGATATGAAAAGGGTTGAAAACCACTGGTCTAGAGAAACAACAATATTTACCATCGAATGACTTACACATCGACAAAGAGAGAGAGATCCCCCTGTCTGTCTGTCTCTTTCGGAGCCTTTCCAAATCTTATTTATTTTGACACATTCTTTTCTTCTGAAATCTTCACGAGGCATAGCGTGGGACTAGTGACATTTAGAAGGCAGACAAACGCCACTTCACCCAGTAGCTTATGAGTTACGAGTCAACGACCTTGAATAGCTCACGAGTTACGAGTCAACGACCTTGAATAGCTCTTGAGTTACGAGTCAGTGACCTTGAATAGTGGTTCTACCAGGAGAGCGACACGCAGCCCTGAATGTTTTCATCAGAGGAGAGCTGTGTGTGTGTGTGTGTGTGTGTGTGTGTGTGTGTGTGTGTGTTTGTGAGAGAGTGTGGTTGTGTGTGCGTGTGAGTTGTTTGATACTGTAGGTGTGTGCGTGCGTGCGTGCATGTGTGCTTGTGCGAATTGTTTAATGCGTGCGTGCGTGCGTGCGTGCGTGCGTGCGTGCGTGCGTGCGTGCGTGCGTGCGCCTGGAAATGTGTTTATCAATCGACTGGAATAATCTCTCCTCCTGTGAAACCTGCAGGGATTATGAACGGAGGGAAAATAAGTCTTCAAGAGAGCGTGCAGGTCTGTTATCCCCAGCAGACACGAGCTGTGAACTACCCAGCTGGATTTGCTGGAGGGGGAAATATATGCCTCTGCTTTTGATATCACCGTCATCCGTTTGATATTCATGTTCTTGCATGGGAGCGGGAGCTTGTGGGAGTGGCTAATGTTGCTCTTTGTTGTTGCACAAAAAATATATAGGGCTCGAGGTTAAATAAAATGTCATCCCCTTTTGTTCCTCGTCTCCTCTTTAAACGCATGCGTGTGTGCGTGCGTGCGTGCGTGCGTGTGTGCGTGCGTGCGTGCGACTATTACTATTACTTAGTACGTTGACAGTCAAATGTTTCGCGATTTTCTCCAGTGAACGTCAGCATTCAATGACATTCACGACACAAAACTCAACATTCCATATGAATACTACTGCTGCTATATTAATTCATTTTAACACACTGTAGTCCACAGACAATGGTGCCATGACATGTTATATAACTACAAGTACATGGATGGAAACACAATTTCGCCCTAGCAACAAGAAAGACGCTCTGGCATGTGATGTATACAGAAATGTGTTGATATTAACAAAAAGTAAATAAAAATGCACTCTGTAATTTGAAGGCCTACTCTTTGAATACCCGAGAATTGTACTTGAGCATATACTTTTGTCACACCACCGGAGAGGACACACACACACACACACACACACACACACACACACACACACACACACACACACACACACACACACACACACACACACACACACACACACACACACACACACACACACACACACACACACACACACACACACACACACACACACACACACACACACACACACACACAGGGTCCATCTCAAATAGCAGCAGTCACCTCACGTCTGCCCATAATAGGCAGCGAGGAGAGAAAACGGGAGAGATTGCGCGTGTGTGAGTGTGTGAGAGAGAGAGAGAGAGAGAGACAGAGAGCCATGTGGCTGTGACACATCTCTGATCCCACACGGCGGTAATGAAGCTGGGCTGACACTCGGGAGCGTCATGTGACCCCCCCCCACACCACCCCCCCAGGACGCAGATGGCCCGCCGCGGTTCGGCGTTAAGGGCGAGCAATTCCACCGATGGCCTGGGGTGAGAGCTCTGGACACTCCCCTCCCCCCTTCGGCTGTCAATCCCCAGTTCGCTGTGATGGAACGTGGAGAGTGGACCCCCTAACCCCCCCCCCTGGCTCTCACAGCAGATAACAACCCCCACACACCACACCCACAACCCACTCCCACCAGCTTGTTATACGACTGACCATGAGGAGTGCGTTCATTATCTCCTAGGATGACTCACAGCTTGTATGCCACTGTCGGGCAGAAACCTCTCATCTCCATATTTGTAACTGTTTTTTCATACTTCTACTTGATCATACTCAGTGTCAAGCTCGAAATAAAGCACGAGGTGACGCATTTTCAGCTTGTAGATCTGCCATTTTTGATGGTTTTGAAATTTGAATTGTGAAAAGTAACAGTTATGGACATATGATGTTTCCACCTGACAGAGACTATAACCCTGTTGCTCACCCCATAAATTACTTATTTTCTATCAGTTACACATCCCATGAAGCCTTGCAATCATGGAGATTTCATCTTTTCGTTTTTAGCGCATTCCTAACTAGCCAATACTGTAATTTGATGACCGGCCAGGTCTCAGGTAAAGGACTCCGTCTCCTACTGAGTTCCTATTGATCAATGACATGCAGGAGCGCTATTGCAGATCGCTACAGTGCACTGAAAGAATAAGATTGCAGATATAAGCGGCCAAAATGAGATTTCCCCGACGGGTGGCCGGCCTCTCCCCTAGAGATAGGGTGAGACGTTCAGTCATCCGTGAGAGACTTGGAGTAGAACCACTGCTCCTTGACTTGGAGCCAGCTTACTGTAGGTGGTTCGGGCATCTAGTACGGATGCCCGTAGTATGTCTAAACTAAAGCCTGTACCCCAGGATGTTACATATTCCAATGCGGGTTCACACTTGCTTTCTTGCATAACCCTCTAAAGTCCTATAGATAAACTGGTGCGACAAACGTCCCACTTACAAAAGGTATCATGTAACCTTCCTTCTTGTAACCATGAAACCATCTATTTAAAAAATATATATATATATTTTATCCCACAATTTTGTAACCCATTTTTTCACCCAGTATCAATTATCAAATGTAATCCTGGGTGCTACACTTCCTCTGCCAACCTGGGGGGGCAGCGGACTGACCTCATGCTTCCTTCTATGCATGAGGAGTCCAAGCTGCTTCTTTTCACCTGACAGGGGAGAGTTTCCCCGGCCGGACGTAGCGCGTGGAAGGAACACGTTATTCCGACCAGTTCCTTTCCCCTCCATCAGGCGCCCCGGCTAGCCAGGGGGAGGTAGTTTAGAGACCAGGATTACGGCATGTTTTTGTGAGGGTACCTACCCTAGGGGACACGGGGAGAACATGCAAACTCCACACAGAAAGGCCGTAACCATCTATTCTACACGGTGAATGTTTTGAAGTCTATCCCTTCAGTTTCCAGCAGGACGTTCGAGTTATCTCCGTTATTGACATGAATGACTGAAGCGCGTTGAAGGGAGACGCTTCACGGCCGCATGAGGCCTAGAGACACGTTACGCAAGATGTCTGCTTTGACGCACACGGCTGACTGCTGAACACCACAACGAGATCTCTGTTCTCCCTCTCTCGACGGCCCTTATCTGTTCACTGCTTCCTGCCTGCCTGCCTTGTCTGCCTGTCTGCCTTGTCTGCCTGTCTGCCCGTCTGTCTGTCTGCCGGTCTGCCTGTCTCTCCCCTGTTATGCTGCATTATCCCTTTTTGTCACTGCGTGCTCACCTACCTCTCTCTCCTCTCTCCTCTCTCCTCTCTCCCTCTCTCTCTCTCTCTCTCTCTGCAGTGCTGTATCCAGAACACCTTTCCCCTCCTGGCTCGGCTGCTAAACTAAATATAGTGGATGGTGGTGCAGACAGCTGGGCCTCATAACCGACTCTAAGCTCCACGCCGGGTGTGAACATCAATGCATCGTCAATGTTTTATACATACATTTATGCTCCGCCAAGCAGCAGCGTTGCACACCAACAAAACTAGCTGATCTGCAAGCTCACATCGTGGCACGGACGCGACGTGCTGTGAGCTTGTAGATCGACTATTCTTCAAGCCATGGGACACAGGACACGCGTCGCACATTGTAGCATAAGCAGGGCTTTACCGTGACAAAACATTTTGGCAGTGATTACTGTGTGACATGTGAGCATCATTGTGCAGAAACGCAGGTCTTTACAAGGCTACAGTTAGACGGGTACTATTTTTACAGTGTCGTTTGACCTAACCGCTAAAAAGGGGAAACGTTGACATTGACGAGAATGATGATATAATGACAGTGAATTTGACCTCTCTCTCTATTCAAGATCTATTCAATTACACAACAAAGATTTGTGGATTCTTCGGTCGGATATGGTTATAAATCCACATAGGAAAGGTTATCTTGGGATAAACGTTGGGAAGAAAATGACAGCAGTATTTCAATGTTCTGCATTTGCTTGGTATAAAACCTTAGGGACAATCTGTCTCTCTCTCTCTCTCCCTCTCTCTCTCTCTCTCTCTCTCTCTCCCTCTCTCTCTCTCTCTCTCTCTCCCTCTCTCTCTCTCTCCCTCTCCCTCTCTCTCTCTCTCTCTCTCTCCCTCTCTCTCTCTCTCTCCAGACCCATTTCACACTCACAGCTGTGGCACGTGGGTTTGAATGTTTTAAAGAAAACAGAGAGGAAAAATATATATATAAAACTTGCCTTTAACTTGCCAGTTAAAGGCCCCCGGAATTGGTCTACATTCAGCATAGCCGGATGCCGGGACGTTTCCCCCCAGTGAAATGGCAATCAGCCAAATGGATTTGGAGTAGCACTGTGAGCTGTCATTTTCCTATCGGGCGGTTGATGGCTAGTTCTGCCATTTACAGAGAGAGAGAGAGAGAGAGAGAGAGGCTGTTCCATTACCCTGGGAATGAAAGACTATGGCCCCGTGCACCTCCAGTGGTGGTAAAAGTACTCACATGTTTTACTTAAGTAAAAGTATCAATACTGCAATATAGAAATACTATGTTACAAGTAAGAATCCTGTGTACAAAATGTACAGTACTTGAGTAAAAGTACAAAATACAGGCATCAAAATCTACTTAAAGTACCAAAAGTACTCATTATGCAGAATGTCGCATTTCAAGATTTCAAATGTATAAAAATAATTTGAAAGTGGCAGATCTACAAGCTCACAATGCGTCTATTGTCAAATGGCTAAAGTGGTTAATGTATGTTTTGTAATCATAATAAAAATCTACAAAGTAACTAAAGTTTTAACATTAATGTAGTGGAGTAAAAGTAGGCTAGAGTAGAAGTAATAGAATTGGATATTGGAAATATTCCAGTAAAGTAAGCCTACTGTACAAATACCTCAAAATTGTACTTAAGTACAGTATCTAAGTAAATGTACTTAACACCCCTGTGTACCTCGGACATGATCTGTAGGAAGCATAATATACCATTGCTATTTGATTTCACGCAAGTGTGACAAGCGGATACACTCCATAAGCATGTGCCGCAAGGGAGAGAGACAGAGACAGAGAGAGGGAGAGAGAGAGAGAGAGATGGTCACATTCACTGCCATTCAACGTCAGCCATTCCGCACGAACGCACGCACGCACGCACGCACGCACGCACGCACGCACGCACGCACGCACGCACGCACGCACGCACGCACGCACGCACGCACGCACGCCCTCACTATTGAGCGAGAGAACTCCAAAAGCGCAACATCTCCTCAGGCAAAGCCGTTTTGTTCGTCAGAGGCACGCTGGTAGGACATGACAACGGATGACGGAGGGAATGAATGCATGCGTTGATGGAAGCTATAGTATCTCGCTGACAGAGATCTGACAGCTAGCCCTCATCCTAGCCCCTGTCTCACATCAATCCATCAGTGGTGGTAGAATAAAGTACACAGTAAAACTGTTAATAATGCAATATAGAAATACTCATTCAACATTTACTTGAGTAAAAGTACAAAAGTATTGGTATCAAAATGTATACAAGTACCAAAAGAAGAAAGTAGTGACTCATTATGCAGAATGTCCCATTTCGAATTTTCCAAATGTATACAAATCTTTTGAAAATATCAGATCTACAAGATCACAATGTGTCAAGATGCGATGCATTGTGAGCTTGTACGTGAATGTTTATAGGGCCAAAGTGGTTAATGTGTGTTTTGAGAATACAAATACAAAGCAACTAAAGTTTTCATATAATTGTAGTGGAGTACAAAGTACACTATTTGCCTCTGAGATGTAGTGGAGTAGAAGTAAAACTACTGAAAATTGGAATTACTCCAGTAAAGTATAAATCTCACCCGTGTGAAGTGAGGGGCGCTCTTATCATCATACATCATCTTATTCTGGCCAATCACAATTTGCGTCCTCACTTCTGTCTTCAATGTTTGTGTTTACTCACTTTTGCCTTCAATGTTTGTGTTTACACAAACACTCAAAGCTGGACATTGGAGTGGCTAGCGCCCCACAAAGAATACCTCACAATTGCACTTAAGTACAGTACTACAGTACTTGGTTACTTTACACCACTGCCATCCATCCATCCATCCATCCATCCATCCATCCATCCAAGCAGACAGGCCTCTCAGGCTCTCACTCAAGACGACTCGATGCTGTCAACCTCCTCTCGAGAAGATGCCCCTCTAAGTGTTCTGTCTAATAGCAGCCAACACCCCGGCCATGTTACAGTAAGCGCTTGTCAAAGGGAGAGACACTTTCCAGCTATCTGTTTGTGCTCTGTGTACTATACCGGGGGCCACAGACAAACAATCCACTGAGTTGTGTTTTTATCCTTTCTTTTCTTTTGTGCGGGCCATTAAATATTAAGGCAGGGTAAAGCCTGAAGCCAGACTCCAAGCCGAGACAAACGTATATATTTTTTTGGAACACGTACAGTTCTTATGAGCCACGATGCTATTCTTCTGCCTACACATACCGTCATGTCCTAGTATGAGCCAATAGGGGAAGGGGATCAACGTCACGTGATTCTTTGTTGGATCCCGCAAAATCTCTGTTGTGTCTCTCAAAGAATATGATTATTGCAATCACCTGCACTATAATACTTCACCAATCACCATATGTTGCGTTATGAAAAAAGAAAGAAATACAAATTAAAAGAAAATAATAACGTAACCATTTTTGCCATTCCAGTGGTAAGCTGTGTTGTTTTCACATCATGAACGAATGGCGGATTCGGTCACGCCCCAAAATATACCCATGTGTGTGTCTGGAAGAATTCCAGCACTGTAAACAGAAAGCTGGGTCTAACGTTCAAAACTCAGCCCAGAGCCGCAGCATGAAACAGTTTAGTGCTCAGATGAATGTGTTCGTTTTGGCGAGACTGAAAAGGTGTTGATTTCTTTTGCCGCTTGCTGCAGGCATTACGGTCTACATCAGTGGCATACAGCTAGACATCCTGCTCCCCTTGACACCGCCGCGCTCCCAGTTCACCTAATCATATTACATAAAAAGGAAACGCATATAATTCAGGGGTTCACTTTTGTATGACCGAGTACAAGTGCTTTCTTTTCTGAGTGCAAACATTTTCCATAATATTGCTTTGTTTTGCCCTTTCAAGTAGCAGAAACAACATTATTGCTGTCGGTCAGAAACCTCTTACCTTCCTATTTATTCGTAAATGAACACCCTACTTCAGGGGTTCTCAACCTGGGGGTCGCGACGCCCCAGGGGGGTCCTGAAATTATTTGGGCCGGTCCCCGAATAATAATAATATTTTTTTTTGCCCTACAGCATCACATACAAGCATCAAGAGTAGCAGATCCACAAGCTCGAAATGCAGCACTAAGCGATGCATTTTGACCTTATATGGATCTGCTACTCTTGATATTTTGTTTTATTTGAATCCTGACATATGAGGTTTCCACCCGACAGAGACGATATCCTAAAATTCTACTATTCAATAATGACTTATGCGGCGCCTAACAGTTGTTTAACAACCAACTGCCAATTAACAATGAACTCTACAGGATGCAGCATAAACTGGTGGAATTGGAAGTGATGACACAAAGAAATGAGCAATGACACAACTGAGGATGATAAACGAGTACTCTCTCTCTTGGCTGAAATTGGGAACCCACCTGAACATGTATTTTCTGTTTGTTTTAAGAGTTGGGGAGACAGCTGGGAGACGCCGGCCTGTTACTGAGTAACTGAACAAACAGCTTACAGCAACCTTACTACTATCAGAATATAAGGGCTTTAACTTTGTCCACAGAATAACAACAACACTGTACCCTATCTTCACCCGTCTCCAAAACCACCAATCATGTTGGACACAGAGTAGTGGATGAAGGCTCACATCCATCTGCCAGTAGAGCCACACAGATGCCAAGTATCTACTTCAGCCTGGTATCTCTGGCGTGCTCCAGGGCCTATGTCTAGGCCTGGGCCAAATGGCTTGCATGCCAGTTGCATGCCAACATGATACTGTACAAATGTTTGTTTTGGTCGCTTTTTTATGTCCCTGGCTGTTTTTGTGCCCCCTGGCCTGCACCACAATCTACACTGTAAAAAAAATCCCCAAATCATATCGCTTCACAGCACTATTTTGCTCTATCCTTAACCACATTTAGTATTCTTTACCCCATGAATTATGCATTGTGTTGGATCCCGCAGAATTTTGGATGATCCAGAGAGTATCCACAGACCCACAACAAGCACCCCGCGATGAAAACAACAATAGCTAGTTTTACAAAATATTGTGGGACACTGTTGTATATATGACAATGTAGGACTTGCATGCTTAATCAGACTAATCCATAATGAATATATATATTTTTCTAATATGTTGGGTGTTAATTTGCTCATATGTGACCACACGCGATATAGAGCCTGCCATCGCGGGGGTGGCAATTGTTGAGGACAGCTGAAAGACTATTTTCTTTGTCCTTTTTTATTTTTCTGTCTAAAATAATCTGAAGCTATATTATTATTCATGTCATGTTAGAGCAGGTCTGTAATAAATGTCAGAGCTGATATCGACATATAAATATGAAATAAATGCTTAAACATGTCACTATGTCTAATGTTATAACCATTGGGTTAACCAATGCTAACTAGACATACGGCTTCCCTGCTATAGTATGCAAATTCCGCTAAAATCCGCCTTTTTGTACACAATCGTTTTGGAAGATAATACTAGTCTTTTACTAACTGGCTAACAGAAATAGCACAGAAATAAGTATTAACAACGATATTTTGTAAAAAGTGTGTTTATTTTGGTCCGCCTAAAGCTAATTCATGCTAATGTTCCAGCTGGGGGCACTGTTGACCACAACAATGGAAAATGCGGAAATGGCTTCCTATTTCCAATAGCAGAAGAAGAAGACTCGAATGAATGTATTGTAAACATTGTAACATTATGTCACCATAACGTGGTTATTATTAGTTGCTTTGGAATGTACCTGCCATGAAAATTAAGGTCATAATAACGCAGATCGCATCGATATGTAATATAGCGCGATAATGTACTTGTTTTAGCTTACAGGATTGATATCAATATATTAGCTAAATGTAGCTAACGGCTATCATTGTGGGGTTGCCAGTTTCTGCGAGAGAAATAAGCAACCCGGTATATGAAAACAAGCCCAAAATAAGCGAAAATAGCGGATCTACATGCATACAAACAACACAAATCTTGTGTCTGGCATAAATTATTTTCAGATGGGGGTCTGCAGACAAATAATAATAATAACAGGCTAATGAAACAGAGGAATTAAGAGAAGAGCCAAGAGGGCACAATTTGTGCTGGGAGGGTTTGAGAGCAAACTGTCCTGTTGTCTGTTGGTTACTGTTTTTTTATTTTTTTTATTTATTGCATTCATATAGCTCTTTTATTTGTACTCATCTGGAACATTTACATAGGCCTAATTTATCTGCCACTGTTATTTTCCCTTTTTCATACTACAAAAGGCCAAATAAATACAGTAGCCTATTTTAAAAAGGAGAGATAACAGGCAAACGATCAAGATAACAACATTCTCTAATTGTGTAGACTTATTGTAAATTAAGTAATGCAGATGTTTAACAATTATGTATATCTTGAGAGTGTAAAATGAAACAAAATGGACCTTTTTAAGGTTTCTTTTTACACTTGATAGTTAAAGATCTAATAAGGGTCCACTTGGTTACCAACTCTCCATAATCAACTACACTTTAAAAACAAGCCCAAATAATCAACTACACTTTATTTTTGTCAAATACATTTTTATTAACAGGTTATAAATTATTATAAAATTGGTACAGTAGGCCTATGCATTATTTTTCTTTAGAAACAAGGCCAACTAATTATAATAAGCAGACATGGCAACACTGCTGGTTGACTAATGGAGAAATGAAGGGAAAACAGCGCCCCCTAAAGTCACAGATCACTGAACTAAAGCTTAGAAGTCCATTTTCTCTGCTTGGTCTTTTTTCCACTACTCCTGCAAGACATTTTTCTATAAGCCATATCTCCAAACCTGGTGGGTCAAACTGAACAACCAATATGTCAATTTGAAGCTATGATTCCCTGCTTTCACATGACATGAAAAAACGGAAATTCAAAAAAATCCAATGGCAGCCCCTCGGTCAAATCTGGTCACATATAGGCCTATATAGTAAATAAAACAAAATAAAATCTCAATAATTCCATTCATTTAAAAATAATCAATAGAATAATCACTAAGAAAGAAATGAACAGCCAGAGCCTGAAGCCCTGTGGTAGTCTTGACTTTCCTTTCGCGTCTGAGAGCCACCGTTTCAAAGATCTAAACACCAGTTGGACCAAAGTGAAGTGGGATATCACGATCGCAACACACTCCACGGGGTCACACAAACCTCTGTGCATACGGTACACCAAGGGCCGTCATTTGGGGCATCAGAGGATGGCATTTGCCACGACCCTATAGTGTTATTTTAGGCACACTGTCCCCGAATAGTTTTTTACTGATTAATCAGATTCCATCGCAATCGATATCCGTCGTCCATCTACATCTAGACCATCTACAATTAGAATGCATTATTAACCACGTGGCATCGCAGTTTTGGGAATACCATTTTAGGCGAACACATTCAAACATGTTCTCTTTTCGCCCCCCCAAACAAATAGCGAAAATAGTTGATCTACAAGCTCTCAACGCGTCACTCGGCGATGCGTTGAGAGCTTGTAGATCAACTATTTTCGCTATTTTAGAAACAGGGCTTCCTGTAAGTGGTAACCTATTTGTTTTTGCCATCCTCCATTTCTTTCTGAAATGACGTCATGTGCGGTCGGTACACATCCCCTGCATGTGAATACATTAACCTTTGAGATTTCCTGTTGCAGCCGCTGCGCCGCTCGGGCGGTTAGGTAACGGTTACATTAGATAAACATGGTCACCCAGTCAAGTCGGCCTGAATTAACCGGAGGGGAGCCATCCGTCAACGACACTACAGGGCCCTGTGCGTCATGTTGTTTTGTTCCTGCTCGCTGACACAGAAATACAAGAAGCAATCAAAAAGAGCTTAAGAAGATTTTCACTGTCTGTCTGCCTGCTGATGGCCTCGTATACCTGTGTGTGTGTGTGTGTGTGTGCGCGTGTGTGTGTGTGTGTGTGCCCGTGCATCCGTGCATGCATGCCTTCAGTGACATCATGTCTAGTAACCCGTGTGAAAACTCAGCTTGTGCTCAATATACTGTCTATTGATCGATTGACCGACAGACCAATTAACCAATCAACAAACTCGTTAGTCTGTATCAACCCATCAACCAACCAATCAATGAGCCTAATCGATCGACCAACTGACCGACCGCCCAAAGAACCAACACACCTGCTAGTCCATCAACCAACCAAACAACCAATTGATCGCTCGATTAATCCAGTGGATTTCAACCCTTTTCATATCAAGGTCCATTATTTATTCTGCATTTGAGCCACGGACCACTATGTGATGAGATCTAGCCTCTCAGACCCAAAACTAAAGAATATTTTGTTATGGTTGGATAAGAATCAGATTTTGTCCACAATTCCATGCTGTTTTGATGTGGTACCATATAGGGGAGACAACAGGCAAACGTTGATCAAAATAGCAATTCTTCTACATTCTCAAATTGTGTATACTTCTTGTAAATTAAATAATGCAGATGTTTAACAATAATTGGTTACCAACTCATCATTATTTAGCTGGGGACCACTTAAAAACCCTCAAGGACCAGGACCACTGGTGGTCCCCGCACTGGTTGAGAACCACTGGATTAATCTATCGATTGACCGACCAACTTCATTGATCGACCGATTAAACTAACAGATCAACCATCCATTTAGATAACATTCAGTCAGTCAGCCAGCCAGCCAGCCAATCATTCCATGTACAAAGTTAAATCTCCTTCCATGAGGACACTCACCCAGAACCCCCAGCCTGTAGTTGATGGTGATGACGATGACGTTTCCGTAGCTCGCCAGGATGCTGCCGTCAATCATGTTCCCTGTCCCCTCCATGTAGGAGCCCCCGTGTATGTACACCATGACCGGCTTCAGACCGTTCTCATCATGTATGTCTGTAGAAACACACAACACATGTTATAAGTATGACCGGCTTCAGACCGTTCTCATCATGTATGTCTGTAGAAACACACAACACATGTTATAATTATGACCGGCTTCAGACCGTTCTCATCATGTATGTCTGTAGAAACACACAACACATGTTATAATTATGACAGGCTTCAGACCGTTCTCGTCATGTATGTCTGTAGAAACACACAACACATGTTATAAGTATGACCGGCTTCAGACCGTTCTCATCATGTATGTCTGTAGAAACACACAACACATGTTATAATTATGACAGGCTTCAGACCGTTCTCATCATGTATGTCTGTAGAAACACACAACACATGTTATAATTATGACCGGCTTAAGTTCAGACCACTCTCGTCATGTATGTCTGTAGAAACGCACAACCCATGTTATAATTATGACAGGCTTCAGACCACTCTCGTGACTCATGTATGTCTGTAGAAACGCACAACACATGTTATAATTATGACAGGCTTCAGACCGCTCTCGTCATGTATGTCTGCAGAAACACACAATGCAACAAGTTATTATGACAGGCTTCAGCCCACTCTCGTCATGTATGTCTGTGAAACATTCAACACAACATATGTTGTTACAGCATCACAGGCTTCGGTTCATTCTCCTCACGGTCACAACTGAAGTCCTCCATATTTCGTACAGTACGTAATTATGTGTTTC
This sequence comes from Electrona antarctica, assembly GCF_951216825.1. Lineage (NCBI taxonomy): Eukaryota > Metazoa > Chordata > Actinopteri > Myctophiformes > Myctophidae > Electrona > Electrona antarctica. The sequence goes on along the minus strand of NC_136803.1, from coordinate 15,836,583 downwards.
CATTACAACGGATTGAAAATAACTTTATACTTGACAACATGTCGCATGTTGTGAGCTTGTATATCTGCTGTTTCGGCGAAGAGATTTGGCGTAGATCGTGATATTGATAATTCCAAATATTATCAAACTACTCTGCGGCAACCCTGGACTAGGGTAAATGGTACCCACTTTGCGAAACACCGCTGTAAAGACGTGGGTGCAATTATATTTTATTTTGTGCAAGTTCCAGTGTAGTTTTCAGGACAAAAAGAAAAGGGCAAAGAGAGGGAGAGAAGAATAACACATGAAAGAAACAGGTCAAAAGAAAAATCGAACATTATTCACATTGATTTTATACACAACAAAAACAGTCCATCAAAGTAAAAGTGTTAGTCTACTCGTTTTAAAATTCATATTTTCATGTCAAGGACACCCAAACAAATATGTATTCCGCCACGGACCCCAACATGATTTATTTTTCTCATCAGAGACCTTGCGAGATTTGTTCAGCTCATATACGATTGCAAGCTTGTAGAACAGCTATTTTCAAAATTGCCCAAGTAGTATATCCTCCTCTTGATGTGTTTGACGGGATGTGGAGTGGGGGGACATGTTAGTGTATGTGGAAAAACTGTGATATTATCCAATAAATAATGTCTGGAAAAAAAGAAACCTTTATTTTTTGCATGGCAGTGGTGTTGGTTGTTTCCCATTTACAGTGGTAATAATTTGTTTATGTTGTGAATTCCCACTGTGTTTCACTGCATAATATGCTTGTTTGCTAACCTCTCTCAAGCAATCATAGCAGGCTAGCACCTGTGGTAATCAGTATCAGCTGTTGGCCAAACAGAAAAGTGCAGACTAAAATGCAATCAATGAATATTTACAATCATAAAAGGATACTTACACTTGAAAGCACACTGATATAGTTCAAATCCCTTTATTTTGTACAACATCACAGCCTACTAGAAGTTGCCACTTCAGCACATGTAGCAACATACCGTACCTAAATGTCCACAAATATCCGCTTATTAGTGATTTCAAATGTCTTTTTCTATATATCAGTCATTGAAGAAACCAATAGGCTGGTCTGTATTTTTATTAGCACAACTTAGCTCAATGTTGTGAAATCTATAAAAAAAAATTGCAGCCAATCATCAATGTGGATGGGGATACAAACACTTCCTTGTTCTTTACATGGGTGTATTCTTTTTTTTGTTTTTTTTATTTTTTACAAATGACCACTAAATGGTGACAAAGTGCCCCTTATGCTTGCCTTGGTATGTGCTAAATCTACATCAACCGGCATTAATGCCTGTTACTGGCACCTCAGCTGCATTAACTGGTTTGAGGCCAATTTGCAACAAGCGTCCAAAAAAGGGGTTCAAGTGATTAAACAGATGTAATGCTATATTAACCGGTTTAGCTGTGGGCCGCCTGGAACCCCACCACCACGGACCCCTGGGGGTCCCCGGACCCCTCACTGAGAGCCACCGCTGCAGCCAACGAAACGGCATGCTCATGCTGTCTCAGGAACAATACCTGAGGACCCGTTCGAAAACGAGTTGCTGCAACTCAAAAGGCTTATCCTCTAGTGAAATTCCAAAATATAATAAATACAATTATTATGAGGTGGAAAAAGCTCTATATTATCATAATAAAAATGTCCTCTTGTAGAATATGCTAGCAGCCATTCTCCACACCCGTCTTCAGTGTCTTATGAGCAGTACGACAACATCATAATTACTGTAGAAAACAAGCTCTTGGAAATAAACATCAAACAGCAGACACTGTAAGGAAAGTCCATGACAGCTCAGAGCGAAGACGCGGACGCGGTTATTATTTTTTCAGTAATGGATATACAGCAATCTCTGATGTCTCATGGCACACTATTCAAAGCCCGGAATGTTGAAACGGAATACTTATTTTGTTTTGTTCATCATCTTATGATATTAGTGATTAGTTAAATCCAAGTAGCCACTAGCACAAAGGAAAACAACCCAAAAAACAACACTTGCCTTGACTTGTAATGCAATAATTTAAATTAACACGGAGCCCGGCTATGTGCTGCTGATGTATATGGAAACCATAATTCACATTAATATAGTCTGTTTTAGCTAAAGTGTAAACCCGGATCTTTGTCTCCCCTGAGAGAGAGACATGTTAGGATCAGCTGCTGATAGCAGGCCAGAACACCTATTGTGCCTCCTAGCTCTGTCCTTCCTGGTGACCAACACCTTATTTAGGCATGTTTGACCACTTTAGACTTCAGGGGGGTGGGGTAACCTGAGACCACCTTTGCATCTGTTGTTGTGTCTGTATAAAGACTCTAGTGAAATGTCTATATGTGTTAGTCAGTGGCTCACACGCCGTGAGGCGGGTGGCCTAGGCCCATGCAGGAGAGATGATCTGTACTTTGTGTCTGAAAATAAATGGAACTCCGGAAGAACTTTCATCTGCTTGCCTGTGCTTCTTCATCCATCTATCTGTCTGCAGAACTTCTCCGTATTTTTGCCTGAGTGTTTTTTAGTCTAAGTCTTTACGTCTGTTTATGGGCTATAGAGAGAGAAAAAGCAGTCTCCTTTGTAGTAGATATACTTCACTGCTTTCAATGGCCTGTATCTCCAAATCGACGCAATGAATGACGTTTCTGGTGAATACAAGGTTTTTCAACGGCCGACAGCAGGCGCTGTGATACTCGCAGTCGGGTTTTTTCTGCACCGAGCGAGAGAACAACAACCGGTCAAGACACCACACACAGCATTACGTCATCGTAACACCCGGTTACGGATATTTGGCTCTTCAAAATAAGGGTTGAAAGGGGAAAAACCTTGGCAATGCACGATAAATAGATTAAAGACCTACCTAGTCCATTTCTCCCTCTCTATTTCCCATTCCAAGTGCATTTGTCTTATATGGAACGACAGCGCCGCTATTCCAAAGCCCCTCAGGTACATATTGAAACTATTTTCAGCAGGGATAGAGTATAATTCTTTCGGTGGGTAGATCTCGTAGAGTGTTCAGTAACAGGGCTCTCCAGCTCTTCAAAACACAGGGAATACATTTTCGTGTGGGTTTGCCACTTGCCAATTTCTGTCAATCAGAAGAGAGGACCCATTTATCAGCTTCAATGTTTTAGCGTTCCACTTCCAATTTTGTCCCTTCTCATTTCTGTGTGTCATCACTTTCAATTTCACTCTTTTATCCTGTATCCTGTGTCCTGTTCTCCTTCCTGATTGGATAAAATTGGTATCCCGGACAGAAAATGCATTGTCAATTACTGTATAGCTAGAGAGACTAGGGAGGCCCTTCTTACAGAACAAACACTATAGCAATGATTACTATCAGAATATAGAGCTATTTAACACTTGTTTTAACAACCGATAATTAACTTACTGTGCCTTTTAAGTGTTTTCTTGAAAGGTTAAAGCACTATATTCTGATAGTAATCATTGCTCCAGAGTGTTTGTTCGGTAACAGCCCTCTCCCTGTCTCTCTATCTCTTTAATAAACACAGAATACATTTGCAGGTGGGTTGCAATTTCATCCAATCAGGAGATGATACCCATTTTACAGTTTAAATTGTATAGTGTTCCATTTCCAATTGTGTCTGCTCATTTCCTTGTGTCATATAACTGTACTTCCAATTCCACTCTTTCTATCTATGTAATCTATGTAAAGTGCCTTGGATTAAGGCGCTATATAAATGCACCATTTACCATTAATACAAGAACTGATCCTATATGAGTTCTCTTTCCTATTTGATAAAATTGGTATCCTCACCTGGCATGTTCAATTTACATTGTCTATTTGCTGAAGAGCTAGAGCGACATGTACAGTAGACCCCTGTTACTGAACACACAGTTTATAGTAAATAATGATTACTATCAGAATATAGAGCTATTTAACACTTAATATAACAAACAAACAAAATAAATCCACACCTTTAGTGTTAACCAAAACAAATGGCTCGTAGGCTACACACCGTATGACTTTTAAAGTCATCAGGTAATCATGAGGTTGAGATGCAGTTTGCACGACACACTCTTTCTTGAAATTGGCCATTGTAATTAATTTTGGTTTAGGGGTAATTGATAGAAAATAAGATTTTCTATCAATAAGATTTTCTATCAATAAGATTTTCTATCAATAAGATTTTCTATCAAAAGATTTCTAAGCCCTGAAACACAACCGTTTTGGACATTTCCCACAGCATTATGACGGCCACGTCATAAATACTGTGAGAATAACATACTATTGCTGCAGTAAAAGTTTAGTGCAGAAAAGTTGGCGGTTTCCCTTTTAACTTATTTTTTCCGGCAGCTAGAGGCCGGGTGCTGAAGGTAGGGGAGGTCACCCAGGGTGCTAGGCGAGCCAGAACCGCCACTTGAGGACACACTGAAGGACGTTCACTTCCTTTCTCATTCCGAAGTCATTTACAGCTAGCTGTGTGCCTTGTGCTTTGGGCCATTGTTGCTCTGAAAGCTGGGTGTTAGTTTAGAGGCAGGTGAGAAACAGGGTGTTCCTGTAGTGTTTGCCTGTACTTGTGAGCCTTCCATGCCTGGTCTCCTTCCATGTTAACATGTTTCCCAGTACCACCACCATGCTTGCAGTGATGGAAGGTATACCAAGTTTACTCACTTTTAAGGACTTTGCCTTTACTTGAGTATTTTTTCAGTGCTTTATATTACAGTATATATGAACTGGAATATTATAAAGATGAAGCAGATTTTTGAGGGGCGATAGCTCCTCCTATGTCCAGCTTTTAACCCATTTGGACTGAGGCCGATTCTTAAAATGCCTTCTAAATCCTGACCTAAGTTTTCTGAAATACTTCAAATATTTATATAGCAGGATATTTTTTTTGTAATTCTTGAATACTGTACATACTGTACAGATTACAGAACCCCAAGAGGGGTTCCCGTCTAGAAGGGTTAGAACACCAAAAGCAAGGAGTACATTGCAGAAGGATAGAAAAAAAATCGGTTTGATATCAATGAAAAAGGGCTAGGACGTGTACACACGTCGTCGCAATCAGTCGGTTGGTTATGACGTTCCCACACATCGTACGGTCTGAATGTGTTAAAGTATATGTGCGAACATAAACATTGAAGACGAAGGTGAGGACGCAAATTCTGATTGGCCAGAATGAGATGATGTACGATGATTATATATATATATATATATATATATATATTATATATATATTATATATATATATATATATATATATACAGCTTCAATGTGTATTTACAGTAAGTAAGCCTTGACGAGCCGCGAGGCCCGCAGGACTGACCCATTGCATGTTTTTGTACTGTAAGGCAGCTTGATGTAACCCACAAGTACACTTTTACTCCAACAGTAAGACACCTGAGGGCGAGAAGCACGCAAAGGGCGAGGACGCGTGCACGCATCCGCCTCGTTGACGGCGGACTGCTGGGTGAGCGCTGGCGCTATTTGGCATGGGGGGTCAGATCAACATGGAATTAATTCTGCCCATATATAAGGAGCATGTCTTGAGTGTACAGGGTTTGATGAGGTCAGATCAACATATGTAATGTCAGAACAGGTCAGCTCCATATATGGAGATCTAAGGGTGGTACTCTCTTGAGTGTACACAGGGTTTGATGAGGGCCCAGGTAGGGCCGAGAACTCTAGTTTTCGTCAGCTGCCGAGCGCGGCTGCACTGATAACTTTGGGGCAGGCCTGTCTAGAGTTTGAATGGACAGGTGGGCCTGTTGAGAACTCTAGTTTTCGCCGGCTGCCGGGCGTGGCTGCACTAATAACTTTGGGACAGGTCTGTCTAGAATTTGAATGGACAGGTATAAGTCAAAAGGGAGACATCGAAGAGGAAGGATGGATGGGGAACAAGTTCTGACATATATCCATATATGGAGATAAGGGTTTGAGGTCAGATGTAGAGTTGCTGGCCAATATGGGGGCTGATGTCACGTGATGTCACGATGACCTGGGGGCTTGCCTGGGGTGAGCAACCAACCAACCAACCAACCAACCAACACACTGACGGGAAATGCACAATTTAATAGTAATTGTTTTTTTTTTATATATATATATATATATATATATATATATATAGGCTATTAGATTGAAAAGTGCTACATGCCTATTTGCTCGTCCACATATGACATAAATTCTCCATTCATTGTCAATGGGAATTTAATGTTTGTGTAAGACAAAAATCTACACTATAGCTGAATATGGGGCTAGCACACCTCAAAAATATTTAGGAGCAAATAGCAAAATGTGTATTAAACTGGATGATCTTCTCATAGAATCCATGGAGAGAGAAAAGCATAGTACGGAATACGGTTCAATTGTATAGGTATAGGTTTTTTATTGGCCTACTGGGAGCATGCCTATATGGAGGTTCTTCATTGGCCTACTACTGGGACAGTGACTATATTGGCCTACTGGGAGCGTGCCTGCACAGTCTCACATTGGTTCAGCGGTGCCGCAGATTAGCGGTTCAACGATGCACACACAGATGGACAGCGGGGTTCCCTCCGTCCCCACCGAGATCAGCATCCATGTTGACGGGAGAGATAATCAGAGGAGCAGAGTTTCTACCACCATCATGAAGTCCAGGACCAAAGTATGGATATAGTTTCTCAGTGAAGCTGCAGCCAGTGAAAGAGTAGAAGGAGACCAGACCCTTCTCATAATCCACAAACACTCCCACTGTCTGGATCTTCTCTCTTACAGGGAGGAAGAAAGGAGGGCTTTTAGAAGCACAGTACTCATTTCCATTCCTCAACGCTATAGTCCAGTAACCATTGTTTGGATTCAGCCAGGTTTCTTCTTCCTTCCTGTTGATGGACTCTCTGGCCACTCCTAGATCCCACTTAGTCTTCCTTTTAACCTGAACCTCATAGTAAAACCTTCCTGAGGAGAAGCTTTGTTTTCCTAAGACAGAGAGAGATGGATGCAATCTCTCTTTGTTATTTGGGAGATTCCTCAATATGTTTCCATGACTCACTTGTTTTCCATCGTCATACAGGCTGAGAGTGGGGTTTTCCGTGTCAGGGTCCAGAGTCACATTCACTGCATATCTCTTGATCACCCTCAGCTCAACATCACCCAGCTTCTTCATCTCCTGACTGAGTGTCCTCTCCAGTTGAACCACAGCTTTCCTCACAGTGCCCACATATGAAGACTGATGAAAATGTACCTTTGTCCAGTCCTTGGTGGGGGTGTTGATGGATGTGAAGTTCTGGAGGAGGTGGAGCGGGTCTTCAGTGTGTGAGAGCTGATTCAGCTCAGCGATTCTCTTCACCAACTGAGTGATTTCCTGTTTCAGATCATTGATGAAGCCTTCAGCCTGTTTCTCTGTTGTTTTCTGCTTCTCTTCAATCACACCAATGAGCTCAGCCTGGCTTCTCTCAATACATCTGATCAGAGCAGTGAAGACCTGCACACTGCTTGCTATCACTGTGTCTGCATCTTTGCTGCTGAGCTCTACTGAGTGTTTTACCTCCTGAATCTTCACTTGCCTCTCCTGGATCATCGTCTGGATTTCAGCCTCTGTCTTGGCTTCATATTCTTCTTTCCACTCATGTTTCCTGAACGGACGAACCATTTCAGAAACAAAACTATTGATAGATATGTTTGGTCTCTTATAGGTTTCTTAACTAGTGGTCATGGGGTGATTTCAACCAGTGATGTCTGTCTTATACAATCCAGGAATGTTTATGATGTGATTATAGAAGAATATTAAGTTGTAAGGGTTTTTCTTTCTATGTGTGATCTAATGGTCTGTCTCTCCCTCTTCTCTTTGACTAATGCCCCTCACACTCTGTGTAATCAGCTTTTAAGTCAAGCTGACTGAAACCTGACCTCATCAAACATGACGTCAGTCTTAACCAAAACCGTAAGTTCCATGCGGCTGCAATACCGACCCACGAGGAAATATTGAGTGACCACACCAACCTGCCGTGAGAAGCCTTTTTAGGAGGCTACTCACGTCCGTGGTCACCCGATTTTTCCTTGCGGGTTGGTCTTGCAGCCACATGGAACTAACATTTTGGTCAAGACTGACGTCATGTTCAATGAGGTCAGATTCCAGTCAGCTTGACTCAAAAGCCATCATAATAATAATATAATAATAATAATAATAATAATAATAATAATAATAATAATAATAATAATAATAATAATAATAATAATACTAAACTCCTCACAAAATAATCAGAAACTTAACTTTGGTTGATTATTTCTCCCCTTTAACTCTTGTTTTGCCTGCTAGGTGGTAGCATAAGCATAGGCTGTGCCAGCCATAGGCTCCCGTTGTACGAGCCTCCGTTTTCATTTCCGTTTATCAGGGAGGAGGGGGTTGTTGTTGTAAGGATTCATCATGAGCGTTAGCACACACCCTTTACCTCTCGCCAGAAAACGGTTATATGTCGGGAGCGATGCAAGACAAAGTCACAAATGAAATCCGAACATCGGATGCGTGACACCTCACACGCTCAAAGCTTTAGAGATACAGGGCTTTGGAAATCCTGCTTTAATGGAGTCTAAATGGTGGGGGCGGAGGTTTTGCATAGTAACAGGATCAACGTTAAAAGATAAATTGACGGTCCCCGCTGTCATATATGTTGAGAACTCCGGCTGCAATAATAACTTTGGGGCAGGCCTGTTTAGAGTTTGAATGGACAGGTATAAGTCAAAAGGGAGACATCGAAGAGGGAAGGATCATTATGGATTGTCAGAACAGATTCTGACAATCTGAGATTTGAGGTCAGATGTAAAGTTGCTGGCCAATATTGATGACATCAGGGATCTCCATATATGGGCCTGGGCACCATACATGGGAGCTGATGTGACGATGACCTGGGCACCATACTGTAGTAAATGCGACCTGTCGCAATTGCAACTCAGAGGAATACATACACACGTGTCCTTGGGCAAGACACTGAACCCGAAATTGCTCCCGATGTGCTGGTTGGTACCTTGCATGGCTTCCGCCGCAATCGGTGTATGAATGTGTGTGTGAATGGGTGAATGTAATGCACAATCTATGTAAAGCACCTTGGATAAAGGCGTTATATAAATGCACCATTTACCATTTTATATATACACACTGTAAGTTTTACTCCCCTGCAATTATTAGGAATCTTGAGTTTCTAGTTTTTAGATTTAGATTATGAATACAAAACATACATACATTAGCAATGCAGCAATCCCTATTTTATACTTTGGCTATTCAAAAATGGCCAATCTGTTTTGAGATCGTAGATCTGCTACTTTTGGAAAGAAAATTGAATACGAATATCAATATTTTTATGACAATACTTGTGTGCTTTTACTTATATCACATTGTGAATACAGGCCTATTACTTCTAATAGCATGTTTTTTATATATATATATATATATATATATATATATATATACATACATACACATATATACATACATACATACATACATACATACATACATACATACATACATACATACATACATACATACATACATACATACATACATACATACATACATACATACATACATACATATATATATATATATATAACTCACTAAAGTACATCTTGCACCAGTGCTGGGGGAGGTTCTGTGTTGGGTCTTCATTTATCATTCATAAGCTGTGGCTTGCCTCTTGGCCACCCTGCCATGTGGGAGCTTTGTGCTGTGTTTTCTGTTCTGGGCATTTATGTTGACTGCTGCCCGTCGTCTCCCATCTGAGCCCACGGAGACCTCTGTATCTCTTTCAAACTTTACTTTTTGTTACTTGGTACTACCTCACCACCACGCAATTTACCAGTTTGCCTGACTGCTCAATTTAAAGGGGAAAATGGAGTGTATTGTACTCACTAGTACAGTATGTTCTAAGAGCATAATTATGTCGAAAACTGTTACTATTCAGCCAATGTAAAAATAACTGGATTTCCAGTAGTTATTATTTAGTCCACAAGCTCTTGTTAAGAAAGACTAGCATCACTATTTTTGTCATTATACTGTTGGTGAATGTTTGTTTATAAATGATTTTTATATATAAAATATATTTCTAAGCTTGAGAAGAGCAACACAATATGAGCTCATAGGTCGGCTATGTTTGTTCCCTTTGCGTGGCAGTGTGGCACTAACCTGACTCCGCCAGATGGGGCAGCAGAGAGTACACTGGGTTCCCCCCAATCAGCGGCAGCTAGAGGCGGGATCAAGGCATACACAGTGCTGCCTTGATCCCGCCTCTAGCTGCCGCTGATTGGCCAGGCCGTTTTGTGGCCGGGCATCAAGTCTGCCTGAGAGTTCCCAGATGGGAGCAGGAGAGGGGAACCCAGTGTACTCTCTGCTGCCCCATCTGGCGGAGTCAGGTTAGTGTGGCACTGTCATGCAACAAAGTATACAAGAGGGCATTCATTTATGGGAGAAAAAAATATATATAAAGAGAAAATGGAGATCCAACGTCTCTGCCCAACAACAGCATGGCCCTATACCCGAGTCTGTGGGCCCCCAAACACATTCCACAAGGCCAACACGCACATGAACGCACATCGAATGTTAGTAGGTCGTAGAGGAGTATTACACGAGAATGCAGGCGTATCCCCGTTACAATTAACTAGAACTCTGGGAGATGGATTGCTGAGGTGGAACGCAACACCGAACTCCGAGTTCATACCTCACAACTTGCTGTACCCCAATCTGGGAACCCATCGCCAAAAAACAAATTGCCGCCCTTGGTTGTCCCATCTAGCTTTACCAGGGCCCGTATAACAAGTGTTATAACTTAGAATGCATTATATGCGCATATGAATGCATTGTAAATGGCTAATGCGATTGCAATGCATTCTAGACCCGACCTTTAAGTAAAGTGTTACCAAAAAGAAATGAACAAAGTGCCCAGCAATCCCCGTTTGGGGACCCAACTCAGTCGACGGTGACGATACACTGCCATAACCTTCCGTGAGTCGTGCTTTTCAATAACTTTTATCCTTGACTCGCTTTTGCTCTCTCCTTGCTTGAAATTTACCACCAGACGGAAAAGGCAGGAGGTTCATTCTTTTTTTAAGTTTCTGCAACCAAATTGCCCTTGGGAAATGAATGAAGGCTAAGTCAAGTTGACCTCCCGGAGACAGCTGTTTCATCCCGAAAAGTTCCAATATTTATTCTGAAGCACAAAGGCAGTACATTTACATAGGCCACGTAATTAATTTGGCTCGTTAAGGTCACGTCTTTCACCTTCATTAATTAAGCCTGCCTGGCCAGTGCCACGGCAAAAAGGGTTGGAATATTACTTGTGTGCAAGGTATTTAACAATTTTCAGTTCAAGGATTCAAGTTTAGAGTACGTTTGAGTAAATGTTGCACATTAATCAAACTAATCGATGTAATCTGTTATGATACAATAGCCGATAATCAATAATTACAAAAATAATTGATTCTTAATTGATCCCTACTGTAGAGAGATTGTAGGTTTAACTTCCACATAGCCCATCGCAATGCAATGTGTGAAATGGTCTGCAAGGCGCGGGGCTGGACTGGGACAGAAATTCGGCCCGGAATTTGGCCCAGGTAGCAGATAGCAGAAACTCTACCGCCCGATCCGTCGAGGCGCACACAAACAAACAAGCCCGCCCCTATACCACCACATTTACAGAACAACATAAATGATACAAACCAACCAACAGACAACTACACAACCCTTTGTTGCTCTCACAATAATGCTGGCAAAAGGATTCAAGATAGAAGAGGGTTTATTTGTCACTCACTTTTTTTTTAATCATATCATAACTTGAGCGACCCCCTACAGTCGCGGCCCACCGGTAATATGACCACTACGTCCTGTGGCCAGTCCACCCCTGAAGGCATTGTAAAGTATAAAATATGGCTTATAGTAGTTCTCCCAACAAAACAATACTTATTGTCTATCAATTCCACACCTCGGCAGAGTCTCCTACTGACCTGGTCATCAAATTATTGGCTCAGGAATTGGACATATCAAAAGAAGTTTTTTAAGTCAAGGTGTCATATGGGTGTGTAGTTGATAGAAAATACGTAATTTTATGGGTGAACTACTCTTTTAATAGGGCTTAATTGTGTTCCATTGATCTATTATAGAAAACATGGTATTGATGTAATAATCCCTACAAAAGTAATCGATAGTTGCCGCATTTACTTTGTGAATACAATCCTGACTCGTAAAAGTGGAGTGTGCAACATGACAAAAACAGGACATCACAGGGAAAAAGATATCAGCTAGCCTATGGATTATATCACAATCATCCAACATCGTGCCAAGTATGGCTTTTGACATTTTAATTATCGGGCTTTAAGTAGAACTACGCAATAGCAGCACCACTCTTATGCAGATAACAGCAAAAATATATATATATATAAAAATAACACGGGTCAATCTAATTATTAGACTGACCTTTTCAGTTTTCTCACCTCACCGCAGAATCAATTTGCTGGTGATTAGCGGTTTCTCCCCTGATGGATCAGCTAGGAACATGGCGAGGCTTGTTTTTGGGGGTGGGGGGGGGGGGGGGGGGAGTGGGGCGGCTCCCACTCAAGGGATCAAGGGATGTGATACATAATAGATGGATATGAGAGAGAGAGGGGGTGTATTCGGAAGATCCAAATAATAATTAAAAACACATCAAAAGAGATTAGTTTGTTGCTGTCGGGCAGAAACCTCTTAACTCCACATTTAAACTTTTGGGGTTTTGTTTTTTGTAAATTAATGCCCTACTTCAATGGTTTTCAACCCTCTTCTGGGTTATCGGTTGCATAAGATTCTGTCACTATCAATGCTGTGTTGATGTGGTACCATAGGACGAGAGATAACCAAGCCAATGTTGATCAAAATAACAATTCTTCAACATTCTCTAATGTGGAGACTTCTTTAAAATTAGATGTTTAACAATAATTTAACTCTCAAGAGTTAAAGATCTATAAGGGTTCATTTGGTTACCATCATTTAGCTGGGAACCACCTGGAACTCCCTCAAGGACCACTGGTGGTCCTCAGAGCACTGGTTGAGAACTGCTGACCTACTTGATCATACTGCAACGTCACACAAAAGCATCAAAAGTAGCAGATCCACAAGCTCTCAACGTGCCACTTTGCGCCGCGTTCAGAACTTGTTGTTTGTTGCTTTTGAAGTTGAATCACGAAACGTAATAGTTTTGGACATATGAGGTTTCCACCCGACAGAGACAATTTAGCAAATCCAGTGATGTGCGACTGCGTGGGTGTGAGAGTCCTTGTATTACTATGCTTTAGAAAAGAGTCAAATGTTCAAGTACAGCACCATTTCAGAGATAGACATTGTGAGGACAATATTTTCCATGGTCATAGAGAAGAATGGTTGTTTTTTAATGTGAAAATGGATTTGGAGAATTAGGGAACTATACTGAGTTTGGAGTTAAGATCAGGCATTTAGAGATTAGGCTTAGTTGTGCACCGCAGTCACGCACCAAAACATAACAAACGGGTTGCACTGCGACTCATTGTGAGCTCTTCAATGGACCACAATGGGAACAAGCACCCTGCGACAGTTACTCTGGGGGAGCCCGGGATCGAACTACGAACAGCGGCCGCTCTACCTCCTGAGCCAACAAAGGATAGCTTTCTTTTCTCCAAACTTCAGCAATGCTGGGAGGTTTATTTGCTAGCATTTCGTAATGTTTGTGACTGACTGATATAACTATATATATCAGTCAGTCATATGTATATGGGAGAGCAGAGGTGCACTGCAACGTCATCAGTCTAACTAACAGCCTCCCTCTCACCCCTCTCAGCCAGCAGGCTCCCTGTTCCAGGCAGAAGACAGACAGACATCACAAGGTTCATTCACTCAATTTGCAGTTTGTTCTTCCTGTGTCCCCTAGGGTAGGTACCCTCACAAAGTCCTGGTCTCTAGTCTATACTGCCTTCCCCTGGTCAGCCGGGGCGCCCGATGGAGGGGAAAGGAACCGGTGAATAATGTGTTCGGCGGGGAAACTCCCCCCTGTCAGGTGAAAAGAATCGGCCTGCTCACTCTGTTAAGGAAATTATGATGTCTCATCATTGGCGATCAGAGACAGAGGTGCAGGCACGACACAGCATCAAGGAGTCCGGCATAATCGTCATCATCGTTCTTTATTCATCGTTCCGATCATCTCAGTACAGCAGAATGGTTAACAGTCCAACAGCACTCTCCCACCGCTTTTCCTCAATGACATACAACCCCCTTTTATTGTCAAGCAAGCCTCAGTATACAGGAAATAGATAGTCAATAACAGGTGGTCATACAACATCTCCGTTCATGGTGTTGTTCATGGTGTTTGCTGACAGACAGGAAACTACTCTAAATGGGATAACAGAGATGCTATACAAAATGTTCATATAAGGATCTGCGCTAAAGACAAGGGTGACACACAAATAAGTATACCTTTGCAGACAGCATGGAGGAGTCAAGTCAGCTGTTAGATTGACAGGAAGACTACTCTAAATGGGATATTTACACAAATACATGTATGAAAGCTATTAGTAAGTGAACATGGGAACTACAGCTGTCATTATTGACAGCTGTCATTAGTGGTTGTTTTGGCGTGGGGACGTTAAGGTGTAATGAGCAGGAAACAAACTTATTCTAATCTGTTCTATTGCGAGGACAACACACTATTAGTGACACCTTAACTGACAGACAGGAAAGACACATGCTTGGTATACTGGCTTGGAGACCTCCTTGTCGACAGTGACTTGGAGATGACAGCTGTCAGATTGACAGCTGCATGAATTAGACTGAGCACCTTGGTGAGCAAAGAGAAGATAAATACACAATAATGTATATACATGTATCGATCTATTTGGCATTCTAATAATTCCATTACAATTCCATCGCTTTTCATTTGGAAATGTGATCATATCAATTTCCATGGCCCAGGCGGTTTATAGAATGACAAATATTGATGATTAAAACTGTATTGCTAGATTCATGTTTGATGACAGTGATGGATCAGTATTTTCGCGTAATGCTAGACACATACACAAGACCGTAAGTATGAGATAAAGAAGGTTTCACTATTTATTTTAATTCTATTTTCACTTTAAGACTTTTAAAAATTGCACTTCTAAGAACTTTAAAAATTACACTTCTAAGACATTTAAAAATTACTGGACACATCTAGAATCAAGACAAAACACATCTATAGTTAAATTAGAAGATAGTAAAACACATCTAGTTAAATTTAGGAAGAAATTTAGGAAGATAGTAGAACTTGTAGATCTGCTAATTCTTTTTCTTCTTTCCCTATACTATTTGTTGGTAAAGTGTAATTCCACACTACAAAATACCTATAATAGTTAGTTTAAGAACCAAATGAACTGAAATGATTTAACTCAAATTAAAATAATTTAAATGGATTATATTAGGATAGAATTTAAACACTCAACAATTAAAATAATGTAATACTTTAAAACTTTAACCTGGTCAAACTTTAACATTAGGATATTCTCCATTGAAACAAAACTATGGCCACTGTTAGTCCCCTCTCAGGCTGTTTTTCACACCCGAAAATAAATAAATAAACAGACTGACAATGACCAAGTCCTGTATTTTAGGCTCTCTGCTACTTTTAACTCAGTTACACACAAACACACAAATACCTTTCCTCCCCCCCTCTCCTGCTAGCTGGACAGAGAAAGAGAGAGAAAAGGAGGCTGTAAATCAGACATTTATTTTCCAATATCGAATTAACTCAAATTAAACTGTTGCTAATGTGAACAAGGTGAGGTCTCTTTGTCTTATATTATCTCCATTCAATGTATTACTATACTATTTAATTTTCGTAAGCTCACTAGATTTGATTTTTTTCAGATCTCACCCCGAAGATAAATCTGTATTCTATTACTTAAGTTAGCCCACGGAGATAAGGACCTATTTTGAAAGCTCACTGGAACGATTTAACTGCAGATCTTACTATTCGAAAATAGGTTTTTTGTCCTCATTCATACATCACGTGGAATTTTAACAATAATTAGGCATAAATTCTTGACATGGAATTAGAATTACCGTGGGCTACCTAGTAAAACCAGACTAATTGACAGGAGACAAACTAATATTAGACTTTTAACCTTGTGCCATGCCATCTTAAATGATCGATTTCACATTATTGATTTAACACCTTGAAACACTAACTTTTGAATAGTTACTTTAGATCCATATTACTTATTTGCAAAACTGTAAATGTATTCCTAATTTGGGTTTATTGACACACACACACACACACACACACACACACACACACACACACACACACTGAAAACACCTTTGCCACTCTCTCCTTCCATTTTGGGAGGAGAGTGAGATGCGCTCAGTATGGTCTGTGGGTGGAAACAAATTCCACTACAACTTTACTCATTGTCCTATTTTAGGTTTCTGGTTCTCAGCTGCTTTTTTACCAATTTTAAAGTGGATTTTAATAAGCCTAGTTATAATTTTCCCTAGACTGTTGGATTGCATTTTAGATTAGATCGTAGTTTATAATTTTGTAGTTCACTACTTGCACATGTAGTAAGACTAAAATAGATTAAATCACATAGGATAAATTACAAACTAAAGATCTAGTTACTTTCAGTTGTTTTCTCTTTAGCCAAAATTGATTTGCTGGCCTGCTTTACGGCAATGCCAAGCTTCCTGGTTTAAGGGGCACTCACGGATCATATGGCCTTCCTCGAAGCAGTAAAAACACACGGTCGTCTTCTTTCCCAAACATCGTGCATAATGTCTGTGTCGATTTCTTGTTTTTCCTGGCGTCTCGCGTCCACCCTGGCAACATCAACCCTAGCCTGGGCCTGCCATCCTGGTGGTCCTGGTGGTCCTCTGGCAGCGTCAACCCTGGCTCGGGCATGCCAGTATGATGGTGGTCCTGGTCGTCTAACTCACTGGCTGTGGTACGGCCTTGGGTTGCCCGGCTGGCTATGCCAGGCTCCCCAAGGTTGTGGGTGTTGTCTTGCAGCCCAGACGGGTGGTCTGGTGATTACTTGATGTGGTGTCCTGGCTGTTGGTCTTGGGGTAGGCTCGATGTAGTCTGGCACATCAAGTGACAGTGCCTCGAAGCCACCCAGTAGATTGGTTATTCTTGGTTCCGTCGGTTTGGTCATTTGAAAGTCTCTGTTCTGAATGTGGTTGATGTGGTCGTTGTAGTAGCTGTCATTTGGTAGGGACACATGTAGTCGTGTGTCTCTCCTTTGGTCGTTGTAGTGGCTGTTCTGGTCTTCTTCGTTGACAGGAACGGTGTTGGCTTGCTCGTCTTCATCGTTGTAGTTGGCTTGGTCGTTGGTTGTGTTGGCTTGCAAAGTGTAGTTGGCGTGTAGGCCTGTGAGCTGCATTACCGCGGTTTCAAGTTTTTGTTGTAGTCGAGTTACACGTGACTGTGCGTCGTCCATTAGTTTCTTCTGGTCTTCTAGTTGGTGTTGAAGTACCATCTCCCTTTGCTGTGCGTCGCTCATTTCTTGTCGAAGTCTCTTTCGGCTCTGCTTTGCCCCCATCTTTAAAATTGTCGTTTTTTTTTACCAAGTACTCATCTATGGTGAAGACGAGATATTGGCCCTGGTCACTGCGTCATTTGTTACTTTCAGTTGTTCCACATGGAATTTTTTCCTCACATGGTGCAGTGTTTAGATACAGATAGGTATCAAACATATCACATGAAACACATTGAAGAGACAGGAACTATTTGAGTTACGTATAAATAGTTCTGTCCTTTCTCTCTGTTTTCAGTTGACCCACAAGTCTATTTGGTCTCCAATGGGCTGTTGGTTCCAATGTTCAATGGCTCCCACATGAGTGTGTGCATGTGTATCTGTGGCTTGGTCTCCTGCTGTGGCAAAGTCTCTTGGTGTCATTCATGGTGTCGATTTTGTCACCTCCGTTGGTGCATGGTGACAGCATTGACCAAGTTGGTGCTGCTGCTCTCATGGCTCCTCTGTAGTAGGGCATTCACTAAAAAATCGATTTATCGATTTATCGATTTCATTAACACAAGTCGATTCACATTAGGACAAGTCGAAAGTTGGAAAAAAAAAAAAAAAAAAAAAAGTTTTCCCCATATCATATTTTGTATTGTGTTCTCGGGCCGCTGCGCTGTGCTGCGCGCTGCTGCTGGCGCTGTGTGCCAATGATGCCCCCTCTCCTGTTGTGTTATCTTTTCTGGTCTGTGTTGAGTGATCCAACTATTGCAACTTCAACGGGGGAGAGAGAGAGAGAGTCGCGTTAGAGAGAGAGAGAGAGACGCGTTAGAGAGAGAGAGAGAGACTCAGAGAGAGAGAGAGAGAGAGAGAGTCACGTTAGAGAGAGAGAGAGAGACGCGTTAGAGAGAGAGAGAGAGAGAGACTCAGAGAGAGAGAGAGAGAGAGTCGCGTTAGAGAGAGAGAGAGAGAGAGAGAGAGAGAGAGAGACGCGTTAGAGAGAGAGAGAGAGAGAGAGAGAGAGAAGGGCGGTCGCGTTAGCAACAGGCTAAGCTCACAGCATATCGCTACGTTCGTTCTATAAAGGGTAGATCCGCCACCTACCTTTTTTATTCCTTTTCTCTTCCCCGTGGCCGGCGGCCCAACAAACGGTTCGCGACCGGGCCGTGAGCCTCTCCGCGGCCCACGGGGACGCACGACGCACACACTGTTTAGTATTTACTATTATAGTTTTATGTTTTGATAATCAGCGCTTTGCCATATAGATGATACATACACTGTGCCATATTGGAGAGGCCACTGTGTGTGCGCACTGCGCAGTGCTTTGTTTGACATGCTCCGTATTTGAGCGCGCGCACCTCCCCCCCCCCCCCCGGTCGTACAAAACGATAAATCGACTCAACTTCGACTTTACTGTCTGACAAGTCGACTTGGAAAAATCTCAAGTCGTTAATGCCCTACTCTGTAGGCACTTGAAGCTTGTAGGTTCTTGTGTCATGGTGTAGCAGACATTGCTGGTGAAAAGCATATCTCTGCTAATCATCACTGGCTGTTGAAATTAGTCCTTGCAGTCATCACAGAATTATTGTCAATCTGTGAGGTTTCAATCTTGTAGACTTGCTCAATCTTGTAGACTTGTAGAGTCTTGTAGAGTTGATGATCAGTTCTTGTTGATTCTGCATAGATTGCTTCTGTGGTCATCTCGTCTTTGTCCATCTGGAGAAATCCCTTCATCTTTGAGTTCTTTAAAATGAAGTGTTTGCTGTTGATTACAGCAAAGCATTCATCGCATCCTCGTCGCCATATGTTGTCGATTAAATAATCGTCCAAAGATGAAGGAATGACAAAGTTCTTCAGGGTGAAGTATTGAGAATTTATTAAGAAGATTCAGCAGAGAAACAATATACAGAGAGTGAGGAACAGGCCTCCTTGCCTGTTCCAGCAGCCTCTCCGGGCGCAAGCCTCCCCAACCCCATTCTCAAACAGTTCTTATAGTCTTGTTTTAACAGAGATGCTATACTGAATGGTCATATAAGGGTCTGTGCTAAAGATAAGAGCGACACACAAATAGTTACACAAGTACACATTCGCTGACATAGTGATAGTAAGCATGGAGAAGTCCGGTCAGCTGTTAGATTGACAGCTGCATGAATTAGACTGAGCACATTGGTGAGCAAAGGGACTTAATGGAAGGAAGATAAATACACAATAATGCATATATTTGGCACTGTAGTTGGCATTCTAAATCTCCCATTACAACTCCTCATGCATTGAAGGAAGCATGAGCTCAGTTCGGGCTGTCCCCAGGTTGGCAGAGGGAGAGTAGTGCCCAGGATTACAGCTTAGGTAATTGGCACAGAGTGAAAAATGGGGATGAAAAAAAGAAAAGAAAAATAATAATTAGGCATTTAGCAGACCATCTTAATCCAGAGCGATTTACAGTAAGCAAATGCATAGAAATCATCAGCTAGAATCACGAGTAAACTAAGAACCTATCATCAGTCTAACAATAGAAATTCTACTGTTAGATAGATGAGGTATTGTACTGTAGAATATCCGTATATTGAAACTATACACACTATAGGATGCCAGATCAATAATGACCTGGCATGATCTGACTACATAACATACTATCTAAATGACAAATTGTAGCCTTCGCAACGCATACGGCTGCAAGGTCATCGAGGCTAGTGCAATGGAAAATAGCACTTGCACACACACACACACACACACACACACACACACACACACACACACACACACACACACACACACACACACACACACACACACACACACACACACACACACACACACACACACACACACACACACACACACACACACAGTAAAAGTAAGTAAGTAAAAGCAAATACTCTGTTACAAGTAAAATGTCCCAAAAGTAAAAGTATTCATTGTGCAGAATGTCGAATGTTTCAAGTTTATAAAAATGTATAAATTGTGAGCTTTTAGATCTAATTTAAAATGTGTATCAGGGCCTATATGTATATAAGGCTGAGGTGGTTAGCAGGTTTGATGCCGACAATTTACGGCCGTCTTTCAGGCTATGCCTATGATTAAAATTACCTTTGTACAGCCAGTGCCAGCCAAGCCAGTGCTTGTCATGAAAATCCACTTTAAAACGGTGTAATCGCTTGTTGTAGTGTAGAAAAGCATTCCATAGCAGCGATCACAACAAGAGTCCAGGCAGCGCACGGCTTGTTCCTCCGGCAGATTCGCTATTGTAAACAATGGGACTCAATTTCCCAGAACCCTTTGCACGCCGGTGCAACGGACCTTTTTGCGATGACGTCATCAAAACATGTCTCATATCCCATTCTGTCCGGTGGATTGCCCATATGACTTAAAACTGATTAAAAACATGGATTAAACAATGAAAACATAACTCAGGCAACTCGCGAATCGCAGGGAAAGTGTTCTACAATGAATTAACTCGGGCAACTCGTGAATAGAAGTCAAAGTGTTAATGTATGTTAATGTTTTGTAATAATCAAAATAACTAGAAGAGTAGAAGTAAAAGCACAGAAAGGGAAATGCTCCAGTAAAGTACCTGAAAATTGTACTTAGGTACTACATTGAATGTACTTTACGATGTGCTTCATTTGTTCTTTCTGCTATAATCTGTTGGGTGGGGAAAGAACGCTGCGCAATTAGGAGCCAATGAATACCTTGTTTGCGAGCCTCTCCAGTTCCGTGATTAAGCTGAGGTGATTAGTACATGTAGGTGGTGATTATGAATTATTGGGGCTGGAGGGAGGCCTTTAGACTAAGCCAAGATGGAAGAGGAAAGATATAATTGCTCCCAACAACAACAACCGGCAGGCACAAAACAATAACTAACTAAAAATCAGCCGGCAGCCAGCTGTGTGTGCTCATAATGACTGAATGTCTCCCGTTGACTTTCAGATGGAGTCATGTGAGGTGTGAGGAGGAATCGTTCAGTTGCTTAATAACTTAATAATCGTAAGGCACATAATTGTAAGTAAAAACTAGGGCCGGAATCTTAACTGATTAATTTTGATGAATTAATTACAGAAACAATTAAAGCATTTTAATTGCGCTTAGTTTTTGCACCACAGGACCGTTCTCACTGGACAAATTTGAGGCGTTCCGATCATACCAGTGCACGCAATGGGAGAGGAAGACGATCAGACCACTTTGCTTGGCCCAGGGGATGGGAAATGTATATTTAAAAAACTCATTCCTTGATTCACTCGTATACCAAAATCTTAACAAAAAAGCTTCTCAGGTCAAATATTGATATGCGATTAATTAATTATTAATTAATAGCTACATAATAACAATGCCTCAAAGTAATTCTATTTATTTTTTAATAGAGTCCCAGCCCTAGTAAAAACGTAATAATTGTACCGGCGAGGAGACTCAAATGCTCGACTCGGCTCTCGCCGATCATCAAATTATGGTCTTAGGAATCTCCATGAATTCAAGACTTCATGGGGAGTTATAACTGATAGAAAATACGTCATTTTTGGGTGAACTACTCTTTTAAGGACGCCAAGTTTCTGTCGGGCAGAAAACTCTTATGTCTTTTGTAAATGAATGCCCTATAGTTGATCACACTACAGCGCCACAAAAAAGTAGCAGATCCATAAGCTTGTAACATTTCAAATTTACAAGTAGTAGCTACTTTCGCCGTTTTTGAATTTGAATCCTGAAAAGTAACAGTTTTCACACGTAATGAGGTTTCTAGCCAGGGGCCCCCATTTTGGGTCCCCCTAATCTACACTGTGAAATCCACAGTGTTTTCGAGAAGGTCATTCACGCGTGAGCTTGTATAGATGGGCTATTGTCTAGAGCACGACACAGGCATGCAACTACCCATAAATCAGGCAAAACGCTAAACCCCAAATTAACCTAAACCTGACCTCTAAATGCCTGGTCCTAGGTGGGTGCGGTGTGAGCGATCTGAAGGCAAAACATGTGTCTCTGCAGTGCAGTATGTCAGTGGCGTGCACAGATAGACAATAGGGGGTGCTAGAGCACCACCTGCCCTTGCCCTCTGGACAGCAATGTGCCCCTTGAAAAAGAAAAAAAAAAGTGTACAGTATGTGGACCATGGTGACATTGATCAATTCTTGATAAACCGGAATTCCACAGTTACACGTGACGCGCTGCACAAGGTGCACTTTTTTCACTTGAGCACCTTCCCCTCTAAATGTCTGTGCACGCCACTGCAGTATGTTGTCCTGCCGTAATCAGTGACAGCCTGGTCTTCATGCTACATGGAGACATGCATGCATTGCAATTTTGCATACATGCATGTGTGTGTATTCATGCATGTATTCATGTATACATACATGTATGTATGCATACATACAGTACATACACACTACACACAGAGCCACCGCTTAAAAAATGCCTGAGAGTCAACGTCACATTTGATGTGAGAGCAAAGCATGTGTCTCTCCATATAGCGCCCCGATCGTGCCATTTCTCAAGGCTATAGCGGGCTGGGGGGGGGGGGGGGGGGGGGATAGGAGGTGAGCCGCTAGCCTCAGCCAGCCCTGCCATGGCTGTGTACTTGGTATTCAGCAGAGGTATGGATGGGGCTCCGGGTTTTGTCGGCACACACACACACTGTTTATTGGTCCCCCTCTCTCGCATCTGCCTCTGGCCCGACGCAAGATGTGTGACGGTGCCCCCCCTCCTCTCCTTCTCCCCTCCCCCTTCCCTGCTCATTGGGGTAACTTATATGTACGTTTACTCAAGTACTGGACTACAATTTTGAGGTATTTTACTTTTATGCAACTACAGTACATCTCACAGGCAAATATTGTACTTGGCCTGGGCCATGGCTCAATGGTCCAGGCACCTTGGCTGGTAATCCAGTCTGGCAGTGTGCCGCGGGTTCGACTCCCGATCCCGACGGCCTTTACTGCATGTCTTCCCCCCATCTCTCTCCCCATTTCCTGTCAGCCTACTGTCTGTCCCTTTATAAAAAATATAAAATAAAGGCAAAAGCCACAAAAAAAACATTTAATATTGTACTTGTTACTCCACTACAATTATTTTAAAATTTGAGTTACTCGTTACAAAACATACACTAACCACTACAGCCCTATGTATACTGTACATTTTGGCCATTTCAAAAGTTTGTTATACATTTGAAAAAAAAAATGTTGCACAATGAATATCTTATTTCTACTTTTGGTACTTTAGGTAGACTTTGATGCCAGTACCTTTACTCAAGTAACATTTGAATTCCAGACTTTTACTTGTAACAGAGTATATCTGCATTGCAGTATTGATCCTTTTACTTAACCCATTTTAGGCGGGAACCCCTTTTGGTGTTAGCATTATGTTATGCTTTAGCTATTGAAAAATAGCAGATCTACAAGCTCATAGCGCGCCACCGAGTGGCGCGCTACGAGCTTGTAGGTCTGCTATTTTTGAAAATTCGAAGAACGACTGACATAGAAACATAGCTTTTTCAGAAAACTGTCAGGATGTAGAAGATATTTTTTGAATCTGATCTCAGGTCAAAATGGGTTAAGTTAAAAATGTGAGTACTTTTTTCCCCACCATCCTCTCCCCTACTGTCGGGCTGGCTCTCGTACCGTGCCTGGCCTGCCCGCCTGCCTGGGCACGCTCGCTGGAGACTGGCAGCACCTCGTTTTTCTGTAAGTCGCCGAGCCGGCGCACCATGCTGCTGGCTGGCGGGAGGGCAGTGGTGGATGAAGTACTTGGAATTTATTTATTGTCTCTTTTTTTTTGTACTTAAGTGAAAGGAGCATTGCTGCAATATGAAAATACTCGGTTTCGGGTATAAAAGGCCTGCGTTCTAAACCGTACAAAGTACAACACGTATATTGGTATCAAAATATACTTGAATTACCTTTGTTCTTCTTCTTTTTGGAAAATGACAGATCCACAAACTCACAATGTGTGGGAGGTATCTAAATAGTAAGTGAAAGTACCTCAACAAAAGCTATACGTGGTTACTTTCCACCTCTGTTAGCGGCTGGCGGGGTTGGGTGGGTGGGGGGTAGGAGGGGGAGGGGGAACCATCCTCCATCCTCCACAGAAAAGGGGAGAAAAAAAAAACATAAAAGGAAAACAGAGCGAGAAAAAGAAGGAGTGTGGAAAGCAACCCACGGCGACAAGGTTATTAATCTCCACTGTGCAGTGAGTGGGTGCTCGGCGCTCGCTAATGTGTCTGCATCTATACACCCCCAACAGCCCCCCAACCCACGCATCACCCCTCACCCCCCTCTGGCTCCTCACCTGCGACGGAGCCAGTGCTCCTGAACAGATAGGAGGGGAGAAGGCGACAGAGAGGACCGTTGAAGGTGGAAGCCGCCTGGAGAAGGTCGAACCCAAGGCCGCCGACGGCTAAGCAGCCTCGGACCCGGACGGATCTGGCCGGGGTAAACATGGCTCCGTTAATTACAGACAGAAGTGGCAGAAGTAGGACATGTATAGGACTGGGACGCAACTCGCCCACAAATCGGTACATGGTTGTAAATGAGGCAGTTATACAGTGTATACCGCCTAGGGATGTTAACAATGAACCGTTAATCGAAGAAATTCTTCAATTAAACTTAACAGTTAACAATTAATTGAAAATTCTGCGGTTGTAATCATTGGGCAACCGCCCAATGATAGAACCGGAAAATGTAATGCTGTCTGTGCGGTGTGCACGCGCGTGGCTGAGGAACGCACATGTGGGCCAGTTACAAAAAGTCACCCCCCCACCTTGGTAGCTCCACAGAAACGTCTGTGATGTGACAGACAAGACGGTGCACTTTTCATTTCATTCTATTCCTCATAAACGATGCCATTGCCTGGCCCTGTATATCTCAAATGGTCAAATAAATATTTGATTATGGAATACAATATGCCTTTTGTATTCTTTCTGTATATCAGCAAAATGTTGATTTATATTTATTTATATTGAGGGAATTTAATAAATATATAAATAATCTATTTTTATGTAGATTAAATACATAAAAATGGCGCTTATCAATTAACCAGTTAATCGATCAATAAGTTTATCAATTATCAAAGAATGAATATATCGATTATTTGCACCCCTACTAGTGCCTTCATCCAAATCGCCATACGATACTGCATTACTTTCACACACATTCGTGCTCATACTCTGATGGATCAGAGTATGAGCAACCTGCTAATCAGCAGCATTTCGGGGTTCAGCGTCTTGCTCAAGGACAAGGACAAGCTAAAGCTTTCCCCACACAATACCGATGCTGCGGTTTGTGTGTTTGGGTTTTAACCCATTCTGAGCCCCTTTTGGTGTTAGCATTATGTTATGCTTTAGCTATTGAAAAATCGCAGATCTACAAGCTCATAGCGCGCCACCGGCCTGCTATTTTTGAAAAATCGAAGAACGACTGACATAGAAACATAGCTTTTTCAGAAAACTGTCAGGATGTAGAAGACATTTTTAGAATCTGAACTCGGGTCAAAATGGGTTAACACAATAGAATGGCCATTTTTTACCGTCCATAAAGACGTTTATGCTTCTATTATATGGTTGTATTTCTATGGACCAACACTCCTCCACAGTCCTCTCCTCTGCACCCACAGTAGAACATAGTGGGGGCTCTGAAAACAACCGGGAAGGTCATCAGAACGGGAGCTCCAACGCTCCAGGTGCACAACACAAAATACTGTACCAGTGCTGCCATTAAACATGTCAGAGACTCTGATACCGCTGTCTGGGGGGGAGAATAATAATGACCTGTGCTTTTATTTATTTTTTATTTTTTCCGTATTTTTAATTCCATGATTTTTTGTAACTAAACCCTTTTTTTCACCCAGTGTTTATTGTATACAGTTGGAGGCCATCGATATTGTCCTTTTCTTTTTGCTGAGGTTTGCGTGATCTGCGCAAAAAGACAGTTAACCCATTTTGGGCGGGAACCCCTTTTGGTGTTTTAAACATTGTTATAATTTAGCTATTGAAAAATAGCAGATCTACAAGCTCATAGCGCGCCACCGAGTGGCACGCTACGAGCTTGTAGGTCTGCTATTTTTGAAAAATCGTGAAAATATTTATTTCAGAAAACTGGAGGATTTAGAAGGATTTTTTAAAATTTTGAGGTCAGGCCTAAATGGGTCAAATGATAAGGGACAATATCGGTGGCACCCAACTGTAATGTATAATCCTGTGCGCTACACTCCCTCTGCCAACCTGGGGAGAGCAACGGACTGACCTCATGCTTCCTTCAATGCATGAGGAAGCCGCTTCTTTTTTCCAAGATCTTGTTAATACTTTTCATTGGATCCATGTTTATAAAAGCCACAGACACAAACCACTTTTTCCTGAAATAGCAAAAATAATACTAAATCTGCAAGCTCACAACGCATCAAAACGCATTTCAGATTGGCTGCTGTTGTCACTACTTTTGTGTGATACTCTTGCACAACGAAGTAGGGCATTGACATTTAATTAAAACAAAAAAGTGACAATATCTTCTCTGTCGGGTGGAAACCACATTACGTCAAAAACTGTTACAAAAATCGCTTTGTTCTGTGTTTCGAGCTTGTACTGCTTTTGATGCTTTTGTGTGACGCTTTTGTATGATCAAGTAGGATGTCAATTTACGGAAAACACAAAAACAAAACAAAACAAAAACATAAAAGATTAGAATGTGGAGATACAAGGTTTCGGCCCCACATATGCAGATATGCATCTGAAAGCTCTGTGGCTCCGTGTTCCAATCCAAAGAAGGAGACGAGATCTCAGCTTGCTGGCTCGCCATCAAAGAGAAACGTCTGCTGTACCCTCATCCCATTTATGTACTGTATGGGCTTGGTGCTGCCGCAATACCAGTGGGGTGTGCGTGCGTGCGTGCGTGCGTGCGTGCGTGCGTGTGTGCGTGCGTGCGTGCGTGCGTTGGGTCAGTGATGGCCCTTTGATCTCCCTCGGAGGTTGTGTAACTAGTTTTATGGTGCAGGGATAGAACAGGATGGTTGCTGATGGAGTCAGTGATGTCCCAGTACTGTCAGTGTTGGGTGCACTTAACTACTATGGAACTATAATTGTAACTTGCTCAGACTCAGAGTGCTCTCAATATATATTCTGCTCCACTATTCTCTCTCTCATTTTATCGCCACTGTATGAACATACAACCAAACTGTGTTTAGTGCAGCCATACAGTACAAACAACGTTACAAGCAGCAGTATCAACACAAAGAAACACTGAAGGAACAACACCATATCACACCATGTCATAAACTGCTTGTCTAATAATAAATAATAAAGTAGCTGCCAATGTCAAATCTTCAGGGTAAAGGCGGCGGCTTGTCTGTCCCAAAGGTTGGTCTTGTCTCTGTGTCCACAAGGAAAAAAAATGCAATTAGAGCTACGAGTGTGCAGCGATACTTTTTTTTGGGTGTTTATTCCATTGGCTGGCACCTGTGTGATAAACTGTTAGTCCATCATAGTCAAGTCAAGTCATCACAGTCTATTGTCAATAAAAACATCCATGTTACATACAGCAACATTTGAATGTTAAAAATGTATGCCTTTGCCTCACTCTGTCTCTCTCTGTACAATTTAGGCATTTAGCAGACGCTCTTAATCCAGAGCGATTTACAGTAAGCAGGAACAACACATGGTAATACATCAAATACATAAAAAATAGTCGTCAAGAATCATAAGTAAGCTAAGAAACTAACATCCGTCTGCACAACAAAACTATGAGTATACACTATATATACTGTAGACTGTCTGTCTGTCTGTCTGTCTGTCTGACCCCCTCCTTCTCCGTCTCTCTCTCTCTCTACCTGCTCTCTCTCTACCTGCACGCTCTCATAAGGAGTCATGTATCCTGGGTGACTCTGCAGTGAACAGCACATTATGGACATCCATCACTGCCATCGCAGGTCATGGGGAGGGGGGGGGGGACTGAATGGTGTGTGTGTGTGGGGGGGGGGGGGGGGGGAACTGCACTTCTCCACAGTAGGTCGTGCAGCACCGCATGCATTACTCATCTCTGTATGGGGGGAGGGAGGGGGGGGGGGGGGGTCATGTGAACGGCACATCGCTGCCAGCCTTTTCTACCATTAGTGGGATGAATGGATGGATGGATGGATGGAAGTGGCATCTAATGGAGGGCATGGGGGCATCATGTGTGCGTTACTATACTTGTGGCCTACTAAATGTCCCCTCAACAAGAGTAGTATTTGAGAAATGGAGGTTGTGAGGAACCATTTTCCTCCCTCTTCGTAACAAGAGAAATGGTAGTTTTATGGTTTGGAAAAGATGTTTAGAGTTAGAATTACGCTTGTAATGAAAATATAGAGCGTCACAGCCCCGCCCCCCTCCTGCGAGGGCACCAGGAAATAATTCCCCATTCATTTTCCCCATAGACGTTTCAAAAAGTATTTATTTAGAGCTCTAAAGCCTCGGACAAAGCCAACTCGGCAGGTGACAACACATATTTTGGGGCCGAACAGATGATTAGAAAGACAAAAAAAAAAAAACACTTTTTTGTTCTTTTTCTTCTTTCTAATTATTTGTTTGGACAAAAAAAAGTGTTTATTGTCATGAGTATTTTATGCCAAAGGTGTTTATATGCCAAGTTGGCTTTGTCCGAGGTTTTCGAACAGTCTATGGGGAAAATGAATGGGGAATTATTTCCTGTAGATCTACAAGCTGCTATGTTACGGCGTTAGAGTTATGGTGTAGGAATGGATGGCATAAAGGAAAAAAAACAAGCACTCACTCACACACAGAAACCAATGGAGAGTGTTGCCATGGGCTGGCATGGCTGACAGAATTCTATCGAACAGGAAGGGTTCCTGTGTGTGTGTGTGTGTGTGTGTGTGTGTGTGTGTGTGTGTGTGTGCGCTCGCTCGTGTCTCAGCACTTGGCGGCGGGCCAATTCATGACTCCTATAAGGGACAGCTAAATAACTGCTCCGTTAAGACAGTCCGCGGAGTGCTGTCAGGACATTCATACTGGAAAACAACAAATCGAAGAATCATTCAAAACAAAACAAAATCCACCACAAACAGCAGCTACCATGTCAATTTGCAACGTTGAAGTTAAATCTTCAGAAAGCAAAGTAATAGCCTACCACCGACTCCGAAGTCCTAATTGAAGTCCTAATTGAATAATTAATCATTATGATTCGAGCCGTCCTTTTGGGGAGAGTGGTGTTAACCATTATGTATGTATTGTTATATAGCCCTAGCGTCCCTATTCTGGGTATGGTGTAATAGCAGAACATTCTGCGAAAATATGATATGAGAACATTTGGTGACAATATCCCACCTATAGTCAGCCAAAAAGTGGGTGAAATTATTTGTTGTACACTGCATCAAAGAGATTACAGTTTCAAGAAAGAAAGAAAGAAAGAAAGAAAGAAGGAAAGAAAGAAAGAAAGAAAGAAGGATTCGGTTCTAAAACTAGAGACGGATGGTAACGTGTTCTACAGAGGACTCAAACTATGGTTGAAATCAAATCAACTGTGTTCACATGTATAGCTTGAGTTACTAGAGTGATTATGTTTACTTGTGTATTTGAGATTATGTAATGGGTACTGTAATTTTGTGTAAATATTATTAGAATGTATAATGTTTTGTATTTGATTGGGTGTTTTTTTTTTTTAAACTAAATTGTATTTTTTAGAAAAGTCTCCTGTGGATAAGTGGTGAAAATTAGCACATGTGCTAACACACTGTAAATGATGCATCTACAATTTGTACAACTGTGCAATGAGCAATGCAATTGTTATGTCCATATCAAATAAATAAACATAAACATAAACATAAAGAAAGAAAGAAAGAAGCTAGAGGTAATAATATGTGCATGGTTGAAATATCAATGGAATGAGGCAGTGAAAACAGCACAGCGGTGCAATAACAGATGTGTAAGGTGTAAAGGCTACATGGTTTAAGAAGATGTAACAATACAGTGGGAGGCAATGAGGACAGCTA
Source organism: Electrona antarctica (assembly GCF_951216825.1). NCBI lineage: Eukaryota > Metazoa > Chordata > Actinopteri > Myctophiformes > Myctophidae > Electrona > Electrona antarctica. The sequence goes on along the minus strand of NC_136803.1, from coordinate 15,806,220 downwards.
GCAGCAGATTTTATAACAGATGTGGAAATGTATAATGTGTATACCGTGCATCGTCTGTCAGGGTGGGTGGAAACCTCATTATTTCCAAAACTGTTACATTTCAAGATTCACATAAAAAACATAGCAAAAGTATAGTAGTATGGTGGTTCGGCGGCATGCTTACATGTGTATATTGACTACAAAAGTAGTGAATCTATCTTTACAAGCTCACAACGCGTTGCATAATTATCCCATTCAGGACGGGAACCCCTTTTGGTGTTTTAAACATTATGTTATAGTTTAGCTATTGAAAAATAGCAGAGCTCATAGCACGGCACCGAGTGCCGCGCTACGAGCTTGTAGATCTGCTCTATTTATTTTGAATCGTGAAAATGTGGCACAAATCTTTGGATATTATATTCTTTCAACGTTTTTAACTAAAATCTTTGCTTCTGGGTGGGGGGTCCCCTGAAAGTGTTTGAGAACGACTGACATAGAAACATGGGTTTTTCCAGAAAACTGTCAGGATTTAGAAGGCATTTGTAGAATCGTCCTCTGGTCAGCTCAGACGGATGGGGGTATGGAGGGTAGTAGGGGTATGTGGGTTTGGTGGTTGGCATGCCTGCAGAGACTCTGCAGCAGACACTGAGGTATAGGTGGAACTACAGGAAGGAGCGGGGGGGGGGGGGGAGGAGGGGGTGAAGGAGGGGAGTAATTCATTGCCACTGCAGATGTTCAAACAGTCAGTGTGCATCGATCGTATACCAACGCTCCCAGGCGGAAAGCCTGGGCCCGGAGGGGAGGAAAGCTCCAAGGGCCTTCCGTCCAGGGCAATATATGGGGGGGGAAGTACATTTATTAAAAATGTCTCAGTGCTTTCACTGTACTTTAGTACGTCCATTTTTCAGTAATTTATGTGCATACTGATGCTCCGATACATCTCCCAGGCAAATATTGCTAGCCCACGGCTTGCAAGTTTGGTGATCTGCCAAAGAGTTTGAGGTTTTTGTGAGGAAAATCTTTAGTAACTTTACTTGTACGTATAATATTGTTGCCGATACTTTTGTACTTTTAATCAAGTTACTTGGAATATTACTTGGAAGTATTTTTTCATGGGCTGGCATTAGCGTATGTATGTCATGCTGCATTCACAAGGGCTCAGGAAAGTGTAGGCAGACGGCAGCCAGCACCAGCTGCTGGACGGCACGGCACGGTCAAATAAATAAAACATGAAATTCAGACGGAACAACAAGACAGCAAAATGCTGGGATTTGTCCTGTGATAGGTACAGTTGGGTGCCACCGATATTGTCCCTTATCATTTGACCCATTTAGGCCTGACCTCAAAATTTAAAAAAATCCTTCTAAATCCTCCAGTTTTCTGAAATAAATATTTTCACGATTTTTCAAAAATAGCAGACCTACAAGCTCGTAGCGCGCCACTCGGTGGCGCGCTATGAGCTTGTAGATCTGCTATTTTTCAATAGCTAAATTATAACATAATGTTTAAAACACCAAAAGGGGTTCCCGCCCAAAATGGGTTAACTGTCCTTTTGCGCAGATCACACAAACCTCAGCAAAAAGAAAAGGACAATATCGATGGCCTCCAACTGTAACATCCAGGCCTAGAGTCCAGCCGGTATCATTGTAAAAAGTTAGTGGGCACACCTTATCCTTTATCCCTAAACATTGTAAAAAGTTAGTGGGCACACCTTATCCTTTATCCCTAAACTTTTGCCATATTTGACTATTGTGTGAAAAAACATTTTAAAATAGTTCAACCAGCCAATCAACACGTTGCGAGCTTGGTCGGCTATTTGAACTATTTTAAAATGATTGTCAAAAGGTATGAGGGCTAAATGGTGCCGCAAGACATAGCACAAAATATTTTAACTTTGAACGACAATGCAGTCTGCCGTTACCGTCGCCGGTTCTGACCGCCACAGGCTGCCGTGCCGTCGCGTCCCGTTTACCATCCTGCTCCCGTCCACTAAAATCTCTTCCGGTTTGCCGTCTACCGCTTGCCTGAGCAATGCACCATTAGAGATCTTATTCTTGCCACTTTCACTTTAAAAATGTGTGTGTTGTGTAGTTCTCCCCAGCTCTGGTCATGGGGCATTTCCCCGAACCTGGAAGTCTGTGCGGTACCTACAGACAGGGCTTATACCATGGAAGGTGTCACTTTAAAGCACCGTTGACGCGATAATGTCACAGACAGACGGCGGGGGGAATGAAACCCTGCCAGTCGTCTCCCTGGGGCACGTAAACAGTATCTCCTGGTGTGAAATCTATACCGCGTCGACCAAGGTGAGGGGGAAGTCCTATAAGCACCGCGTCTCGCGGCTGCGACGCACGCGCCGTGCACGCGAGGACGTGCACGTCTACGCACGCCGGTGCCGGGTTTCGTCTGCCGGCTACGACGGGTACATGTCATGATGCATTTCCGCTCCAGATGTGGCCAGATGTTGATGTATTTAAGTTGAGACGGAGCCGTTTTACTCATCTCTACATCTGCCATGTTGGGTGGCAGTGGTGCATGGAAGTTGCTACAACAAGTACATTTACTCAATTACTGTACAAGTACAACTATGAGATTATTTCACTCGAGTATTTCCCTTGTTCAATGATTTATACTGCATGCATTTCAGAGGCAAACTTTTCACTCCACTATTTGATTATTTGGTAGCTTTAGCTACAAGTTATTTTGTAGATTTAGATTAAAACATACACTAACCTATTTTACAGTATGTACTTTGACTGTTTGGAAAATAGCTGATCTACAAGCTCACAACGTGCCATGATGCAACACGCTCTGAGCTTGTAGATAGGCCATTTTAAAAGAAATTTGACACATTTTGACAACATTTTGTACTTTTACTTCGGTGCTGCAAGTATACTTTGACGCCGAAACTTTTGTAATTTTATGCCTTTTACTTGCAACAGACTAGTTTGGTACTTTTACTTAATGTTAAAACTTGAAGTAGGCTACAGTATACTCATCTCCACATCCGCCGGTGGTGGAAGTATAAAGTAGCTACTCTTCCAACCTCATTCTTCCCGGAAGAAATGACATCCCCAGTTAAGTACATCATTTAAACTATAAAACCCCTCAGCCACAATGGCTTTGAAAGCAGACAAAGGACATCTTGGGAGAATGAAGTCTTTTTCAGTCTGAATAGAATAGAGGGGCCCATTGAATGTCTTAATGAGCTGCCTGCCGTACTGTCAAAGTACGGGGGGGGAGAAGGATGGAGGAAAAACGAAAATAGGGTTTGGATTTCGACAGGGACCACGACACGGCGTCCTCACATGGCGGCTGTCACATTTGCTGAAGTGACACATTGCTGTGATGTCACACGACTCGCCGGCTGTATCCACCCGAGATGTGGGGATGTTTCAAACCATCCGTATCATCATGATGTGAGAGTGGAAGACAGTCCCACCTCGACCCCTGATGGGGATTCACTTCCAAAACCAGGCACGGAGCGAAGTTGTCGTGTCATCCGGAGAAAAGACTTCATTTGCATGCATGAGAGCAAAGATGTAAAATCTCCCGACTGAAATAACGTTGTATGGCGTTGTAAGTCCTAATGTGTGATTTGCAAGCAGTGTGAAAGGAGCCACCCGCCAAAATAGTGCCATTTCCTAAACAATTAAGACAATATGTAAAATATGATGTTTTAGTAACACCTTGAGGCTTTAACCTTTGACTGAGACCATTAGGGTGTTATGGAAGATGCATCTGAACACACTGCTAGTTTGACCACTTCAAATAACCCATTTAGGACTGAGAATGATTCTAAATACTGACATAAGTTCTCTGAATAATTCTAAATTGTATTCAAAATTTAAAAAAATGTTATGTTGCTATAAGCTACTGTACATACTGTAGCAACAAGAACCCCAAAAGCGGTTCCCGTCCTGAAGTGGTAAAACACAAAGGGGTTCCCGCCCAGAATGGGATAAAATGCTTTAATCTTAAAATAGTAACCAGAAATAGCCAATCTACTAAGCTCTCAATGAGTTGCAGACACATTGTTCAGCAGCTTCCTTTTCGCTGGCTTCTATGGAATCCAAATGACTGAAATCAGTCGTGGTGGCTGAGAGCTTGAATCCATGCATTTGGAATGAAAACAATGCCCGGTTTATGCTCCCGACAAAACACAATGGCGGCACGTGGCCCAGGAGACAATGCGCCGCATGAGGTCGCACATACTGTAGGATGGGATTATTGTCGGTGGTTTGGCGCCGTTACGCGGCGATGAATCGGGGGTTCGACTATTATTTCTTTGAAACAAAAGGTCAACACTTACATGTATTTTTTTTGATCAACCCTAGTAAAAAATGCATTTCTTTCCATAAGCGATTCAAGTTATTATATATTTTGTCTCTTGTGAAGACAAACGTGAAAGGTTAGGACAGGAAATGTAATTCAAAATGTGGCCTTTACCAAAGCTCTGCGTTTACGTGCGTGGAGAGAGAGAGAGATACAAAAAAGGCACTAATGTATTTTTTGTGGGGTCGTCCAACCCCCCCCCCCGCCTTGGCTCACAACATTCTATCCATCAACCAGTGATGGAAGACATAAAGAAAAAGTACCAATACCCTAATGTAGAAATAGTCTTCAGTCATACTGTAAGAGTAAATACAAGTACTCGGCATTCAAGATTTACTTGAATAAAAGCACAAAGTTTTTGGCATCAAAATGTACTGTACTTAAAGTACCAAAAGTAAATGTATACTTATCATTATGCAGAAGGTCCCATTTCACACGTTTTCAAGTATGATTGAAATGTATAAGAATTCTTTGAAAATAGCAGCTCTAGAAGCTCACAACGTGTCGCTTGTTGTGAGCTTGTAGAGCTTGCCCATAGTATATAGGTCTGAAGTGGTTTCATAATAATACTTCTAAAAAAAGTATTAGGCTACATCTACAGGGTTACATATAGGCTACATAGTAACTAGTATAGTAAAGTTTTCAATTAATTACACTGGACTTCTAAGTGCAATATTTCTCTTTGAGATGTAGGCAAGGGGAATAGTAAAAGTAGCGGAAATTGGAAACACTGACTCCAGTAAAATAAAAGAATACCTCAAAATTGTACTTAAGTACTGTACCTGAGTAAATGAACTTGGCTACTTTCCACCACTGCCATCAACCCCTGACGTTGATGAAGCAATCTCAGTCCATGTGCAAAGCGGACGTCCACATTTTGGCAGACGGTATACGGTACCTCTCCCAGCAGCTAGGCCCCGAGGAGAGAAGTGCAAAAGTATTTGATTTAATGGAAGCCTCTTTCTGAATGGCAGCTTGTAGTGGAAGTAGATAGGGACGGTTAACGGACAGTCTTATCGTCAACTCCTTCAACATGTGCACTTCATTCTATAGGAGGCGATGGAACAGTTGTTATACCGCTCAGCCTAAATAACATCTGTTGGCCTGTGTTGCTCAGTAAGGACACTTGAAAACAAGTGCAGTGGTGAAAAGTAACTATAAGTGCACTTACTTAAGTAGGCTATTGTACTGTACAATTTTGAGGAATTTGTACTTTACTTCAGTCTTTCCAATACTACTTACTTCTACTTACTTACTTCTACCACATCTCAGATCCAAATATAGTACGTTTGTCACGGTACGCTGCCTTGAATACTTCTGGTAATTTGCTCGTACCCATCTTTGTTTTTGCTTTTTTGGGATTGCTTATCTACCCTCTGCCTGTTGTCAGCGTTTGTTAGCTTGCCTTTGTTCTGCATTATTTAATAAATAAGTGTTTTGAACACTATTCTGCTGGTCGTGACTCTGCATTTGGGTTTAGCACATTTTTGCCATCGTGACACGTTTTACTCCAATACAATTACTTGAAAACTTTAGTTACTAGTTACTTTGTAGATTTGTATTATACAAAGCATACATTAACCACTTCAGTCCTTACATTTTGTCCCTTTGAAAATAGCAGATCTACAAGCTACAATATTGTAGATTTGCTATCTTCTAAAGATTTTCATAAATCTAATTTGATTTGAAAACTAGTGAAGAGACATTCTGCATGATAAGTACTTTAGACTTTTACCAATACTTTTGTAGTTTTACTCAAGTAAATGATCAATTCTGGACTTTTACTTGTAACAGATTATTTCTACATTGCAGGATTGATACTTTAGTAAAACATGTGCATGCTATTTATAAAGGTGAATTTAAAGACTGTAGACACAGGCTACAGCATTCCTTCAGACTTCTCATAACAAATTGATAATTTCCGCTATTCACTGCAGAAAGCTCTGTATTAGAACAGCGTGGGGGGGGGGGGGGGGGATTAGTTTTTTCTCTCTCCATCAAAAGCTCCTATGTGGAAATGTGACATTTTTATTAAGAGCAGCCTTGCACTTGCCTGTGGATACACTGTGCTCTGATGTAGAAACGCCTGGAAGAAAAGCTCGACTGCTCATATAGGCCTACATAAAGGGAACGAAAGGATTATGTCAATTATCTGAAGGCAACTGTTGAAGAACTCTGAAAAGCGGGGAGTATATATGCTATTAAACAGTCATGGTGGCTCTCAAACATTTCTCCATGTCAAGTGCCCCCAAAATTAATATGTACAGAGAACATGGCCACACGGACCACTATCGGAAAAGAGTTTGTGCCAGCCGAGAACCCCGGATGAGAATATTTGTGTTAAAGATTTTCCTAATTTATTCAAGTCATCATTATTATTAATATTCATGTCAAAGCTGTAACTTTCCTCGTCAACCCTGGATTTGAACCCGGTTTCCTGTGCAAGGCCTGAAATGTGTTAAAAGCACCTGCCCTGCTTGCTCAGGGGACACATCGAATCTTGACCATCAGGTCAAAATGTGTGTCCGATCCTGTGCCTAGGTGAGACATGACCTTTGACACGATCTAAATGTCTCAACAGAAGAGCAGGGAGACAAAATCCCAATTGTGTGAGTTAGATTAAAACACAATGACTGCTAAATTAATTAATCTTTAATCCCATTTGACTGCTGGTGTTTTTCACTAACCTTCGAAGAATCACCCAATATTGTACGTCGCTCCATTCCATGCATGTGTGCCTTAAAATAGCGTGCACGAGTGACCTAATGTCGGAAAATAATCCATGATCCGTCCACGACAATCCGTTTGTAAAACAGAGGTGATCGTGTTGCGTTACATGATCCCATAGGAATCCATTATGTGGGGATTTTCCTTAGAGTATATATGAATAGAGACGGCACCCGGAGGAAACCCTGAGGCGAAATGGACATAGTGGCCGAATTTGGTATTGCAGTTTGGACCCATATCGTGAACGCGCAGGTCCGTTGACTATCATTGCGCACGTTCATGATGACACGTGAACGCTGTTTCATACGTGAACGCACGTGAACGCGTGCAATGATAGTCAACAGCCAGTGCGTTCACGATATGGGTCCAATCCATATCCCAGAATGCACTCTGTTCCTGAGTGAAATCGCCTCATGCGCTTTTGAGCAACTTAATGCAAGTGGATGGGAGGAGAAATCCGGTGCCGTCTCTATTCATATATACTCTAAGGGATTTTCCACCCAGCTCACGGGCACAGTGGAAACAGTTTTCTTCCGGTCATGTGATTCACATGTGTGTCTTGTCAGGGAGAAGCAATGGAAAACTAATGATGTCTCATAAATTCGCTTACAGCGACCTCCAGGGCCAAAAACCAAATGTCGGGGTACTCGGGTTAGGCAGGGAAAGACACAATCAATCAATCTCGGGAAACTCTGGTTTAGCAGTGTGAAGCTCTAACCACACCAAAGGGTCACCAAGCAACTCCTTGGGTCCAAACGGTTGCAAGGAGTTAACGCTAAAACCGTCTCGACACTTTGGTGTGGTTTGGGCCATTGAATTCCATGCGTTGATGCATGCATACCCATACCTACCTGGCAGGTTAAGCACCCAGATTAGCATTTCAATGCCTGATCTGCATGTGTACAAGGGGACAGGCAACGCGGTCCACCCCCCACCACCCCCCGCCCCGGACAGTGAGGAAAACAGACGTGTTTTAAGGTGCCAGACTTGGATGGTTAGAGCGGCGCGATTACATACAAAGTCAATGCAAGACGAGAATTGCGCGAACGGGCGCGACCTGGTGCGGCACAAACGGGACGAACCGAGGCGAATATATATTCAGGTCACTGAGTGGTTCTCAAACATATTCATGTCAAGGACCCCAAATATATATGACATTGGCCGCTGACCCCCATCTGAAAATATGTTGTTCCAGGGACCTCCCAGAAGCAAAGATTTGAGTTAAAAACGCCACATCTTCACGATTTTTCAAAAATAGCAGACCTACAAGCTCGTAGCGCGGCACTCGGTGCCGTGCTATGAGCTTGTAGATCTGCTATTTTTCAATAGCTAAAGCACAACATAATGCTTAAAACACCAAAAGGGGTTCCCGTACTGAATGGGTTAAAAAGGTTACATGATGCCGCTTCAAAGAAAAATCGAAATTATTCTAAGCTTTTCAAAAAATGACCAGCTCAGTGGCCTTGTGGTTAGAGTGTCCGCCCTGATACTGGGAGGTCGGGGTTCAATCCCCGGCCGGGTCATACCAAAGACTCAGTGCCTCCCTGCTTGACACTCAGCATCAAGGGTTGGATTGGGGGTAAGTCCCTGCGACATACTAGCGTCATGTCCAGGGGGTGTACTTGTACATCAAGCTGCCTCACGCTACAGAAACAGGAGATAGGCTCCTGCCCTATGGGCCTCATGGCTTGGCAAGGCTACTTACTACTTACTTTCAAAAAATGACAAACATAGCAGCTTTACAGGCTCACAATGCATGCAAAAGTGAGCTTGTAGATCTGCTATTTTGAATTATATTGTCCCTGCTGTTCTCTAAGATATTTCATGGAAGATGCTTCTGAACATATTGCTGTTTGACCACTTCAAATGCTCTAATCTTAAATTAACTGAAAATAGCTCATCCACAAGCTCTCAATGCTTCACAGACACACTGAGAGCTTGTATATCGTCTATTTTCGCTGTGAAAAATGCTTCCATAGAAGACACGATGGCTTCTATGGAACCCGAATGAAATCCGTTGTCGCTTAATTAGGTCAGGCATGATCCGGAATAGCATTCTGGCACCCTTGGTTGAAAGGGAAAAACAGAAAAATATGAATAAACACTACCTAAATTCAACCTAACGCTGTACATCCGCGGATTTGATCACCTGTCAAAGCTGCAAAGCTGTATAGGCTTTCGGCCAGCTGAGCCGTTTCTCTGCCACAGTGACTGCGTCAGAGATATTTACCAGTCAGTCACAGTAAGTGGAGAATGCAAAGAGTGCCTCTGTGTACACAGAGAAAGTATCGGCTTATCGTCGGTATATTTGTTCTTCCACTGTTTGCCAATGTAAACATGTGCCAGGTGCAGCTCTTTTAACGTTGCATCGCGTGTACATATTCCTCCCTTTTCTGCTCATTTATAAATGTCACCCGCATCTCTAGCGCTTTTTTGGGGTCATTACAATGAGAGTACCCTGGCAGGTTAAGCACCCAGATTAGCATTTCAATGCCTGGTCTGCATGTGTACAAGGGGACAGGCAACGCGGTCCACCCCCCACCACCCCCCGCCCCAGGACAGTGAGGAAAACAGACGTGTTTTAAGGTGCCAGACTTGGATGGTTAGAGCGGTGCGATTACATACAAAGTCAATGCAAGACGAGAATTGCGCGAACGGGCGCGACCTGGTGCGGCACAAACGGGACGAACCGAGGCGAATATATATTCAGGTCTAATTCCTCATGGGGGCCGAGATCCCTGGTCCAATTCCTCATGGGGGCCTACGAAATACACAAACCAAATAATTTAATAAAAAAATATATCTATACTGTACATGTTTAACCATCTCACGTTCCCAGAAAATTGCAGACAAGCTCACAACGCATTGCACGTTTGCAACGTAACACGTTGTGATCTTGTCAATTGGCTATTTTCAGCAAATGTATTTAATGTGGAGAGAAAACAGAAAATACACTAGTATCGAGCCCTGGGGAACTATACGCTGAACCATGGCGACAGCAACTATACTGTATATGCCTGTACTGCAAATGTGAACATTTGAATGCGTTTCTCTTACTTTGAATGTAATTAACCTAGTTTGGCAAGACCCTGAACAAGAACTCACACTATGCACCGTGTCAGCCGACAGCTCGTCAATAATGACATGTCTGCACACATTGATTGGCCTCTCCGTTTAAATCATGCTTGCATTGCACTCTCCATGCATGCTGACATGTTAACTGCTGCTGCTATCAGAAAAAAACCTGCTCCACCACCACCACCCCAGCACCCACCTGCTTTGGTTCCGTTCTAACTGCAAAACCTGCTCCACCCCACCCTCTACCTGCTGTGGTTCTGTTCTACAGTATATGAAGTGGTTCTCAACCTTTTCAGGCCACGACCCCCAAAAAGAATCATGAACATTTAACCCCCTGTAGCAATGACGGCAGCTCCTTCAGTGTTCTGTTGAGAGAATGTCAGTGCCTCTTCTTTCAGACTCTCTGCCTACCCTCCTGTGAAGACAAACCATGCCTTTTCCCAGGCACGTTTCTCAGGACATTCCTCAGTTTCCTCATACCATCCAATCATCACCAAAACCACTATGAAAACCAACCCCCAACACCAACACCAAAACCACCACTATAACAACAACCATAGAGTTCCCATCACAAAACAAGAACAAAAAAATAGTATACTATAATTTCATATAGTATAGTGGGCCCCAAAATAATTGGCAACACGCTAAGATTGTATTGATAATGTAACCTTTAAAACCTTAAAACGACCGATACATTGGCCCTTCCATTGATCCAAGCCACAAGACAATCGATTGATTGATCAAATAAACATCCTCTGGGAATTGTTTATGTTCACTCTCCTCCCAGTTCTGTACAATTGTATGAATGAGTGTGCTTACCAATAAACAGAATTAAAAAAAATAAAATAAACATCCTCAGAAAACGAAAGCTTCCGAGATTTTTCAATGGGTTCCTGATCCAGAAAACGTCGGGAACCCTTAATCATAATATAAAGTAGTTAATACCATGCACGGAAGCCAGCTGTTGTTATTAGAGAGTTGCACAGACAGATCTACAAATGAACACAACGTGGGTTAGTCGCTCATGCTTCACCGAGCAGTGGAGGAAGGCAGAGAGAATGTGTAATAGATAAGGGACGGGGCAGGACTTTTGTATCTTTCAAAGTCATTTTGTCAAGACGGGGAGGCAAGATTGCATGCAGAGATTCGGTCCAGTTGCCTAGACTTTTTTTCTGCTCGAGACCCAAACGATTAATTTGGTGTTGTCTTCCCAAATGTACAAAACTACAATATGAATTAATCACTTAAGGCCCTATATATTTATATATATATATATATATATATATATATATATAAAGATAGCCATGTTTTAAGCTTAAAGGTCAATATAACAATATAACAATATCCTTGAAAATATATATAGTTTTAAGTGTAGGTGGGCCCTGACCGAATAGAACTAATATTTCACGTGTTAGAAAAGGGGGTGTCGAGAGCTTTGGTGCAGGGTTAGGTGGGGGGTTCAGTTGGGGGTGCATGTTCGTGGTAAGTGGTGATCAGGCTGTTAGACGTCATTCCTGTATATGGTTCATAATTAATGAATACGATCTATATCTCCAAATTAAAAAAATATATATTTGGGTTGTTGGTCATGCACGAAAGTCAGGCGTTTTTTCTTTTGTCAAAATAGGATAAAAAAAATACCTTTGTCACCGCCACCATCATTACTGTTGAAATCAGCGCCTTGTCTGCGTGAGTTGGCCCCTAGTGTGGACAACAGGAGACAAGTAGACGGGGATGAGGGGAAACAGACTTTTATTTAACTTTTTCTCCCAAAGATAAGGAGAGAAAAATCAGCAGCTTTCGCACTCAAAAAAGGGAGAAAAGTACCATAACCCTTCAAGACCTGAGGAGGATTCTACACAAGCATTTTAAATCTGTTGTTCTTACACTTTCAAGGTTTTTTTATTATGTTAAAAAATAGCAGATGTACAAGCTCGCAGCACGGCATGAAGTGACGCGTTGTGAGCTTGTAGATCTGCTAAAATGACACTGATGCCTTTCCGGTTTCAATGGGTTAAACGCTGCATTAAACACTTTGGGGGTTACAGTGTGTGTATGCGTCCGTGCGTGTGTGTGTGTGCGTGCATACATGCGTGTGTGTTTGCGTGCATGCGTGGGTGGGAGAGAACATGTTTACACGAGAGTGTGTATAGGGAAACTGTCTCTTTGGTGCCTGGGCTAATGAGGCGCTGGGCTGGGGGAGTTGTGGGAGCGATGCAGCAATATGGGGAAGCAAAGCGCTGACGCAGGGACACTGACCCTGATGGCATCTCTACAGTTCAATCTGCACTGTCTACAAAGGACCATTACTTTGTTCAGGAAGTAATCACCACCCACACCCCCCCACCCCCACACACACGCAAGATGCACATCGTGTTAAGTCTGTTCATGATGATGGGGTACAACTTGAAGGAAAACATGGAAAGAAACGAGATAACTGTTGATGGCTCATGGTGATGGAACATTAAAACGGTAACCAGAATGCTCGCCCCCTATTCACTCGCTCTTAGCGCGTGTATTCGTTTTACCGTTGGTGAGAATAGGCAAATACTTTGCTAAAATAGCAAGTCTCCAAGCTCACATAGCTAGAACATCTGTTATTTATGCTATTGATGTACAACAAAGAATATGACTGTCGGGTGGAAACATCACATGCCCAAAACTGTTACTTTTCAGGATTCAATTAAAATAATTGCAAAAGTAGCCGATCTACATGCTCAAACTTGCAGATCTGCTACTCTTGATGCTTTTGTGTGCGGTTGTCATGTGATCAAGATAGGGCAGCTCGTTAATTTACGAATAACGCAGAAAGTTAAAATATGGAGATAAGTGGTTTCTGCCCGACAGCAACAATAGGCTATAGAGCGTTGCAGTCCCGCCCCCTCGAGAGACCCGGAAAATAAATCCCCGTTCATTTTCCTCAGACTTTTCAGAAAGTATTTATTTAAAGACGTTTACGCCGCGGACAAAGACAACTCTTGTCGTGACAAATCATGACAATAAACACAATGTTTTGGGCCAAACAAAGAATTAGAAAGTAGAAAAAAACGGCAGATTACAGCACTTTTTTTGTTGTTTTTCTTCTTTGTAATTATTTCTTTGGTCCAAAATATTGTGTTTGTTGTCATGATTTGTCACGACTCGAGTTGGCTTTGAGCGGTTAGCGGTGGCTCCCCTATGCATCAATTCAGGTTGTATCAATGTTGGCCGGCCTTATTTTTAAGTGGTGCAACCACTTCATTAAGTAGCTTTGTGTGTGGCTGCCTGGCTGGCTGCCTAGCTGGGTCTGAGCACGGAAATAGCATTTGGTTGGTTGTCAAAACCAAGTGTCACTGTTGTGCAGCCTAACACACACATACATATTAACTGTATATATGATGATTTCAGGTGTATCAGTACAGTACAGTAGAGGGACCCCCTGGGGACCCCCACACGGTAACTCGTTTCTCAACCGTTCCGGACGCGGGGCAGCTCGCCGGAACCGGCCCGCCCCCCTGTGTGCATTCCTGGGGGTCTGGAAGTTCCGGGGACCCGCACACGGAGTTGCACCACTTACTTCACACGGGTGTGATTTTTATTCCATAGCTCATTCTTCAGAATCTTCACACATAAAGGCTGTCGATGTCAATGTCAGCTCACAACAGACTGTACCCTCACCTCCACATAGACACAAATAAGGCACACAGACAGTGATTGGCAACACGGTTATCGAGGCTATACGTCACAGCCGAGTGGAAACTAAAAATGAAATATCGCTCCAATGTTTCACAGCGGCAAGAATATCAATGCTTTCCCCACAAGAATCAGATAAACAGTAAATACACTAGCATAGAGCACTGGTTCTCAACCTTTTCAGGCCTTGACCCCCCAAAAGAATCATATTTGAACTGGGGAGCCCCCTCACAAGCACTTGGAAAGGTGTTGAGACATTCACATTTTTTGACTTTTTTGATTTTGGTTCCACGGAAAAATATTTTGAAAAAGGTGCGAGGCGAGGCGCTGTGAGCTTGTAGAGTGACTATTTTCGAAATGTTTGCCTCTTTCTTAAACAATTTGACAATTTGGCCAATGTTTCACCAGCTTTTATAGTACAGTTTGTTGATTAGTTTTGATGCAGTAATGGGTCAGTGGTTCTCAACCACTGGCATAGAGCCCCCCCGACAAGGGACACTCCACTGCTCAACCATATGGGATTCAAGTGTTTAAGTACAGTTCCTTGGTGTCGTTTGTTCATCGAACTTATAACAGTGACAGGAGCGTGGAGTGCAGACAGATGCTCTAACAGCTGTGTGCTTAAGTGTCCTTCTGCTAACATTGACCTGTCCCTATGTGATGTACTGTGTGTACTATACCTCAAATATTGTACTGCAGTGCGATAGATACTCTGAGGAAATGTACTTAGTTACTGTAGTGTCACTGTATGTACAGTATAGTACCCTCTGGGCTTACAGACTTTAATTTACTATACTGCTTCTCAAAGGACTCCTGAGTGCCAGTGATTCAGCGTCCGCCATGCATTGTGCTGATGTCACTGAGGGACTGTGTGTGTGTGTGTGTGCGTGCGTGCGTGCGTGCGTGCGTGCGTGCGTGCGTGCGTGCGTGCGTGCGTGCGTGCGTGCGTGCGTGCGTGCGTGCGTGCGTGCGTGCGTGCGTGCGTGCGTGCGTGCGTGCGTGCGTGCGTGCGTTAATTGTGAGGACCAAATGTCCCCGCAAGTATAGTAGAACATGACAATTTCCCTGGTCCTCACAAGAAAAATCTAAAGATATTTTATGGTTGAAAGATTCGGGTTCGGATTAGACAGTGGTGGTAAAAGTATCAATACTTAAATGTAGAAATACAAATTGCAAGTAAAAGTCCGGAATTCAAAAAGTATAAAGTATTCATTATGCAGCATAAAGTTTTCAAGTGTATACAAATCTTTTGAAAATAGCAGATCTCAATACAGTAAAGTACATTGTAGTGCAGTACAGGCTGGTTGTTTGTACTGTACAGCCAGCCTACTGTTTATACTACTGTACAAGGACCGACCTCACGCACGCAGGCACGCACGCACACACGCACGCACAAATGCAATGCACACAACAGGTATGCAAATGCATTAATGTGTGAACAATATGCACGTCCCACACACACACCCCCACACACAAACACAAATCACCCTAGAGAAATTAAAACGCAAATCATTTGTATGCAAATGTTTCTCCCTGTATATGTAAACCATGCGTGCTTCTAAACCACTGGCTTTTATCGGGAAGGAAAACAAACAAAACATTGTCAAAATGGCTGATCTGCATGCTCACAATGCCCCGCCATCTGGGGAGCCGAATCAAACTAAATATAATGCCACAACGACTACAAATCCAAGTGCTTAGTTATCAGGGTGCGGGTTTCAAATGTGATTATTTTGGGGGTTTGCGGCCTGAAATGTTTGGGAACCCTTGTCGAACACAATTGGCCTGTGTTGGGGGGCAGCACCTGTCAGCCGTAGTCTTCCGCCGTAGTCTGAAAACCCACCTCTTCAGACTCCACCATGGCCCGTAGCACTTGCCCTAGCCTAGCCCCTTAGATAGCACATTATGCCGACTTAGATAGTATTTTAAACAGACTTATAGCTTGTTACGTAGACAGCTCTAGAATTGCATTTTATGTAGTCATAGCACTTTATAGTACACATGTATAATATATTATATACTGTAGTATGTATAGTTTACATAGATACTCCACTGTTACGTTCTTAGTTTACGCATGATTCATGATAACTTTTTGAGTGGTGTAAACCACTCCTACAACTGGCTTTGTTAGTTTACGTGTCTGTCTGTCTGTCTGTCTGTCCGTACCAAAATAAATGAGCATGGTTGCTATGGTCACCCAGTTCACACGGGTGTGATTTCATTACGTCAGACCACAGCTGATCAGTCTATATAAGACCTTACACCACTCAGTTCACACAGGTGTGATTTTTTATATATGTGATGTATGCCATGCTTTTGTTATTGCTTAATGTAAGTCGCTCTGGATTAACCCATTCAGGCCTGATTAGCACAATGACTAGATTGGGGAGGGAAAAAAAGGCGTAAAAAGCAATGATATTGCGACCGTAGGTCTGCAAAACCTGTCAGTAACTCCGTCACGCCACCATATATGGCCATCAGTCCGTCACGCCTTGTGACAGGCCTGAAAAGCAACAGTTTTGGACATGAAGTTTCCACCTGACTGAACACGTCCGTCTCTCTCTCTCTCTCCCTCCCTCCCTCCCTCCCTCTCTCTCCCCTCCTGACCTGGTAAATCACCACTCACATGTGCATACAGTACTGTACAGTGTGTATGACTTCTTGTCAGTACCAGTGCCAGATAGAGCATTGATGGTTGAATGTATTAGACAAGGGCAGGTTGCAGACTCTCACGATGAATAAGATCTGACTGTGAGTGTCTTTCTACCTCATTTTAATATAAGCCTGGTTTGTTTTACTTTGCCGTGCAGCGGTGTCATCAAATAGTCTCCTTTGTCTCCAGCAATTCCCACTTGATTGCTGCCAGAAACCCATAACATGTTTCTGAAATTATAAATACAATCAATACTGGCTGTTACTACTACTGTTCCACATCAGGGCTTATCAAGCACTGTTCCATTTTCATGTCATGGACACTCAGATTGGTACATTAAAGCCACAGTTCCCCATTTGAAAAGATGTTTTGCCAGGGACGGAGAATAGGCGAGCACACTGGCAATATACTGTATGTCTTGGTAACATTATTGTTTTCGCTATATTCTTATCCCACAATTTTGTAACCAATTTTCTTCCACCCGGTGCCAATTGCCTAAACTGTAATCCTGGGAGCTACTCTCCCTCTGCCAACCTGGGGAGAGCCCTGAACTGAGCTCATGCTTCCGTCAATGCATGATGAGTGAGCAGGCCGCTCCTTATCACCGGAAAGGGGGAGTTTCCCTGGTAGGACGTAGCATGTGGAAGGAACACGTTATTCGAACCAGTTCCATTTTTGAGGGGCACTAGCCCCTCCTATAAAGCATCTCATTTCAGCCAATCAGAATTTGCTTCCTCGCCTTCGTCTTCAATGTGTGTGTTTTACGCAATGTTTGTGTTTACACAAACACTCAAAACTGTCCATTAATTGTCAATGGCATTTAATGTTTGGCATTTGTGTTGGGACAAACGCTGGCCATTCATTATCAATGGTTGTGTTAGGACAATGTTTGTGTTTACACAAACCCTCAAAGCTGGACATAGGAGGGGCTAGCGCCCCTAAAAAAGAAGGGAGGAATAAAAGTTTGGCGTGAGACTGGGAGTGATTTAAGTTCTTAACCCTGCCGACGACGACTGGATATGTCTTAGGAGAAGTAGGAGAGGATGTTACACTATTCATTATACATGTCTTAAATTGACATTGAGCTTTTTTGTTAAATAAACATTTGACCTCTTATTTAAGTTATGTTATACCATTTTGGAACCGAAATAGGGAACCGTTAAGAACCGGAATCGATAAGCAGAACCGGAATCGGTACCGGATACACAAACATCCTAACGATACCCATCCCTAGTGGTGAGTGACATTGTTTGTACAAGTACGTACTGTATATAGAATCCCATTTGCAGCTCTTAGCGGTTGGTGCAGATAATAGGATGATGATTAATGCAGATGAAAACTCCATCCACGCGACTCTAATGGACACGCTTCACATTGTGGTGTGTAGTTTGTGGGCGGTAACAACAGTCATGTCTATCAGCATCATAGCTGAGGGTTTCACTACACTTTTGACAAACAGTGTCAGCACGTTAATGGATGAGAAACGATGGCCTGATGGAAACGGACAACCCGTCACAAGAACACCTGGCTTTGAATGCATTTTATGCATCAGTCCGTGTGTCCGAGCCAGAAATATGTGTTCTTCAAATCCAAAGGGGATTGCTGGCGACCTATGGCTGCCATTAGTCAAAATGTATACATTGATCAATGGCCAAGCTGGCAAACACCACATCCACATAGGCTTTCATTGCATGATAGACAGTCCCGGGTTCGATTCCCGAGCCCGCCGGAGGATTTGTTGCAAGTCACTCGCAGACTCTCTCCCCGTCTCTAATAAAGGCGAAAAAGCCCCCAAAACACAACACATCCACGTAAGTACAGTTATTTCCTCTCGTAACAACCCATATTGCGTCCCTATTATGTCCATTTACAAGCTCAGAACGTGTGCCGTGGGCTTGTAGATCGACTGTTTTTGGCCCAGTAAGG
This sequence comes from Electrona antarctica, assembly GCF_951216825.1. Taxonomy (NCBI): domain Eukaryota; kingdom Metazoa; phylum Chordata; class Actinopteri; order Myctophiformes; family Myctophidae; genus Electrona; species Electrona antarctica. Next base: position 15,787,850 of record NC_136803.1, on the reverse strand, counting down.
ACCCCTGGGGGACCACACGGTCAATGAAGTCTAAGTGGTTTAGTAGTTCTTCTCAGCGTTGACAGATTTCATTAGGGACAGTTTGTTGTTTAGAATCAGGGGCTTTCATTAGGGACAGTTTGTTATTTATAATAAGAGCCACCGGGGTATTATAAAGACCTCTGAAATTAAGAGGTACGATAACCCTCCCGGTGACATGAATGGATTTTTCTTCATCCCTCCACATGCAATTGAAAGAAAACGACTGGCCCTCCCCCACCAAAATGAACAATTCCACTCTCAGTTTGGAGTTTTTAATTTGGTGTTCAGCTTCTTTTTTTTTTTAACAGATATTTCTTCAACAGAGAGAGGCTGTATATAGCAATAGTGACTGTCACATTGCCAGCCCATTGAGCTACTGCAAGACGTATTTTGACAGACGCCCCAGCAATCAACAAACATTTGGCTGCAAGATCTAATTTTACAAACGGCACCAGTGCAGTGGTTCTCAAATTGAGCTTGCGCGCTCGGCTATTTCACAAGCTCACAGTGATTATTTTGGGCGGTTCGCGGCCTGAAAAGTCTGTGGGAAGCACTGAGGTACAGCACCACAGGCCTCACAGTCAAGCCTCGATGCCGGTGAGGGTTGCGACCGTACTCGCACTGCAGGTGCGTGGACCGTGACCGAGTACAAATACAACGGAAGACGGCGTGACAAAGCAGCCCCCTGGTTATTGTTGTGGGTCTCGGTGAGGAAAGCCCCCCCCCCTCCTCCTCTGTTGAATGCAACAATACGGCTGTGTGTGTGTGTGTACCTCGGCCCCAGCCAGGCTGTGTGTGTGCGTGTGTACCTCCGCCCCAGCCAGGGAGCACTGCAGAGGGGCTGATAAAGCCTGCTTCTGCTGCTGCCCTAGCAACACTGCTACTCGTCATCGTCGGGGCAGAAACCTCTTATCTCCGTATTATTTTAACTGCTTCATCGCGCTACGGCGCCGCACAAAAAAAAACATTGAAAGTGGCAGATCTGCAAGCTCGAAAAGCGGCGTGGAGCAACATCTTTCGAGCTTGCAGATCTGCTACTTTTGAATTTTAATCCTGAAAAGGAGCAGTTTTGGACATGAGGCTTCCACCCCCCCCCCCCCCCCCCCACACACACACACACCAATTTCCAAACAAAAACCAACCCATCTTTTCTTTATCTCACCCTGCCATTCTGTCTATTCATTTCTCAAGCCGTCTCTGGCACAAATCACACACACACACACACACACACACACACACACACACACACACACACACACACACACACACACACACACACACACACACACACACACACACACACACACACACACACACACACACACACACACACACACACACACACACACACACACACACACACACACACACACACACACACTCTCTCTCTCTCTCTCTCTCTCTCTTTGTGGTCACAGACAGTCTGACAGAGAGAGAGAGATGGGGGGGAAGAGAGAGAAAGACAGAGACACAGAGGGAGAGGCCACACAGACAGTCACAGACCAGGCCGGGTCACCTCGGACATTAAGCTGCCCTGCTGACCACAGGCCTACTGTAAAACTATAAATCCCTCCCGCTGATCCGTGGCTGCCAGGATACTCTTGACATTACAGCGGTTTCTGTGAAAAGGCCAGCCTCCTCCTGAGGACACGAGGATGACAGGCAGAGCAGCACGGTCGGGATCCTGACGAATTCCTCTACTACAGAGCACCATTACTATTCTAATATTACCACGTGATGTCTTCGCTCAGCAATAAATAAAGGCTTGAAAATGTAATGTAGCCAACACTAATGAATGTCCTCGCCTCGCATATAATGTGGCACCCTCGAGTATACGTTCCCCAAGATCAGGCATATACTTTTTATTAGCATAAAAGCAGTATTAGCATAGGAGTTCACCTAATGCCGGCAATTAAACTCAACGTATATGGGCCAAGCAGGGAGGCATCGGGTCCCATTTTGTCGGGGGATTGAACCTCGACCTCCCAATCTCATATTGGGACAGTGATTTAATTTGATTCCCATAAAAAGCAGTAGGCGGAGGTTTTCTCTCTCCGCTCCATCATTGAATTTTGATTTCCCCAGCCCAGACACATCGGTATAGACGGAGATCTCTGATCGTCTGGCTGTGCGCGAGAGACTCGCTGATAATAAACTCATTTTATTTTGCATTGAATTGCTTTTGATGTCGGCAGCAGCCGTTCTACGGCAAGACAAAGGAGCCACCATGCATCGCATAACACATCGTCACTGTCGGCAGGAGACCTATATGTCCAAAATTCGCACTTTTCATATATATATATATATATATATAAACTATTTATTATTTAGTCAAAAGCTTTTGTGACTAAATTAGCTCACCTTTCATCGGTTCAATGTTTCCTTTCCTTTCACTTTCACAAATCTAAAATAGCCAAACGTAGCCGATCTACAAGCATTGCAACACGACACAACGCAACACATTGTGAGACACACTGTAGTATGATGAAGTTAGGCATTACGAAACGGAAATAAAACACATACAAATTTAAATAACAGAGATACAAGGTTTACCCCCCATATCGTCATCCTCCAAATGCAGTGGTTCCCACAATGGCAAGCTCTAGACCCAAAAGACTCCCCAGCTCCCAAGCTAGTGAAAATAGAAGATCGACGAACATTGTAGATTTGCTATTTTCACCAGGCCTACTTATTAAACAGTTGCTTTGTAATTAATGTAATTCATTAACATTTTCTCTTTTATTCCATCCATAAATATGTGCCCGCGACCCACAAATGGGTCTCGACCCACTGTGAGGGCACCAGTGTCCTAGTAGTGCATTGTACTTATGGGGTCAAAAGGTCAGCCTTGTTAGTTACACCGGTCCGTCCCGTGCCATGAGCAAAACAATAAGCAGCTATTGTTGGACGAGTGAGAATGAATGGACTTCCTGATCTGGGATACAGTGGGATTGTGTGAGATTATCCCCCCTTTCAGTGTCTCTTTAATCTACCCTGTTGGTAACAGTACTCAAAGGAGCTCAATCTAAATTTAGGACCCGGAGCTGCTGCTGCTATTGCAAGACACTGGGTCGTCACGTAATCATCACGCCCAGCCCACCTCAGAGCCAGGGTGGCTGTCCCTGTAGAACACGCTAAACCCCTCTTTTTACCATTGTCTTTCCCTGTTAAACACGCTAAACCCACCTTTTGTTTTAGACGTTTCATTTTCCGTTTTTGTATCACTTTTAAGAGGTTTCCCTCTGACATGGTGAAGAGGATGACGCTTTAAGATGACACAACCGTCAGCGGTGGCAGTGTATTGAGTGTACAGGGTTTGATGAGGGCACAGGTAGGGCCGGGAGCCTTCATTTTCGGGATTGTTGAGAACTCTAGTTTTCGTCGGCTGCCAGGCGTGGCTGCACAAATAACTTTGGGGCAGGCCCGTCTAGAGTTTAAATGGACAGGTATCAGTCAAAAGGGAGACATCGAAGAGGAAGGATGGATGGGGAAGGATCAACATATGGAATTTCAACAGGTTCTGACCAATATCCTAATATGCTAATATTGATGACATCTCCATATATGGGCTTAATTGCGACAGCAAGTCGCATTTACTATGATATGATCCCAGATTTACTATCATCCCTGATGATGTCATAGTGATGTCACGAGACCTGGGCATAATATATGGGGGCTTTCCCCATGTATGGGGATTTTACTATCATCCCTGATGATGTCATAGTGATGTCACGAGACCTGGGCACAATATATGATGTGACGTGACAAATTGAGTGACAAAAATGTATGGGGATTGTGAGTGACATGACAAAAAGACGCAAGGTTTCATAGTTAAATGTGTTAACAACCCGTTTTTGATTTCCTTGGAGGCCTATAGAGTGTTTCCACTGTTAATTAATTGGTTCAGAAACCTGAAAGTTGGTTTGGAACTGGAATTTAAAAAATAGCCGCCGGAATCTAGAACGGAACAACTATAACCAATGTTCTTATGGTGGAAAAGGGAGACTCGGTCACGGCTCCAGCCCCAGTTTCCCGTCCTGGAAAAAGAGCGAGCCCGCGCCTCATAATGAAGTGGCAGGTTATGTATATGAGTTTAGACATAAGACTCACACACAAGGTCCTTATAAGACAGAAGGTGTTACAAGACACGGACGGACGGGCAGACCGATAAAGTGCCGTACACAGGGACGGCAGTGGGTCACGGGTAGAGTGTCCGGTAGGGCAGCCCGATGGGAACGTGACTTACGTGAGTTTCCCAGTTCGATTCCGGTCTCCCCCAAGTGTCCTTGCACAAGACGCTGAACCGCTAATCGCTCCCGATGTGCAGGTTGGTGCCTTGCATGATTTCCACCGCCATCAGTGTATGAATGTGTGTGTGTGTAATGCACAATCTATGTAACATCTATGTAAAGCGCTTTGGGTAAAAGCACTATATAAATGCACCATTTAACAAGTAGAACGAAGAGTAAAACCTACTCTACTTAAATGGGGTGTTTGCGCAGTGTGTAACAATATAGAGACAGCCTTGGAACACACACAACACCCACGCACACAGCAACAGAACCTTGTTCATGCTCTCAAAAGTTTTCTGTTTTTTCATATCCTCCATCAGCGCACTCTCCGCAGCACTTTACTGCTCCGCAGCACACACCATCATAAGCTCTGTGTGCAATCACAGCAGGCACTCTGCAGTCGGTCACAAAAGGTCACGTTCAAAGCCCCATTACTCTTCACTCGCTCACCGGTATCGCATGCCGAAAATAGCCAATCTGCAAGCTCACAGCGTGTCCCGCGGCGACGCACCGTGAGCTTGTAGATCTGGTGCACGACACCGAAGGAAAAGGGCAGTCCACACAACTCCGACTCACAAGTTAAAAGTGGTAAAAGGAAAGGAACTGCAAAATTAATTAAATGCTAGATGCTGCTACGGAACCGCAGTCGTATCTTGATTATGTAATCCGGACACACCCTTCCCCACAAATCCCCAAATCCCCAGGAACATCTTTCATAAAGTACCAAAAGAGGCCCTCTGCCAAAATAAAGGCCAGTCACAGTCCGCGGCTAATTCACTCCTTGCTACAATGATTCATTAGCACAACACAACAGGAATGTATGTACCAAACGAAGTAAGTAGGCCGGAGTCTATCCCCATTAGAATGCGCTAGGCCGCTGGCAGATGGAATGCTGAGCCATCAGCCATCAGCTGCCAGTAATACCGCACGACTTGTCCACTCATATGCCGAGTATAGGCGGCGCCCGGGATCGTACCCATGACCTTGTGTTTGTAAGACGACTGCTCTACCGACAGCTACCCGAGTCACTTGTTGATGTAGACGTGTGACCTATAAGGAGGAAACGTTAGAACAGAGGACAGTTAAAAAGAGAAAGAGGGTGGACCTACCGTCCTCCGTGGGGACATAGATGTTCAGGTACAGACAGTCCTCGCTCTGCTCCTGCATGTAGGTTACCACCGTGTCCAGGTTGGCGGTGAACCACACGGGCAGCATGTCGTTGAGCAGGAAGCGGTCCTCCAGGAACTGCGGGCAGACGGCGGCGAACGCCGTGGCGTTGCGGATGCCCGGCCACGATGTGGGCGGCTCCGGCGGCTGGAAGCGGCGCTCGCCCGTGGGCGCCATGGCGTACGGGACGCCCAGGTACTGCTCCACGGGGCCCAGGATCTCGTTGGGCAGCGTCACCTTGACGCCGCGCAGCTTGCCGTAGTTGGTGGTGACCACGGGCTGCGGCGCCGCCGTCTGCTGGCCGGTCTGGGTGGCGGCCGAGCAGACCGCCGCGAGACACGATGTTATCCAGAAAAATAGAAGGTTGGCCCGGCCCACCGAGGCACGCCACGAAGGGGCTTCCCGTAGAGACATATTATCCTGTCCCGATAGTGTTGCCAGATGGGAAATGTTGAATTTATTGTACCAGAGGCTTAAATGTATCGTTTATCACTGGTGTAAAATATGTATTTAGTGTAAGAAACAACCTCATTTGAGTATAGATCTAGGATCAGATTTGCTGATTTACTGGCTTATTTTGGAAAAGCCACAGCGAATCAGCAGCCAGGGAATTTAGCAAATTCCCGCGCATTTTTTGTGATATGGCAAAATTATCGTACATTGGGGCATTTTTGGAATTATTGACTGTACATCGTACAGAGGTCAAAATGATCGTACAAATATGATAATTATCGTACATCTGGCAACACTGCGTCCCGGTATGCCCCAAGAGGTCGTAGGTTAACGATCCGTGCTCACCACCGCGACCTGAGCCCACCCGCCGCCCCACCCCCACCCCTTTTACAGCCTCCTCCCCCCACCCGCTATACTCCTCCTCAGGCCACACGCTGGCACCCTGACACCCGGCCGAACGCAGCAGCTTGCTCTTCAGCAGCCCCCATCATCCCGAGAGCCTGCGTCGGTGGTGAACGGGGGTCGTTGTGGCAGCCGTTGAAATTAAGGGAACTCCCGTTGTTGTCCTCGTTGGCGACTCGGAAGCAGGAGGTGGCGGCCGGAGACGATGTGGGGTTATCCGGGGAACGAGCCAGCTTCATGGGATATCCTGGAAACCCAAAGAGAGAAAACAGAAGTGATTAAAACAGTGATTCTCATTTTTGAGGGGCGCTAGCTAGCCCCTTCTATATATACAGCTTTTGTCTCCACACGTCAATATTTGCCATTGACAATGAAAGGAGAAAATAGGTCAAATGTCTGCCAAATATGACGTAAATTTAACCAACCAATCACATAAATGCAGTTGTTCATGAGATGATGTACAGATGCGCTAGCCCCAAAAGCTTTTGTCCCCATACGTCTAAAGATTTGCAACATAAATTGATGTACGATGACCAGAGCGCCCCTCATTTCACACAGGTGAGACCACAGGTGTGATTTTTTATTTCAAGGACCTTCGGTTTGATATCCAGGCTACGGACTCCTCATTTGATCCCATTTATTATACGCGGTGTCTGACACTTCTAAAAGTGACTCTGCGTGTTTGTGCGTGCGTGCGTGCGTGCGTATACATGTATGCATGTACGGTACTGTATGTCTGTCTCGATCTAACATGAACACCTGCCACAGATTTCAACACAAAGCTGCAACTGATTACAGCAGGATGGTACAGCAAACATGCATGCACACGGGCGAGCGCGACCGCACACACACACTCACTCAAACGCATGAACGAAACGCACATTTTAACGGTGTCCACGTGAGTAGAAAGCACATAAGGACAAAAAACCATTACAGGTGCAGTTAAGGTTACATTTACCACATACATGTCTTCTCTATACAACATGGTCTCTCAGTACTCCATGGGCACAAGCAGTCAGCGCCGCACGTGCTCGCACGCACGCACGCGACTAAATAATGGACTAAATAATGGAGTGAAACCAAATTAAAATTCAGGCTAGCTTTGATCCTTAATTAGCTGTGCTAAAGTCACCTGGGTGTGATTTGCATTATAGATATAGATAGATATAATACTTTATTGGCAGTTTAAGAAAATTACAGAAAATGACATCATTTTTAAAAAACGCCAAATGGACTAAGACACAAAAAAGCCTTCCATTGTGGTCCACCATTCAGGCAAAAAAAACAACAGAAAAAAAACCAGGAGCTGATCCATCCCTGCATCTGTGCGTGTACGTGTTTGTGCGTGCGTGTATGTGTGTGCGCATGCAGATTAAACCGTGGCAGATTGAGCACCGGGTGATGTGTGCGGTTACATCTCACATGAGGAATGATTTAAACGGTGGAAATCGAGTCCTGTGGCGAAACCATAAATATTTAACCAATAAAAAAGGATTAACAAGAGCTTCTGACTATAATAACTACATTGGATCATCCACCGGAACACAGGCTTTTTTTTTTAATTCCCCACCTCCTGAGAAGTAATGCATTTGGACATGCAGTATGACAGCAACCATATATACAGTACATACACTGTAGGTGTAGTCGACTAGAGTGATTAAATCAGCCAGTGCAGAAAGTACCGAGGTGCAAAATGAACGAAGCTATACTGCAGAGTCGTGGGCTTCAAATCACACGAGCGACTTCTGCATAATCGTCCTTGACGGGCGGAAACCTCATTACGTCCAAAACTGTTACTTTTCAGGATTCAAATTCAAAAGCAGCAAAAGTAGCAGATCCATTTATGGCCTACTTGTGTGCAACACACAAGTTGGCACTCGACAGAGTGGGTGGGTAAAAGGTCTACACATGCATGTAACTTGAAAGTAGTATACTGTGGTCGGCTGGACCGAAAGTTGTATGTATGTATGTATGTATGTATGTATGTATGTATGGTAGGCGTGGTTATAATTGGCTGTTGATGGTGACGTAATTAAGATATGTTTCAATGTTGGGTCGGTAAAAGGTAACGTATGTATGTATACATGTATGTAACCTGAAACCTATCTTAACCTATCTTAACCGTCACCATCAACAACCAATAAAGTTGCTTTTACCCACCCATTCCCAACATTGAAACATAGCTTAATTACGTCACCATCAACAGCCAATTATAACCACGCCTACCATACCTACATACCACTTCTGGTCCAGCCGAATGGACCAGAAGTGTTGGGTGGGTAAAAGGTAACGTATGTATCTATACATGTATGTAACTTGAAAGTAGTATACTGTGGACCGAAAGTGGTGTATGTATGGTAGGCGTGGTTATAATTGGCTGTTGATGGTGACGTAATTAAGATATGTTTCAATGTTGGGTGGGTAAAAGGGTTGGGTGAGTAGTACCTTTTACCCACCCAACATTGAAACATATCTTAATTATATATCTTAAATACCACTTCTAGTCCAGCCGACCACAATACTTGGTAACCAAATGGACCCTTATACATTTTACACTCGAGAGTGTAAAATGAAACTGTCGAGGTCTCTGCTCGACAGTGAAGAGAAGTTTCAGGTTTCATGGAAGAGTTTTACAGAACATTCTCTAAAAGAGTGTGGTATATTATGAATCATATAAGCATATATGCTACTTGAGCAATGCTAAACAAATGTTAAAGTTGGACAGTTGCAAAGTGGAGATTTTAGACGACTCCTATTTACCATGAGTGAAGTATCCTATTTACCATGACCAAAAGGGGCTATTGTCAATGTCTTGAGCTAGCAACACCTCACTAGGAGATAATGCAAATGCTTTTGTTCTAAGTTCCCTTGAAGCCCACAGAAGGTGCGAGACAGACGGCTAGTTTTACTGCAGAGAAGACTTTTATTGTCCTACTGATGGCCAAATGTTTTACTGTATCTTATTTCAGGCTTGGGTCTAATACAATGACTTTAAAACATTATGTTGGAATTACCTTCTTAAAACACTCTTCTGTTATTATGGAATAAAGATAAACGCTAGGAAACTAATACATAGACTTGCATTCAGTACTAATCTAAAATGTACTCTTAACATAGGGTATTTCAGGAACATAGTGTTATGTATCAAGCTCATACATTTCTTAAATATAGTCAGGTTTATATTAGTTTCATATAGTTCTGTTCATATATTTCCGTTTATATCTTCATTGTCTTCATTGTACCTTTAATTCATTATTGTGGTATTATTTCATGCTCCGTTAAAAGTTATTCTCATTTCACCAGTGGAACAAATGTTTACCAGGAGACTTGCCTTTTGTCTTGAAATGCCCGCCTCTAACAGGAAGTCAGGCTCAGACCTCATTGGTTAGAAGTCAGGAAGAGTTTATACCCAGAGAGGGGAGGGACTTCTTGGGGGACGGCGAATCTTGAGTATTTAACACCATGTAATGTCAACATTCAGGGCTGTATCAACTAGACTCAATTTGGGACGGAGGCTGGTGTAGATACAGACCACAGCGTGTAATTTCCACATGCATGTTTTGTTACGACCTGACTTCTGTGTTTAACAAATAAATGCGGATGTCATGAGACCATCATCACGGGTTTTTCTTTGTTCTTTCTCCTGCTCCGTCCGAGGCGACACACACACACTTCAGGATTCCACAAAGTGGTGCCGTTCCCGGTGTTTTTGGTGCAATATATCTTTGCTCCAGGCAATGAGAACCAGTGGACCGGATTTTTCAGTCTAATAGGCGATGGGTGAGTTACGTTTTAGCTTGCTTGTGATGGTTTTAAACCGCAACAGAGCAACGAAACAGTGTGTGTCGTGTCGATGGGAGCTTAGGAGGTGTAACACAGGGAGATCTAATGATGTTTGTTTCCGGTCGCGACGAAACAAACCGGGCGCTTTTTCCTTTGTCTGCCGTCCGTTTATTTTTTATTTTTTCCCGTGGACTGATCACGTGGTCCGTTTTAAATAGGGGTTTATTTTTTTATCATGTTTCATCTGTTTTGGTGCACGCTTGACTGTGTGTTTCTCTTTGCGACAAGTTTACCGTACACGCGTAGGCCGGCTGTCGTAAAGCGTCGTAAATTATGGACTGGGATTGCATGTGATGGGACATTTCGTGTTATTTCTGTTTTCTGCGGCGAGGAATTTAATGGTAGGGTTACTTAATCATTTATTGTTCACCTTCATAAGACTCGATGCTTTATTTGACACAAGAGGGGTCGTTTTTAACTGATCGGAACAACTGTGTGTTTTATTATTTTTTTGCTATTTTTTTTTAGGCACGGTCTAAATGGGGTGAATAAGTGTCTATGCTTTGTTTGAAAAGCCGTGAATTTGTTTTGTGAATATCCTGGTGGTTACGACCGGGGACGCGCTGTGTTAAACGGTGGGGTCGTAATTATTTTTATGGGTGTTTGCGCGTAAGTACTGGGTGAGCATTTTTACTGGAGCTTTTTTTTCGGTCTAAAAGGGGGGCTTTCAGGGTGGGGGATCTAGTTTACGACAATGGTTGGTTGGTTAGGGCAGATGCGCCTGTGAGCGACGGGGTTTTGACGTGGACTCGGTTGTTAGACTTTTGTCGTGTTTCACCCGTCGACGGCGCGCTAAAGGGACGTTGCATTTATCTGCATTTTAATTTTTTAAAGTTGTGGTTGGTTGTGTTCTGGTGCAGAAGTCTGTCATATGGAGTTTCTGTCGCTCAGGAATTTCCATGGTTGGCGTTGGTTGGAGAGTGACTATTTCTCTGATTTTACGGAGAGGCGGAGGTAAGGTTGTGCGGTTCTGTGTTAATATTTTCCTTTAAAAGGATTATTATGAATATGTTGTAGTTTGGTTTGGTTGGTAGTCTGGTTTGGTTGGTAGTCTGGTTTGGTAAAGAGTAGGTTACGTTTGTTTTGTTGATGTATGATGTTTGTGTGGTGGTGTGGATGTTAGTCTTGTGGGTTCCTTTGTTCTATTGTTTGTCTGGGGGTCCGCGGGCGCCATTTTGGATTTTCGGCGGGAAAGTTGTGGATGGTTGTTGAATGATGAATGACTGAATGGGTATGGTTGTTTGTGTGTTTGTGTGTTTGTGTGTGAGTTAAGGGGAGTTGATGTATGGCTGTGTGTAAGTTGAGGAATGTCAGTGGTTGATAGTGGGATGGTTAAGGATAGTTTTATGCCTTCATGAGGTTGGGGTTATCTTTGATGTTTGTTTATTTGTGATAGGCTTGTCTTGTTTTGTCTTTGTCTTTGTTTTTGTTTTGTTTTTAGTATTTCAATGCTTTATTTTAGTCTTCATATGGGTTTATGGTTTTGTAGTCTCTGCATGCGACTGGAGGGTTTTTAGGGGGGTACAATAGCATTTGGGACGTACGCCCGATGGATGTTTGTTTTCTGGCTGGTCCAATTTACAAGCCCGGCTATTGTGTGACCGTGGAGAATCTTTTTGTTTTGTGTTGAGACTGCAGGACTAGGGCGGACACATGTTTAGACTTATTTGTGTTGTTGTTTCTGTTTTTAGGCAAAATTTTGTTTTTTACAGGGCCCGCCAGTCGTTAATGGGATCATTTGTTCTTTCTTTTATCTATATCTCCGTTGGTACACTCAGTGTTACATATCTATTAGTGTTGTTTTGTACTTTCGGAATGGCTCAGTTTGAAGAAAAAAAAAAAAACATTTACTGGTGAGTAGTTTAAATTCTTTTCTTTCAACAGGTGTTGTATGGGAATGATGTTTTATTTTATTTTTCAGTTTGGGGGTCTGTCAAGGGAAACACGTGAGTATCTCTTTGTGTAAATATCAAGTCTTTTTTCACTATTCTTAATTGACGGTTGGGATAAATTATGTTTGTCTCGGTCATAAATTGCTAATTGTCAGTGAATTACATTTGGTAAACATAATTTGATGTTGTCTCGTCGTTTCATTTTGGTCAGCTTCCTGAATATCCTCTTAAAGGTTGTTCATTTTCACTATTCCTTTTGGGAAAACCATTCGGTTGTTTCGAATTTTCTCATAGTTTTATAGATACAGATACAGTTATAGATACAGTTAGCATATGGTCTTTAATGCATGCATTTCTTTTCTCTGACTAACGGACAATTCCTGGATTAATGTGGTGACTGGTGGCGTTTCATTTTTGTTGCATGATTCTTTTTGTTGTCAACTAATTGTTTTAACAGTGAAAACTGTTGTGTGGGGTTCTTTAAGAACCTGTGTCCTCTTTCAGAGAACGGGGTGTGTTTCTGCCTGTTCGAGGTAAGGTGTAAGGGTTTCATTTATGGGGGGTTTTTGCTAAAATTTAGGTTCAAACGTTGTACTTTTTTACCTTTCCAACTCGAAAGGAAATAGTCCATTTCGTTTGCTCTTGTTTAAAGCTTGTAGTCAGTTATAATATTTCTCACACAGGTTCTTGAACTTGTGTATAATATATACAGTAGTTTTTTGCATTTCACATAATTTGCGTGACACCATACATTCCTACAGTAACGCAGCTGCTCACAAGTTCTCAAGTGCCTACAGTCTGTAAGTGGTTGGCAATTCCTTTTGGAGTTCTCTGTATGTTCCCTGTTTGGGTGAGGTGGTGTTTTAGGAGCATTACAAATCAATTGCATCCGTAAAGGTTAGTTGACGTGACATTTATTGTAATTTAATATCTCTGAACTCAATGACTTAAATACTGGTTATGGATTCGTCTAGTCAGCAAGCTTCTTTCCACAATGATGGTGTGCTTATTGACGAGTTATCGTCGATCCTGGGGAGATGGGAGTTACATGGTCCGATAGATGATCGGTGTTGGCCACGGGAAAGCATATTCTATCCGGTTGTCATTGGGGACGTGGGGGTCCGTGTGCACAAGTATGAGAAAGCGTTGGCGGCTGAGGTGAAGGAGGAGCGGAAAGTGATGAAATTGTTTCTTCAACAGGGTAAAAGGATTTGTATGGCCTTTGCTAAGAAGGCCTGTGCCAAGAAGGTCTATGCCGAGAATAACATGTTACCCACACAGCCACTCTCTGAGATTTTTGTTTTTGGTGAGCAGGCTTCAAGTTCTTCAGACGATACGGCGACATCGATTGGGCAGCACGTGACGACGATGGCAGAGCAGGTGTTGGGGGTACCGGTTGCCGGAAATGGACTGCTGTGTATGGGGGGGAATAATAGATGTGACAGTCCTCCACCTGCATATGTGTCCACGCTTCCGAACACACCTCTGAGTCCGGCCACCCATTCCACACGTGCTGAAGGTTCTGGAGAAGGGGGAGATACGTCTGATGTCGCGGACGGGGGGGCCAGGTGCGGTGGGTTTTCCTCGTTCTATGGTCCCAGCTGATCCCAGTATTTTTTTTCTCCCCTAACTGCTACGGAACATCCACGAAGGTTCGTTGACCGTGCTTATCAGTCTTGGGCCGACGTGGCGGGTTGCGATCCGTCCATGGTCGATAATGATTATACAGGGCTTGCCGGTCAGTGTACGACTTGGGATGTTGAGTTGTTTCGTGCCAAGGAGGACGCCCAGCAGCGTGAACATGCAGAGACTGTGAGGCGTATTGCAGAGCTGCAGCTACAGCATCTGGAGCAGCAGGTAGCGGCTCTCGCGGCCGTACCGAAGCCGGTGACTCGGACCACAGGGTGCCTGCCGGTTGCTTCACCAAGCCGGTTGCTACTATCCAATCCAGGGGGATTTCTCGAGGCCCCCCACGTATTTTTTTCTGGTTGTTTTACTTGTGGTAGTTTGAATCATTTTGCAAGGAACTGTGACGGGTTTGGTGCCACTAGAGCCTTTTTCTCAGGGTGCCTGCCGTTTCCATGCCACCTGGCCAGGGCCAGGGTTTACCGGTACGGCGGTGGGGACTTGGGTCCGCTCTGTCGATGCGAAGCTGTCCTCCGCGGCCTTCACCGTCACGTGACCCGCAGTGAAGTTCGGCTGTCACAAGGACTCTCATCACTGCAGCCCGTCAACGAGTGTCACAGTGAGTCTGTCCTATTTTGCGCGGGATGCAACAGTTTTATTTTATTTTTTAATTTTATTTTTGAGGTGCTTCCATTGACTTTGGACTCTATGAGAGAACAACCTCTTTCCTGGTGATGTGGTGGCGACTGTTGGCTGGAAAAAAAAAAAAAAAAAGAAGACTGGCGACGGCATGACAGGTTAACGATTTTTTCCCCCTGTTTGGAGTGTGCAATTTCTGAATACTTTCTGTTTCCTTCCTTCTGTCTCGGCATTGGTATGGGTGTTCGTGGTTTATGCTTTTCGGTAGGCTACGGTTTGGCGTAAAAGGACATGGACATTGGACATGTACATGTACATGTGGCAGGAAGCTGTTATGACGTTTTGACACAATCAGTATTGTGTAAATTCTGTCACTCTATTTTGAGTGTCAGAAGGGGGGAGGGTATTGGTTAATCAGATAAAGGTCAAATTGATAATGAGGGGTATTTTTTCAGATTGCACTCAATGCAGTTTGATTAAATTCTTTAAAAATGTATAACATCTTATGAGGAGTCAGAGTGTCACGATAAATTACTTTTGTTTAGAGGGAACATGCAATGAGTTTTAAACTTATTGTGGCTTATAATTGCTTGGAGAAATGACTATTGTCAACAAATGTGCAGTCTAATTTAGGATGCATTATTCATGTATAGAAGTAATCTGGTTGTTCAAGAAACGACCATTGCATTAATAAGGCAAACGAAAAATGAGTCTACATTGTTAAATTTATCAGGAGTTGGCGAGACAAGAGAGTACAAGGAACAATTTGATTTTAATATGAGTGGATAATCTTTTTTAGGACTTTGTAAGTAACACTGAGTAGTCAATACTAACATGTGTGAACCAAATATTTCAATGCATGGTTGTGTTTTGCAAAAGAATGTCTACTCTAAATCTTGGTGTGGAGTTAGTTCATATTTCTAAACAGGAGGATGACGGAGAAAAAACAGTTGCAGTGACCCAGTTTGGAGTATGCCAGTGTACCAGTGGACATCCGACATCATGTCAATATTGACACCTGTGCCGAAGGAGAGTTCTGCTCTCCTCTACACAACAGTGGTCAACATCTACAGGGCATCCTACAGCTGCTAAGCGGTTAACCAGAAGATTTCGTTGCCGATACTACGTCATCTATGGAGTACGGACGTCTGCACCAGGTGTCAGACGACATCAATCTTCAGTTCAAATCACCAGGTCACTTCTACATGCTGCACGTCATCTGTGTCTAAAGCTGGTATACAGTCTTTTAGTCACCCAGCTTTCTGATTGCTCAGAAATATGCAAAGCTACATGGATGGGGAGTATTCGTTCGAAATGAAGATCATCGTTCCACATTCTTGTTGATTACACGTCCCTTGGGATGTTCATGGCCGTCCAGAGCCAGGATTCATCTGCGTTTATATTTTAGTCGAAAAAAAAAGAAAGTCTA
Source organism: Electrona antarctica (assembly GCF_951216825.1). Taxonomy (NCBI): domain Eukaryota; kingdom Metazoa; phylum Chordata; class Actinopteri; order Myctophiformes; family Myctophidae; genus Electrona; species Electrona antarctica. The sequence continues at coordinate 15,772,086 of NC_136803.1, read as the reverse complement.
AAGCGCGTGGACCATCGACGTGGGATTTGCATCAAACTTTGGAGAAAAAAAGAAAAAATATGTATTACTGTATTATTTGGTATGATTTTGTGTTTTCATATTTTGTTTTGATGAATCACGACGGATGTTGTGTTTCTATTTGAGCCTTAATTGTATTCTAGCTTTCCAATTATGAGTGGTGAGGGCGGACTGCAATTATGGTTCAAAATTAGTTTGTTGGTCATCATTGATGTGTCATTCGATTTTAGCTTTGATCGTGTTTTCAAGTCTCCCATGTCTGTGATAACTAGCGGACATGGCAGAATGATACGATGGAGGTTCGAATGATTGCTTATTGTTTGTTTAATTTCAGTTTGATGTTTTTAGAGCGCCCAGGGGGGACCTTGACAAATTTAAAGGTTTTGAAGAGGAAGAAACAAAATAATTGATTTTTAAAGTTTTAATATTTGTCCAAATTATGATTCATAATTCATAGTGACAGACTGAGTCTGTCAAAGGGGGAATGTGGTATATTATGAATCATATAAGCATATATGCTACTTGAGCAATGCTAAACAAATGTTAAAGTTGGACAGTTGCAAAGTGGAGATTTTAGACGACTCCTATTTACCATGAGTGAAGTATCCTATTTACCATGACCAAAAGGGGCTATTGTCAATGTCTTGAGCTAGCAACACCTCACTAGGAGATAATGCAAATGCTTTTGTTCTAAGTTCCCTTGAAGCCCACAGAAGGTGCGAGACAGACGGCTAGTTTTACTGCAGAGAAGACTTTTATTGTCCTACTGATGGCCAAATGTTTTACTGTATCTTATTTCAGGCTTGGGTCTAATACAATGACTTTAAAACATTATGTTGGAATTACCTTCTTAAAACACTCTTCTGTTATTATGGAATAAAGATAAACGCTAGGAAACTAATACATAGACTTGCATTCAGTACTAATCTAAAATGTACTCTTAACATAGGGTATTTCAGGAACATAGTGTTATGTATCAAGCTCATACATTTCTTAAATATAGTCAGGTTTATATTAGTTTCATATAGTTCTGTTCATATATTTCCGTTTATATCTTCATTGTCTTCATTGTACCTTTAATTCATTATTGTGGTATTATTTCATGCTCCGTTAAAAGTTATTCTCATTTCACCAGTGGAACAAATGTTTACCAGGAGACTTGCCTTTTGTCTTGAAATGCCCGCCTCTAACAGGAAGTCAGGCTCAGACCTCATTGGTTAGAAGTCAGGAAGAGTTTATACCCAGAGAGGGGAGGGACTTCTTGGGGGACGGCGAATCTTGAGTATTTAACACCATGTAATGTCAACATTCAGGGCTGTATCAACTAGACTCAATTTGGGACGGAGGCTGGTGTAGATACAGACCACAGCGTGTAATTTCCACATGCATGTTTTGTTACGACCTGACTTCTGTGTTTAACAAATAAATGCGGATGTCATGAGACCATCATCACGGGTTTTTCTTTGTTCTTTCTCCTGCTCCGTCCGAGGCGACACACACACACTTCAGGATTCCACAAGAGAAAACCAGCACTCACGGAACTCACGTTAAGGCACTCATTTAAATGTTGGCATGGTAACTATGCTACAGAGCATGCAACAGCATGCATAAAATGAGCCTTATGGAAGAGACCATTAAAGCTGTCACGTTGGATCAGTAAAAGTGAGTTACGTTTTTTGCGCTTCAGAGACACATTAACCTTAAAAAACAAATGAAACAATCTCTTCCGGGGCTGGCTGTGGTAATTTGATGAAAATTAGAGGAATTCTTTGGGTTTGGCTGCTGTGATTTGATTTAATTATATCAAGAACCCTAGGACTCTGCAGAATAGGGGGCGGAGAGCTGATGCTGCAGAGGCCCATGGATTAGCAGTGGTGGATACAAAATTTCACATTCAAAATTCATATATTGCAGTAGCAGTACTGCAATATAGAAATACTCTTGTTATTATAGGTAAAAGTCTGGAGTATTTGGCATCAAAATGTATACTTAAAGTGCCAAACAGTAGAAAGTACTCCTTATATGCAGAATGTCCCATTTCACAAGTTTTAAAGTGTATACAATTATTTGAGAAAAGACAAGATCTACAAGCTCACAATGCATCACATCGTGACACATTGTGAGCTTGTAGATCGGCCATTTTAAAATGGCCGAAATGTATAGAGTAAAGGTACTTGGTTACTTTTACACCAGTGTGAATTAGAAAACCCTGGCCTGTGCAGCTTGGGAAGCATATTGGAAGCATCGCATGGACATTTGTGTCAGGAACAGATGGCCTGGACCCCCATTAATTCAATTTCCTGTAACTGCTGCCTTTGTTCTACCCGCCCCCCGGCTCATTCTCAAGACATCTTTGGCGTTTTATTTGGTTATTTCGCTATGTTTTCAAGCAGCCCTGGTCTGGCTCGAGGACGGGCAGCGCATGGCTTGTGTAGCTCCCAGTCCCCCAAAATGCCAAAATGTTGATTAATCACCCTCTCACTCAAATAACAGTGTGTGCCACTCACACAGCCAAGGCTGAATCAATTATTAAAAAACCTCAGCCTTGACCATCGCTGACTTCTCTCTGATATCAAAAATGAATGAAAGGGCCCCACATGAATAAAATAAGTGGGATCCCGCTAATAGAGTCCAAAGTACACGCCAATCTCTGAGAGGGCGTGAGTCGGAGACTATGAAGCATTCTGCCACCCTGACAGTGGAGCACAGACTGACTAATAGAGAGCAGCAGTGGTTCTCAACCAGTGGATCGGGACCCACATTCTTTTTTTTGAGTGGTGCAACCACTCCAAGGAACAGCAATGTCCGTGTCCGTGTGACACCTATGTGACTCGTGTTAACCTATGTTTGTGTGTGACTCATGTGTGACTCATGAGTACCAGTAGGGGCGCTGTCGTGCCAGAAACAGAGAGAGAGAAATAGTGCTGCACTGTTGCCTGCTAATGAGAGCGAGAGAGAGAGAGGGGGGGGTGTAAGGGGGGGAGTTGCACCACTCAGTTCACACGGGTGTGATTTTTTAAGAGGGTGAGGGCGGGGTGGGGGGATTCGGGGGGCATATGTTAGTCCGGAGTACCAATAGCTTAAGGAGGAGGCGTGAGCTTGTAGATCTGCTATCTTCACAATATTTATCTAACCGAGTCAAACTAAATGTAATGCCTCAACTCCTACAATTCCAAGTGCTTGTCAGGGTGTTAAAATCTGATAATTTGGGGGTGTAGCCTCACCGGCCACACCGAAGTCTGACTTCTGAACTCTGAATTCCCATAGACGTGTTTTCTTGAGCTGACTCAACCGTTTGTGTGCGATTTCTATAAATTAACAGATTGTGTCCAGTTTAACTATGCGTTAAAAGATTGTGTCCAGTCACAGAGTGTAAAAAAAAGGTGGATAGGCACAGGGGCATGACCACTTAACATTTGGGAGCTCATAAAAGGTGACCATAAAACAGGTGTTTCCAAACCCAAGGACTCCCAAATAGCTATAGTCTCTAGCTGCTGTATTATAGTGTTTTTTTCCAAGAATAACAATTTACAACGTAGTAGGCATATTTAGCACACACTCTTATTCAGAGCCACTTACAGTAAGCAAGGTAAACACTACATCACATGCAGAGAAACAGTGTGCCTCAGTAAAGTAACCATATAAACCAAGAACCTATAGCATCAGTCTAAACAGTACAATATAAAACATACATAATCTGAACATTTACATGACATTTCCTACTGATTATTGGCTCAGGAATCCATGAAGGCTTCATGGGGTGAGTAATGGATAGAAAATGAGTAATTTTGGGGGTGAACTATCCCTATGAGAACTACACGAGCACACTCATGCTTACACAGTCCTGTGTGCAAGTCGCTTCCATGTGTAAATCTGTGCTATATTGCGGCGCACAATAGTATCACCCCTTGTGTACAATGACCATTATCGTCACCCAAACGCAAACGGCAGCAAGGCGAGTCCAATCTGAGAGGTTACGCGGAAAGGGCTTTAATGGAGCAAACAACGTTTGAAACCCAGTTTTAGGCTTACAGTACTTTGTTGGATATTACTGTGACGGTGGATATAAGTACATTTTATGCTTCAGAACTCTCACTAAGAAAATAAGCTTATTACAGTGTAAGGGGGGGAAAAAAATAATAATAAAAAGAAGAAAGGAAACCCCAGACAAACATTCCACGAGCACAAACACACAGTGTCACGCATGGATTCATCGTCAATGGTGCGCCTGTAGAACGTGTCACTTGGAGATTAGACTGTTGGTTCATTGTATTGCTGACATGGGCGAGGAAATGGCTCCCATTATTGCATTTAACTGTCTTTGAAACAACATGAATGGGGTGTTTTGCTGCCATTCATGTGCTCGCATCATTGAAGTAATCAATACAAAAAAAGAAAAAATACCACCACTTGGATAATGGACTATACGTTTGTACAATGCCTTCCTAGTCTTTGCGATATTGATGCACAATTAATCGATAAAAGATCGCAATCTAGATTCCTACCTATGCCATCTCATTTCAAGAACCGTGCAGCAATAGTTGGCTGTCCAATTCATTTTTGTTACTCTTATGCACTTTGATGTTCAAAGAGCTTTGGAATAATGTCAACGGTTGACACTAAGGTCTCAGAGGCACTTGTAAATCCTCCATCATAAAATTATATAAAATGTAACACTTAAAAAAAAATAACACTTATTTTTGTACTTTATGGGGCTGTGCGATAAAGAAAATGTCATAACTATTTTTTTTTATTCCAAATACCTACATACTGTAGCTATGAATATGACTATGGGTTCACACGTATTTTATATTTTTAAGTGTAGCAACATTGAAAACAGCACATTCCACAGACCAGAAGACAAAGCGCTATAGCCACGTTCTAGACAAATATCTCATGTTGCGTTTATAGACTGTTGCGTCTCCTCTCAAATGATCACTTGCCCGGTCGGGCAACCTGAAAGCAAACTCCCGAAAGTTTTATTTACATGCCAGGGGCGTGACATACCAAAGCCTACACGGGTTGTGCAAGGACGCGCTGTGATTGGCCAGTCGCTGTGATTGACAGCCTAAATCAAACCCTAACCCTAACCTTAACCTCAGTAAAACTATACCTAAACCTAACATCAGTAAAACTATACCTAACCTCAGTAAACGTAACTTGCCCGGGGGCGTGGTTATAAGCACAACCCGTGTAGGAATTAGTATGCCATGCCAGGGGCAGGTGTCAATGCCTGAATGTCACCCATTCATTCACTGTTACACCTTATGGCACCCATCAGTGTTGCCATGTCTGCTAATTATAAGCGAAGGCTTAATGGCTTGTTCCACACACACACACACACACACACACACACACACACACACACACACACACACACACACACACACACACACACACACACACACACACACACACACACACACACACACACACACACACACACACACACACACACACACACACACACACACACACACACACACACACACACACACACACACACACACACACACACACACACACACACACACACACACAATTTGAAAAGTCCACAATGCGTAGTTGATGACTTGATGCAACACGTTGTGAGCTTGTAGATTAGTCATGTTTGCCACGCGACACCGGCATGCAACTAAGAATAAATCAGCTGCCTCGCTACGATGCCTGTCTGTTAACACAGCGTTCACATTGACCACACTGCACTGCACACAGTTGCCTCGGAGCATAGAGTTATATAAGCCTCAGAGTCGGTAGGCTTTTGATTCTAAGTTGCTCTGTATTAGAAGGCACACACAATTTAGGCATTTAGCAGACACTCTAAATCCAGAGCGACTTACAGTAAGCAAGAACAAAAAACATGGACATGAAAATAGTCATCAGGAATCATACGTAATCTTAAGAACCTAACAGTGGAATATCTATCTAATGAAACTATGTGTATACACCAGAGTGTTATGTCTACATAAAGTGCTATTTAAGTTACATAAGTTGAGCGTATGCATACGCCTGTAGGAGGTCGAGGCTAGGGCAAGAAAGTACTACGGCAAGTGCTATGGGCTAAGATGGAGTCTGAAGAGGTGGGTTTTCAGACTGCGACGGAAGATTGGAAGTGAGTCTGCAGTTCTGATTGCAATGGGAAGTGCATTCCATAGTTTTGGAGCCAAAAGGGAGAAGAGTTTGGGAGGTATGGAGTGTTGTCCTGGCATTTTTAGCGAAGGTACTTCCAGCTTCCCTGTGTCGGCTGTCGGATGATTTGAGGCATTTTGTTCCAAAAATGTGTTTTGCCAAAATCCACCTGTTGGTGGCGCTATAACAGGCCAATGTGAAAAGGGTGGGATTTATTCCTCAGCCTAGTAGGAAAGTGTGTGAAAGATTTCATGTAAATTGCATGCTGCATTCATGATTTGACGTTTTTTGTTCCAAATGGGCCAATCCTGCAAACTTTGAAAGCAAATTATAGCCAATTAGGATGGAATATGAAATATCGGACAGATCTGCCTTGAGCAGAGAGATACTGTATAGATACTGAACTATAGAGATACTGTATAACGATTTGCAGGATTTTTGGACAGAATCTTGAGGAGTAATATCAAAAAGTGTGTTTTACAAAAGTCGGCCAGAGTGTATATTTGTACATCTGTAAATGTTCTGATGAATTGAACGGTGGACCCTGTTGTAAATAAGTGTAATGCTTTCTCATGGATCGTCCACAATGTAACAGTTTTTGTAATGCATACTGTGAAAATAATAAAATAAATCAATCAATCAAGAGTTAGGGGTTTACAGTCCATGTATTGCTCAAGGACATTTCACACACACACACACACACACACACACACACACACACACACACACACACACACACACACAGAGAGAGAGAGAGAGAGAGAGAGAGAGAGAGAGAGAGAGAGACAACAGCATTATCATTATCATATCAGCATTAACACACATCCAACTACACTACAAGACAATGCATCCAGTGGTGTATTACTTTTTTGTAAAAATTATCAATCCCCAATTATTGTAAAAATATGGCCGTAAACTACTTCAAATAGTCGATCTACAAGCTCACAACGTGTCAATATAGATTGGCTTTAACATTTTAAAATGGTTTTCAAAATAGTAAAATATGCAAAGAAGTTTAGGGATAAGGGGTAAGGGAGGCACTGGCGAAAATAGGGTCCATAGTCTGTTACAAGTTTGGGTTTGTCACACGATGTGGCAGCAAAGGGTACATGCTTTCACTTCCGTTTTCCCGGCTCGGAGACCGCCATTGTAAGAAACGGCTTATGTTAGCATTAGCTCACGCTGTTTATCTTTCGCCGGAAACGTTAATATGTCGTGCAAGATGCGATGAAAAATCACAAATCAGATCCGAACCTCGGATGGATGATGATCACCGCAGACAGCGTCGTATTTGTCCGAGAAAAGAGCCAAAGAAGATTATACTTTTAACGGGGCCCTATGCGGTGCGTGCGCATGTTTACTGATGCTAGGGGTGTGCAAGGTGTTGCCTAGCAACCGGGCCAGTGTTAAAAGTAGATTTTCAGCTAAACCATTTCTTATTTGATATAAAGCTTTATCTGCGAGATCTCTCGTAGTTGGCATATAAATAATTAAAATAATTTACTTAACCCATTTTGGGCGGGAACCCCTTTTGGTGTTTTAAGCGTAATGTTATACTTTAGCTATTGAAAAATAGCAGATCTACAAGCTCGTAGCGTGGCACAGAGTGCCGCGCTATGAGCTTGTAGGTCTGCTATTTTTGAAAAATCGTGAAAATGTAGTGCAAATCTTTGAATATATATTCTTTCAGAGCTCCCAGGTCTAAATGGGTTAATCTACTTTACTTATGTATGTTTTGTAATAATATAGAAAATCAACAAAGTAACTTATAGTAACTACGGTTTTCAAATAATCTTAGTGGAGTAAAAGTTAAATATTTGCCCCTGAGATGTAAAAATACAGTATAGAAAATTGGAAATACTCCAGTAAAGTAAAGATAGTACCGTACTTTAATAGATTACTGGTCAAACTACAAGACAACAGTACAGCATATTATTCACAGAGGCCATGCACACGGACAATGTATCCATTCAGAGTCTTGGGTCCAGTTCCCCTTCAACCGACTCTGTGGTAACATAATACACTTAATATTGATCCACTCTATTTATGCTATAGTGGTTTTACATACGCATGCGCCCACACACACGCCCACACACACACACACACACACACACACACACACACACACATGCACGCACACACTTCCAATACCGCAATGATGTAATTGTTTATGAATGCAACTTCAGCTCACTTAGGATGAGTTGTTTGCCAAGAAGTAAGAACAAGTGATTCTCAAACTTGTTTTCGTTTCAAAGACTCCCGGATGTACAATGCATTAGTCCAGTGGTTCTCAAAGCGTGTCACAGAGCTTGTAGATTGAGAATTTGCGGAAGCTGGTCTGCATATCAGGCATTACGACACCGTCACTCGTGGCCTGACGATATTTAGTCAACTAAATATGTGGTTTTCATTACCCTTTTCATATCAAGGGCATTTATTTTGCCACAGAGCATAATTTGATAGCATTTAGCTTCTCAAACCCAAAACTTAGAATAGGCTTATTTTGTAGATCAAAACAACAATTATTCTACATTCTCTAATTGTGTAGACTTATAGCAAAATGAAGTAGGCCTAATTCAGATCTTTAACACTTTTTTTTAACAAATTTTACGGGTCCATTTGGTTTCATTTTACACTCTCAAGAGTTGAAGATCTATAAGGGTCCATTCGGTTACCAACAATTAGCTGGGGACCACCTGGAATCCCCTCCTACTGAATCAAGGTAGATGGAAGTCGACAGAAACTTGACTTAAAAGCAAAACCCTGCAAATTACTAAAATGACACTAAAAACGAAATGGAATTTTATTCATAAGACTACGACTAGAACTCCATCAGAATATGCAGCAGCACTCGGGGCCCTGCAGCCCCGATATCACAGAACCACTCACTGACACTGTGCTCAGCCCCGCTATGTCTCTGATTTGCACGGCTGGGTGCTTCCTAATTAATATCAGACGGCTGAAATTGCTAAATTGTCGGGGTAACAGCGTGGTACATTTATCATCGGAGTGCTTTTAGCGCAGTGGTTGTTAAAACTTTTTCGTGTCAAGGTTGACATGAAATAAATGATATGTGTTTGGCCGCGGACCCCCCATCTGAAAAGATGTTGTGCCAGGGATCCCCTTAAGAGAAGATTTGTGTTAAATTAGACTTTTGTCATTTTCGAGATTTTTCTAAAATGGCAGATGTACAAGCTTGCAGCGTGGCATGAAGTGACGTGCTGTGAGCTTGTATTATGTGCTATTTTTGAATAGCCAATGTATAAAAGATGGATGAAGTGGTTAAAGGATTGTGATGTATTAACACAAGGCAGGGTCTGTGGACCCCCATGGGGTCCTTGAGGGCGTTCCAGCTAGTTAGTTAATAGGCATCACAATCAGTTAGATAACCCTAATACATGGACATTTGAAAGTAGCAGATCTATAAGCCTGACATGGCTTACAGTATAGCCCAACATGGGGATTCCCTAGCTTCCGCACCTGTTTCAGATGGCTGTCCATAGCCAAATACATGATAATTTTGGGGGTCCTCGATAGTAAAACGTTTGAGAAATATCGGTGAGGAGTGTACAAATAGAGTCCATTTGGTTACTCTCGGAGACACAGTCCCGTAAGGGTGGACTCCCTTGGTGGTGCACGTCTCATAGTGGTGCACGTCCCGTCGTCCCATGGCGGTGCATGTGTTTGGTCCGATATACTAACAGTCCTAGTCCGACAGCCTACCCTAAACCTAACCTCACAGGAAGCCACGGGTTAGTTTGAACCTGCCACGGGTTAGTCTTAACCTGCCGCACATATAGGGAGCCATGCAGGGGTGAGTTTTGACCCGGCAATGGGTTAGTTGTAACCGGCGGCGACGCATGTCGGGAGCGACGGTGTTGTCAGACTGATAGTATGACTAACCAACAAATGCACCCCCCGCGGATCTGCCGCTGAGAACCGGTGGTAGTGTAGACTAGTGCAGCGCTGCTCCTCTGGCAGTCAGGACATGGTGAGCGGTGTTCACACAAGTGTCCACACTCCTATAATTACCAGCAGAACACTCTATTTGAATACCAATGAGAGAGAGAGAGAGAGAGAGAGAGAGAGAGAGAGAGCAATTATACTAAAATGATCCTGTCCGAGTGTGCGTTCGCTCTCTCCACTCTCTCAATGGAACCGCCGCAGGTAATAATGACAACCATGACACGAGCGTGCATGTGTGTATGTGTGTGTGAGAGTGTGTGCACTCTGCGTCTGTGTGAAGGTGGAACGCGACATATGGGAGTGTGTCGCCACTCCTTGACGCATACATCGTACCATTCAACGGCCATTCCAAAGTGTAAGCTTGTATTTCTGCATTTTCTGCATGTACATTTTCAACATGGAAACGATTGACGATTATGCAAAAACAATTGTGATTATCTCAAATAATTGCGATTAGGGGATTATGTAATACATGTGACTGTCCCAAAACAGTAGGTCAATGCCTCTGCAGTGAAGACGTCACCCACTTCATCAACATCAACAGTAGGTCAATGCCAATGCAGTGAAGACGTCACCCACTTCATCAACATCAACAGTAGGTCAATGCCAATGCAGTGAATATGTCACCCACTTCATCAGCATCAACAGTAGGTCAATGCCACTGCAGTGAAGACGTCACCCACTTCATCAACATCAACAGTAGGTCAATGCCTCTGCAGTGAAGACGTCACCCACTTCATCAGCATCAACAGTAGGTCAATGCCTCTGCAGTGAAGACGTCACCCACTTCATCAACATCAACAGTAGGTCAATGCCAATGCAGTGAATATGTTGCCCACTTAATCAGCATCAACAGGTCAATGCCACTGCAGTGAAGACGTCACCCACTTCATCAGCATCAACAGTAGGTCAATGCCACTGCAGTGAAGACGTCACCCACTTCATCAACATCAACAGTAGGTCAATGCCTCTGCAGTGAAGACGTCACCCACTTCATCAGCATCAACAGTAGGTCAATGCCTCTGCAGTGAAGATGTCACCCACTTCATCAGCATCAACAGTAGGTCAATGCCTCTGCAGTGAATATGTCACCCACTTCATCAGCATCAACAGTAGGTCAATGCCTCTGCAGTGAAGACGTCACCCACTTCATCAACATCAACAGTAGGTCAATGCCAATGCAGTGAATATGTTGCCCACTTAATCAGCATCAACAGGTCAATGCCACTGCAGTGAAGACGTCACCCACTTCATCAGCATCAACAGTAGGTCAATGCCACTGCAGTGAAGATGTCACCCACTTCATCAGCATCAACAGTAGGTCAATGCCACTGCAGTGAAGACGTCACCCACTTCATCAGCATCAACAGTAGGTCAATGCCTCTGCAGTGAAGATGTCACCCACTTCATCAGCATCAACAGTAGGTCAATGCCACTGCAGTGAAGATGTCACCCACTTCATCAACATCAACAGTAGGTCAATTCCACTGCAGTGAAGATGTCACCCACTTCATCAGCATCAACAGTAGGTCAATGCCAATGCAGCGAATATGTCACCCACTTCATCAGCCAGTTAACCTCTGTCAACCTGGTGTCCCCTATTTAGGGCACGTCATTCTAGAGCAGTGGCTCCCAGGCGTTTTAGCCCGTGACCCGAAAGAGAAATTAGACGTTTGCCTGTGACTCAGTGAAATTAGCAGATCTACAAGCTCACACTCACAGCTCTGAGGTGTAGTGGTGTAGAAGTAAAAGTACTGAAAATTGGGAAATCTCTACTCCTATGTTTTTTCCCCATACATTAACTTAATCATACCTAGCAGATCCACAAGCTCAAAATTGCTACGGGGGCAATCATTCATGTTTAGTTTTAAAATAAATTTAAATAATACACATTATTGAATGTGAATCCATCATATTATTATCAAATTATGTTTAAAGCAACAAACAACAAACGAAGAGATCTGCACTACCCAACAGTGGTGCTTGGTGGATGTCAAACAAATCAATGGAGCCATCCACGCAGAGGCATCAGGAGACAAGCCATCGGCGCTTCAGCAGACATTGATTGATGAGACAGGCGGCTAAATTATTTATGTGGTGAGACAACTTCTAAAGCCTCTCATCGCTGCATGGGAGGCTTTAACAAACAAACAAACAAACAGAAAACGTTTAACCGCTTAAACCCCATGCAGCATCAATATTAATGGGAGTAATCCTATATTAGTAAACGGTGAGCAGGCCAGCCATATGAATTAGACACAACCATATCTAGGGCGGCTGTGGCTCAGGAGGTAGAGCAGGTCGTCCAATGATCCCTGGGTCGGCGGCTCGAGTCCCGGCTCCTCCTGTCCACATGTCGAAGTGTCCTTGGGCAAGACACTGAACCCTACATTGCCTCCAATGAGTCGCTGGTGTCGACTGTTCGCCACTTCACCTCCCATTGTATGAATGAATTAACCATTGTAAAGCGATTTGAGCGCTATAAAAATGCAATTCATTATCTATACCGAGGCCGGTCAACGGCAGTGTGATTTTGACAGCAAACTGTGATGTAGTTTTAGTAAATCTTCTGAATAAAAACTTTAGTCATATTTTAGTCATCTGATACTGAGATACAGAGATCTCCATGTATGGGCATATCAGTCGAAAACGGTGGTGCAACGCAGGCGTGAGACCTCTAGTTAGCCAAAAATAGCCGATCTACCGTCTTGTAGATCAGCTAATTTTGGCGATAACTGTAGCTGGGGAAAAAGGCCTGCCAGTACAGAGGGTTTAAAGTAAACAACACTTTTTATGTTGTTATCCTTGCTTCATCTCTCTCTCTCTCTCTCAGCTAAGTGGGCTTTGGCCATGAAAGCGGTTGAATACTGTCACCGTACTGTATAGCAGTTTTGGCTGGTGGAACATTTCCAGTCATGTCCCTCGATGTTTAGTGGCCATGCTCTTTAGTAATCAACAAGACCCCATCCACCCCCACCCCAAGCCAACAGTGTTAGCAGGGAGCAGACCATTAGTTCAGTGATTTAATGCTACGCCCCGGAGGGATGCTTCTTAAGCCTCTCTCTCTCCCACAGGCCTTCAGCCCCTGTCTCCCACAGGCCTTCAGCCACTAGCTGTCTCCCACAGGCCTTCAGCCACTGTCTCCCACAGGCCTTCAGCCACTAGCTGTCTCCCACAGGCCTTCAGCCACTGTCTCCCACAGGCCTTCAGCCACTAGCTGTCTCCCACAGGCCTTCAGCCACTGTCTCCCACAGGCCTTCAGCCACTAGCTGTCTCCCACAGGCCTTCAGCCACTGTCTCCCACAGGCCTTCAGCCACTAGCTGTCTCCCACAGGCCTTCAGCCACTAGCTGTCTCCCACAGGCCTTCAGCCGCTGTCTCCCACAGGCCTTCAGCCACTGTCTCCCACAGGCCTTCAGCCACTAGCTGTCTCCCACAGGCCTTCAGCCACGGTCTCCCACAGGCCTTCAGCCACTGTCTCCCACAGGCCTTCAGCCACTGTCTCCCACAGGCCTTCAGCCACTGTCTCCCACAGGCCTTCAGCCACTGTCTGCCACTGTCTCTCACAGGCCTTCAGCCACTGTCTCCCACAGGCCTTCAGCCACTGTCTGCCACTGTCTCCCACAGGCCTTCAGCCACTGTCTGCCACTGTCTCCCACAGGCCTTCAGCCACTGTCTGCCACCGTCTCCCACAGGCCTTCAGCCACTGTCTCCCACAGGCCTTCAGCCACTGTCTCCCACAGGCCTTCAGCCACTGTCTGCCACTGTCTCCCACAGGCCTTCAGCCACTGTCTCCCACAGGCCTTCAGCCACTAGCTGTCTCCCACAGGCCTTCAGCCACTGTCTCCCACAGGCCTTCAGCCACTAGCTGTCTCCCACAGGCCTTCAGCCACTGTCTCCCACAGGCCTTCAGCCACTGTCTCCCACAGGCCTTCAGCCACTGTCTCCCACAGGCCTTCAGCCACTGTCTCCCACAGGCCTTCAGCCACTGTCTCCCACAGGCCTTCAGCCACTAGCTGTCTCCCACAGGCCTTCAGCCACTGTCTCCCACAGGCCTTCAGCCACTGTCTCCCACAGGCCTTCAGCCACTAGCTGTCTCCCACAGGCCTTCAGCCACTAGCTGTCTCCCACAGGCCTTCAGCCACTAGCTGTCTCCCACAGGCCTTCATCCACTGTCTCCCACAGGCCTTCAGCCACTAGCTGTCTCCCACAGGCCTTCAGCCACTGTCTCCCACATGCCTTCAGCCACTAGCTGTCTCCCACAGGCCTTCAGCCACTAGCTGTCTCCCACAGGCCTTCAGCCACTAGCTGTCTCCCACAGGCCTTCAGCCACTGTCTCCCACAGGCCTTCAGCCACTGTCTCCCAGTGGCGTTTCCAGGAATTACATTTTGGGCAGGCAAGAATTACATTTTGGACAGGCAAGATGTATTAATTGTCGTCTCCCCGCGCACAATCGTAACACTAAAGGTTTTCAAAGAGATATACCTGCCAGACGAGTAGGATACAAAGGATGAAAGGCATGCATTTACATTCCAATGAGCGATTGAGCGTTGCGCTCTACCGCAACGGCCAATCAGCTGTCCATTAATAGTTCTCAGGTCTTGTTTTTGTCCTCTCTCTTTTCTCATTGTATGGATTTTGGCCAGGCCAGAAATGTATTTGGACAGGCGGACGCCTGCCCTCACCTTATTGTAGATACGCCTCTGCTGTCTCCCACAGGCCTTCAGCGTCTTACTGGTAATAAGTACTAAGTACAGTAACTCGTTTTCAAATAATTGTAGTGGAGTAAAAGTATAACATTTGCCCCTGAGATGTGGAGTAGAGATGTGGAGTAGAAGTAAACCTAGTGAAACTTGAAAACAGCCTACAGTAAAGTAAAAGGAAATACCTCAAAAGTGTAGAGTACTTAAATAAATGTACATCAGTTCAATGCTATAATGAGCGCGCTGAGATCGGAAAAAACGGGGAACTCTCACTGCGAGCTAATCCCCCTCCTTAGACCTTACACTTACATAAATTAGATATCAATAGTTAGATGGCCCCGCTAAACACACTGTTTATACTGTGTGTTCTCTGGCTGTCTACCAGGCAAATTGTTATGTCCTTTCGACATAATAGCAGCAATGATGTTGCTGGAAGAAGAGCTCAGATTGGTTTTACTTAGCGGAGCACTTTCACCCGTTGTCAACCTTATCTTCATATCGCTGCTGTCTGTCGGCCAGAAACCTCTTATCTCCATATTGTAGCGGTTTGTCCCCCCCCCGTAAATAGCGCCCTGTACTTGATCGTACTGCTGCAGCGTCACACAAAAGCATCAAAAGTAGCAGATCCAAAAAGCTGCGAAACGTGTCGCTTCATGCCACGTTTTGCAGCTTGTCAATCTGCCATTTTTGTTATTTGTCAGTCCTGAAAACTAACAGTTTTGGACATGTAAGGTTTCCACCCAACAGAGATGATATAATTGGTCCTCACTAATGCTCATAATGAGATGAGTAGATAATGATCTACTCACTCTGTGTCTCATCGGTATGCCCGTCACAATTATGACATAATCGCCTATAATCGCAATTACTTGAGATAATCTGACAGTTATTTTTGCATAATCGTCAATCGTTTCCACGTTGAAAAACTGTCCATACAGTTTCCAACGTTTTTCAAAAATAGCCGAAATAGCAGATCTACAAGCTTACTGCCACTGTGTGATTCCACTATTTTATTTTGTGCATTTTTTGGAAAGAAAGAATATGAAGCATATTAAATGTTTCAGTGATTCCTTTGTATATTTAAGTTATTTGTCATATCTGCCCTGTGCAAATTGTGATTATGAAGCCTAAAGGCAAACAGAAATATTAATCACAATTATGTGTGTGACAATTAATCGTCAACTTAAATGTGTAATCGTGACAGCCCCACTCATCGGTGGGCTGTGTGTGGACCTTTCCACAAACCTGCCAACCAATTCACTCTTTGTCAGCCTTCTGATTGGTCCCTGACTGACTAACCAGCAGGCTCTTTCTGCCTTGTTCCGACCTGGTTCCGCCTTGTTTATGTTGAATTTGCTAAAACATATTTTTTGGAAAAAACTTAAAGATGGAGTGCCACAATTGCATTGCATTTTTCCAGTTTTTCATGTGTCTATGAGGTGACAGTACTTCATTAGACACCCTGGAGTAGTTTTTATGTGCAATGGTGTATTAACTTTGTATTTAGGGTTTCTTCCTGGAGGCTGAACCCTTCACAGTCAAACGGGCCAATGAAATAAACAGTAATATAGTGACATGATGTCACTATATTACTGTTTATTATATAGGGGAGGGGCTGATAATGTGATGTCAGTGTGATGTCACTGACATCACATTATCAGCCCCTCCCCTAACCCCTCCCCCATTATCATACAACTACAGCTGTGGGTGCGGCTTCAGTTCAGGTGGATCATCACCCATCACCACCCACCATACTTAATGAACTGGTGGGCGTGCCTACATAAAAACAACATTTTAAGAAATACTGTACACTTTTTTGAAAAAATTATACCTCCTTTATATAACAATAAGACCTGATGATCATGTTTTAGGGTGGAAAAAAATGACTGCACTCCATCTTTAAAACAAACATGATATGCCTAGTCACCATGCTGCATCTGTGATGTTCCTTTTTACCAACATCAAGTTTAAAATAAGAATTGAGTGCTCAGAATATCAATATGAAGCAACTATTCAATGCATCAACAGAGCATAAGATATGCTAGGGGTAGTTGATGGCTACTCTCTCTCTCTCTGGCTCGCTCTCCCACAAACACATGCTGTTAAGTTACCGCGACTAAGACTACATTTCCTGTCAATAATAAGCAGTGTAATATGTAGTTCATTGGGAGGTAAAGGGAGACGCTTTATTGTGAAGGGTCCTTCACGGCGCAGGCAGGAAATAGAGTGTTTAAACTGGGCTGCTTACTGGCGCACATACTACAGATGTATTTGCTCCGGTCTGTCCGGTGTTGCTGTGCACAGTGTTAGCACTGCAGACAATGCAATCGCCTGGTAAAGTTGAGTTTTGATTCTTTGAACAGTCAAAACAAGACATCAAATTACCACAGAAAATTTCAAAAGAGAGGGTAATATGGAGTAAAGGTGGCATTGGAAATGGAACCACAACAAACACAACAGCTCCATCCACACTGAGGTGGTATACACACAAGGACGATTTTGGTGTTTCTCGGGCAAGTAATTAGCCAATCTGCCCTTTTTGTCACACGGAGACGGCGTTTTGGGGGACTTAAACGGCTAATGAAACTACCTTCCAGAGTGGGAAAGTTTGGAGACGCGACTTTCTCGTCTCCGTGTGTATAGCAAATGCCGCCTAATTTGCTGCAACAGTGATGTCATAGTCCCCTCGCCCCCTCCAAACTAACCAGTGTTAATGGTTTATTTCACCATAACCACTTACATATAAGTATCACAGCTATTTTATATTTGCACATAATGTCTATAAATAAAAAAAAATAGCCGATCTGCAGCCCGCAAGCATGAGCTTGTAGAGGAGCTATTTTTGGAGAACAGAAACAACACCCCCGATCGGGAAAAATGTATACATATTTACGCAAACAGTTGCTGAGATTGAGCAGGCGTGCATGCACGAGAGAGGAGTTATGTGTGTGAGGAGCTGATCACAGATAGAGGGAAAGTGTTATATTTGGCCTATTATTTATGCTATATATTATTGACTGCGTCTGTGTCAGTCTCACAGTCACAGCAGCAGTGCGCACGAGAGAGAGAGAGAGAGAGAGAGAGAGAGAGAGAGAGAGAGAGAGGGAGGGAGAGAGAGAGAGAGCGAGGGAGAGGGGTGCTGCGTGTTAAAAAATACTCGTTCCCGCAAATAATGCCCGCCTGTGTGAATCACTTACTTTGTGCTTGCTGCTCGTTTTCAGAAGAATTAATCCAAGGTTTGTCATATTATGGTTTAAAGTAGGCATACACTTTAGCTGGTCAGTCAGTGTGTGCAGACTCAGAGAGAGAAGCAGCACTGCTCTGCTGATTAAATTTATATGACCTAGATATGTCATATGCGCATCTGACTGGCAAGATAATTAGTTATTTGGCAACACCTGTGTGAAATACCAGAATAAGCTTTTTCTTTTTTTTGGTGGCCATCTACAGGCCGGCCATGTGTACTACATAGTTTTCTTGAAAGCGGAGCAGTTTACCGGTCTCGTGTATACAGCTTACATAATTAACATAACCGCAATGTAGACGCAGGGAAGTTTTATATCGTTCACAAACTTGCGCGGGGAACAGCCCGAGAGACGTCCTCGTGTAGCAAGGGCCTGAGTGGAGGTGAGTGAAGTCGCATGCCTACAACAGTAATCATAAAGATGGACACATTAGTGAGACACCTCCTTTTGAAGGGAAATAAGACCAGCTCACTTCATGACCTTTTTCAGCGCTCTGGAATCATTTGATTAGTTGATTTGACCCCCCAATCCAACCCATTGATGCAGAGTGCCAAGCAGGGAGGCATATTGGATCCCATTTTTAGTCTTTGGTATGACCCGGCCGGGGATCGAACCCCGACCTCCCAGGTTCAGGGTGGACACTCTAGGGCGGACACTCTAACCACAAGGCCACTGTCTGGCTCCCCCATATATGTCCGAACTCATACATCCAGAGCTCTGAGGTCTGCTGACCAACCAGTCACAATTGACAGTGCCAACAGACCTAACCCGAAAAACAAGAGGTTACCGTGCATTTGCGGTGGCGGCCCCAGAGTTATGGAATAACCTTCCCCCCACATTAGAGCTGCCCAATCCATAGAGTTTAACTCACCTTTTCTCTCTGGCCTTTAATGTTGTCTGATCTAAATGGTTACCTATTTGTTTTTGATGCCAACTGATTTTAATGGTTATGTATTCTTCTTTTAGGTGGTCCTCAGGTAAATGGAGAGCTGGTAACCAAATGGTCCCTTATAAATCTTTAACTCTTGAGAGCGTAAAATGAAACCAAATGGCATGGTCCATTTGGTTTCATTTTACGCTCTCAAGACCTCACCCTAACCCTAACCTCCCACGGGGCAGCACACCTAAACCTAACCTTAACCCATGTCTAACCAATGATTAGTCTGAACTAAGTATGCACCCCTATCAAATGGTGGTCCGTGGCTCAAATGACGAATACATAATGGAACTTGAAATGAAAAGGGTTGAAAACCACTGCTATAAATGACTGCCATATCCTGCAGGTATTCTCCACAAAAAGCACTAGTACTTTAAAATTTAAATAAATCCAGCAAATTTCACACTCAGGCTTGAATTGAATGGGACACTTTCCACCCACTGTGTGTGCCAGCAGAACACAGTGCATGTGCTTGTACACCAGTGCATACACTGTGCATGCACTATACTCCACATGCACTTTTTCATGTCAAGGACCCCCAAATTGACACGTATCAGCCTGCGGACCTCCATTTGAAAAGATATGCCAGGGACCCCCATGAGAGAAGATTTTTACGGCTCTAGCAGCGATTCTCAACCCCTTTAATTTCAAGGACCCCCAGTTTGACCTGCATTAGTCTACCCCCATTTAACAGTTCTACTGCTTGTCACGCGTTACCCGCATTTTAATCAAATATTCTACGCTGCCTAGATTGTTTTATTACCTTTAGATCATATGCTGAAGTATCTGGGCTTTTGATCGGCGAAAATCCGCTTAAAATAGCTTCCCTGGTGTCTTGCGATCAATCGCACCACCCGCCATCTTGGTACGCCACAAGCCGGGTGCATAATACCACATTACATGAGGCCGTGTAGTCCGTTCACTTGCATTGGACTCAATTTCCCAGAAGCCCTAGCAGCCCAGCGAATGTGTCGATTTCCGGTTTCGACATCACAACAAGAAGCTCCTTCCAGTAGCTTCGCGACAAAGACGGACTTTCTTTTTAATTATTAAAATAGGGCGATTTAGACACATGAAACAAATAGCGGGGATGTCGTATTAAGCAGGGCATATCGTTTGATCAATCAATTTAAAGCATGGAAACTGTTGGCATTTATATCTCTGGGGCCCCCAATTTATATTTTAAAATCAATGTTAATTTAATAGACCCATAAGGGTTCATTTGGTTCCAAACTATCATTTAGCTGGGGACCCCCTGGAACTCCCTCAAGGATCCCCGGGGGTCCCCGGACCCCACTTTGGGAACAACTGCACTAATACACATGTGGTAAATGGTGCATTTATATAGCGCTTTTATCCAAAGCGCTTTGCATAGATTGCATTGCATTACATTGATTGATTGATTGATTGAAGAATTTATTAACAGATTGGAGAATTACAGTAAATTCAAGCACAACTCAGTGAGGGGGAAAAGGGGTGGGTGGGGGATTCATATTTTACGGGGGCCAGTTTCGAATTGCAGCCGTCCGTAGGTGCCCTTTGAGAGCGGTTCTGAAGGAGTCAAGGGATTCGCTGCATGTCTAAATTACATTCATATATGCTACCGTACAGAAACCTACTGTACGCGCACTACAACACATGCATTATTGCACACACCCCATGCGCTATACACTGTTGTGCAGTCCCGCACATGTGCCATGTGTGTGCTAATGCACATAAATGGTAAATGGTGCATTTATATAGCGCCTTTATCCAAGGCGCTTTACATAGATTGTGCATTACATTACATTCACCCATTCACACACACATTCATACACCGATTGCGGCGGAAACCATGCAAGGTACCAACCAGCACATCGGGAGCAATTTGGGGTTCAGTGTCTTGCCCAAGGACACTTTGACATGTAGACAGGAGGAGCCGGGATTCGAACCGCCGACCCATGGATCATTGGACGACCTGCTCTACCTCTTGAGCCACAGTCGCCCCTGTCGCACTGTTAATGTGCCACTGCATAGTACTACTGCTGTACAGTGCATGCACAGTACCAGCCTAAAAAAATAATCATGCTTGAATTTCAGTTTGACATTCATACTCTTCATCCATAAAGGTTACTATGATTAATGTGATAAGCCCTGGTTTATTTATTCTCTGTTTTGCGACAGAGTCCTTAATCATGTAATGGATTTATGAGATGATTTGTTTTACTCTTTTTCTGCAATGAATACATAATGCACTCTTGATTCAAACGTGTAGACCTCTTTAACGAGAGTTAAGTGTTATTATTATCATCATCCCCCTAATTAATACATGGTTGTGCCTGGCTGCTTCAGGTGTGTGGCACGCTGTCACAGAATGTGTGCACGCGCACACACACACACACACACACACACACACACACACACACACACACACACACACACACACACACACACACACACACACACACACACACACACACACACACACACACACACACACACACACACACACACACACACACACACACACACACACACACACACACACACACACACACACACACACACACACGGTTCTATTACCATACTTGTAAGGGACTGAACATTTTAGGACTGCATTGAACGATCCTATCCTATATAGTACAGTTGGCTTATGGTAAGAGCTCGGACGTCACACTCATGTCACCGTGACTCAGCCATAACCATATAAGGAGTTCCCAATGCAGCTATACGCCCAAATACGGAGTGTGTTGTGTAACCTCAATGTGTCGTCATGGAATCAATTAATGGCGGCGTGGCGTAGGTGTGACGGCCGCGTAGTGGCTCGGAACTCTAGATGTGAGATAGCGACCTGAACCTCTAGTAGCCGGAAACAAATAGCAGATAGCTCAAAGCGCATCGCTGTGCAATGTGCTGTGAGCTTGTAGATTGGCTATTTTCCGGTGCGATGTCGCCACATGACACACACACACACACACACACACACACACACACACACACACACACACACACACACACACACACACACACACACACACACACACACACACACACACACACACACACACACACACACACACACACACACACACACACACACACACACACACACACACACACACACACACACACACACACACACACACACACACACACACACACACAGTTTCAATCTCAATCAGTCACCGGGTAAAGACAAGTGAATCCCATGAGTCCCATTTGGCCAGTATAGAGCGTGTGATAGTCATCATGATCACCTGCTGAGTCCTTCCATCCATCACACAGCATGTCATGTATGAAGAGACGTCACCCCGATATGGCATGAAACCATGTCATGTAAGAGACGTCGCCACAACACGGCTGGCTCCTGATGCACTGCTTCTCAAACATGTTTTCACATCGAAGAACCCCAAATCAATATGGACCGTTGTCTCACAACACACCCCTCCACCAATGGACTGTTGTCTCACAAATACTCCCCTCTGAGTATTTGTGACTGTGAGACAACAGTCTCAGTCACAACATTCCCCTCCACCAATGGGATGTTGCCTCCTATCACCCCCTCCACCAATGGGCTGTTGCCTCCTATCACCCCCTCCACCAATGGACTGTTGTCCCCTAAAGTCATAACTGCACTTCGAGCCGTTTTTATCGTTTCTGTGGAAACCTTTTAACTTGTTGCGTTGAGGGCGGCCATTGTTGTTTTGACGGACAGTAGTTGAAACACAGTCACTGATTGGCCCAGGCATTTTCTAATTTCTCCAGCTTCCACACACTCTCTGCCTATGGGCCAAAGTCCAAACTCATAGCGGGGAGGTGCTGTGTGTGAATCCACGTTGTGTGTCTGGCCAAAGCCAGGCCAGCGCCAGACCCCCATTACACTGAGTGCGTACAAAGTGGTTCCATTTGTCAGAGTTACAGATCTGGCTGTAAGGGTCCACTCGGTTCCTAACTATCAATCATTTAAGTCGGTAGACCGCCTGGTGCAAAGGCCCCCTCAAGGACCCCTGATGGTCCCCCAGACCCCCACTTTGAGAACCACAGCCCCCCTCCCCCGAGCAACACGGCCATACTGTACATATAAGGCAAGTCACGTTAACTCCAGGAGGGGAAAGCCATTCCCTTATCATCCATCATCCATAATACAATATTCTCAAATTATACCCACTCACTCCCGCAGTGCTGGATATGAGGCAAATTAACACACACACTGCAGTCGGATGCACACACACACACAGTTATAGGCATTAAAGTCCAATGCGTCGACTATGCTTTGCAGGAACACATTCACCACCGCCAAGGAGTGGAAGTTTTGCAACCAGCACAGACACACACACACACACACAATTCAATGGGCTTTATTGGCATGAGAACACACACACACACACACACACACACACACACACACACACACACACACACACACACACACACACACACACACACACACACACACACACACACACACACACACACACACACACACACACACACACACACACACACACACACACAGAATTAACAACATGGCACTAATGCAAGCCTGCGTACCCTCTCTCCCATCTCCAAAATATACCCCACATCATCCACGATTCCACGTATATCCACACTACCATCTTGTGGCTGCATTGGTACCGGAATGGAATGGAATGGGGGGATGATGCGAAGACTGGCTAGGAATAAGGCATCCTCCTCCAGCCTCTAGCCGCTATAGAGTATGGCTGGAGGACGCCTTATTATTTCTAATGCACCTCGCAGCTCTCTCTCTCTCACACAGAGAGAGAGAGACGCCTGATTCATATACATAGTTGATGCGTTGCATGCTAAATAGCAGATCTACAAGCCCCACCACGTATAGCAAATCTACAATGCGTTGCAGGGCTTGTAGATCCGCTATTTACTGAGCACACACAGACACACAGAGAGAGAGAGAGAGAGAGAGAGAGAGCGAGAGAGAGAGAGAGAGAGAGAGAGAGAGAGAGAGAGAGAGATGTAGGCTACTTTAGGTGTGAAATGTTCTTAAAAGCCTTGCCATCGTGTGGGCGGAATCGGGGGATGGATAAGGATAACACAGTTGCTAAATCATAAGTAGTCTGTCAGTACAGAAGAATGATGCAGTTCCTGCTCTGCAGCATCAAAGTTGGTGAGCTGTTGCTTTAGCCTCTATAGTCTCTGTTGCAGGCTGTTCTTTAGCCTCAGTCTATAGTCTCTGTTGCAGGCTGTTCTTTAGCCTCTATAGTCTCTGTTGCAGGCTGTTCTTTAGCCTCTATAGTCTCTGTTGCAGGCTGTTCTGTAGCCTCTATAGTCTCTGTTGCAGGCTGTTCTTTAGCCTCTATAGTCTCTGTTGCAGGCTGTTCTTTAGCCTCTAGTCTCTGTTGCAGGCTGTTCTTTAGCCTCTATAGTCTCTGTTGCAGGCTGTTCTTTAGCCTCTATAGTCTCTGTTGCAGGCTGTTCTTTAGCCTCTAGTCTCTGTTGCAGGCTGTTCTTTAGCCTCGAGTCTCTGTTGAAGGCTGTTCTTTAGCCTCGAGTCTCTGTTGAAGGCTGTTCTTTAGCCTAGTCTCTGTTGCAGGCTGTTCTTTAGCCTCTAGTCTCTGTTGAAGGCTGTTCTTTAGCCTCTAGTCTCTGTTGAAGGCTGTTCTTTAGCCTCTATAGTCTCTGTTGCAGGCTGTTCTTTAGCCTCTATAGTCTCTGTTGCAGGCTGTTCTTTAGCCTCTAGTCTCTGTTGCAGGCTGTTCTTTAGCCTCTATAGTTTCTGTTGCAGGCTGTTCTTTAGCCTCTATAGTCTCTGTTGCAGGCTGTTCTTTAGCCTCTAGTCTCTGTTGCAGGCTGTTCTTTAGCCTCTATAGTTTCTGTTGCAGGCTGTTCTTTAGCCTCTAGTCTCTGTTGCAGGCTGTTCTTTAGCCTCTATAGTCTCTGTTGCAGGCTGTTCTTTTTGCGGGTTTTTTTTTACGCTCTGTCAAAGAAGTGGCCTCTCTAATAAAGCCTTGTTCTTCTACCCAGGCAGCAGCGCACGCACGCACGCACTAAAACACGCACACACACGCACACACACACACACACACACACACACAGAAGACACTTTAACACGCATAACCAACCCATGCATGCGCAGCCATGGCTTATTCAGGTGATCAACACGTTCCATTTTTTCTTATCGCTGCAGGCAGCCGCAACCTTTTTCCTCCCCCCCTCCTCCCCCCCCAGATCTCTCTCTTTTCTCATCCAACCAACCAACCAGCTGTAGCGCGAATTCAATTCAATTCTTGATATGTTGTCTGATAAACAAACGAATGAATAAATAAACAGTCCCCCCCCCCCCCGGTATCCCCCCCCCTCTCCCTAAAGGCGAAGTGGGGTCGGATGAGGCGTTTGAAAGAAAGTGCGCAACGATCAGCCGATATTATATTAGCCCTTAGTAGGAACGAACACTGCGCTCAGTGCGCTGGAAAGACAGATGCGTTTCAACTGTCATTGGGTTGTTTTTATGCTGGATTACAATTAGCAACAGAGTGGTTGGAAAAACCCATCAGATTTCGAACAATCCCCTATATGGATATTATTACGCTCCGCAAACGTTCCCGTTTTGGCCGTCTTGAGCGCACCCGAGAACACACGGCGAAAACGGGCACACACAAACGGTCCACATGCAGATCATATAACGCCGGTTAATTCTCTCAACATGAATTGTTTGTTTATTTTATCCATGATTCCACCCTGCTGTTCGTCCCATGCAGCTGCTCTAGAACGAAACAGAGCTTACCTTGTCAGTATAGGCTATGTTAATAATGTCCACCGTTTTAGTATAGTTCCATCCAGAGCGAACATAGACACCCAGCAGTTAGAATAAACTCCACACATGCACGGTCCGTGCTCCGAAAGATAGAAAAATCCAAAGTAGAAAGAACGCAGTCCCGACGCGAGCAGCAGCGCAGCCAACACTATGATACACACGTCCTGTGTGCGCGCGTGCGTGTTTGTGCGTGTGGTGGGACTGACTGCGTGTGCGACTGTGTGTGTATGTATGTGGATTGGGATTGGAGGGGTAAAAAACACACGCACACTGCATGCGCCTTCTTTATCGGCACACGGAATAATGTTTCAATGAGTCACCGCGCACACACACACGCACGCACGCACCGCGCACACACCGCGCGCACACATTGCCCGTGACTGTAAATGTGCTGAATCTAATTGCTCTCATAGAGCGAAGCGGGGGAGAGAGAGAGTGCATTGAAAGGAAGAGATTAGCGATAGGGAAACCAGGTCTCTCTCTCTCTCTCCCCCTCCCCACACACACACATGTACACACACATGTACACACACACACACACACACACACACACACACACACACACACACACACACACACACACACACACACACACACACACACACACACACACACACACACACACACACACACACACACACACACACACACACACACACACACACACACACACACACACACACACACACACACACACACACACACACACACACACACACACACACACACACAGCGCTCCAGCTGCCATTGGACCAGAGCGAGTGAAATTTACTAAGCCCGCAGCCAATGGCTTGCCGCATCCTCTCCATCAGCGCTAAGCAGCTGGTCGCATGTGCCAGCAGTTGGCATGTGTGCATGGAGGACATGCAACGCAGGTGTGTGTGGCCCAATGCTGTTAAGTGTTAACACACCTGTAATCACTGCTAACTGCTTTGGTTCTTATAATCATCCCAATCTCACCCACACGGTGAAATAGCACAGATTCTGAACACGCCTGACGCCTATACCCCAAAATCCGTACATATGACACTATACTGATTTGACTGCGACGGAGGTGTGGCCTTCACTAGTTGTGACCGAAGGTCGCAGTTAACTATGGAATCGTACATTTCCCGTTAGTGTGTTGGTTGGTTGGTTTGACTATATATGGTCATGCCTCGTGACATCACCAGGGATGATGTCATCAATAAGCCCATATATGGAGATCCCTGATGTCATCAATATTGGCCAGTAATTCTACATCTGACCTCAAACCCTTAGATCTCCATATATGGAGCTGACCTGTTCTGACATTCCACAAGTTGAATCTTCCCCATCCATCCTTCCTCTACGATGTCCTCCTTTTGACTGATACCTGTCCATTTAAACTCTAGACGGGCCTGCCCCAAAGTTTTTAGTGCAGCTGCGCCCGGCAGCCGGGTTGATCTGACCTCATCAAACCCTGTACACTCAAGACACGCTCCATATATGGCCAGTACAGAATTCATTCCATATGTTGATCTGACCCCCCATGCCAAAGCACCAGCACTCACCCAGCAGTCTGCTGTCACCCAGGCGGATGCGTGCACGCGACCTCGCCCTTTAGGGTTGCTTCTTGCCCTTAGGCATCTTACTGGTATATTGTATTTAAGGAATTGCCAATCCGTGCTATTTCACCGTGTTGGGGTTGCGATCGGGTTTGACAAGACATTATTTACGATTCTGTGCTATTGGGATACAAGTCGGACGGGGCTGAACTTCGCAATGTTCGTCATGGCAACCTCCCACTTTAGCGCGACCGGTGGTGTCTCATGGCTCAAGTTCGGTATAGAGACCCTCCGTCACGGTCGGAGAATTTAAGTGTAATATGTACGGATTTGGGTTGCTAAAATAATTGTATTTTAATTCATCCGAAACATAAATTGTGTAACCGCGATGCACAACGCTTTAGTATGGGCCATGAAATCTGGGAAAATAATCTGAGTATAAAATCTGTATACAGGCGGATGGAGGCAGACGTTCACTACCCAGCCCGATCTCACAGAAAATAGTACACATGTACGGAATTGCAATTCCGTACATACATGATACAATTTCACCGTGATACAATTTCCCCGTGGCTGGTTAGGGCTGGGTGAATTCGGGTTTTACATTATTTACTATTCTCTGCCTATCGGTTTACAACTCGGACGGGGCTGAGTCGGGTCTACCGAACTTCGCAACGCTCAGCACGGTGACTCGTTCAGATATATAGAATTGTTTTTCATCACAGAATGAGTTAAAATGGCGTACCACCAAAGATAAAATCACCACTGCACCACTGGTCATAGTTTACTGAGGTTATGTTTAGGAATAAGGTTAGGTTTAGGCATATAGTTTTACTGAGGTTACGTTTAGGAATAAGGTTAGGTTTAGGCATATAGTTTTACTGAGGTTACGTTTAGGAATAAGGTTAGGTTTAGGCATGTAGTTTTACTGAGGTTACGTTTAGGAATAAGGTTAGGTTTAGGCATATAGTTTTACTGAGGTTACGTTTAGGAATAAGGTTAGGTTTAGGCATATAGTTTTACTGAGGTTACGTTTAGGAATAAGGTTAGGTTAAACATAGTTTTGCTGAGTTCACGTTTAGGAATGAGGTCTAGACTGAGGTTACGTTTAGGAATAAGGTTAGGTTTAGGCATATAGTTTTACTGAGGTTACGTTTAGGAATAAGGTTAGGTTTAGGCATATAGTTTTACTGAGGTTACGTTTAGGAATATGGTTAGGTTAAACATAGTTTTGCTGAGTTCACGTTTAGGAATAAGGTTAGGTCTAGACTGAGGTTACGTTTAGGAATAAGGTTAGGTTTAGACTGAGGTTACGTTTAGGGATAAGGTTAGGTCTAGACTGAGGTTACGTTTAGGAATAAGGTTAGGTTTAGACTGAGGTTACGTTTCGGAACAAGGTTAGGTGGGGCATAGTTTTACTGAGGTTAAGGTTAGGAAAAGGTGTGGGCGTGTGTGTGTATGACTGTGTGTGTGTGTGTGTGTGTGGGGGGGGGGGGGGCTCCTCATGTTTTTAGAGGGTATGCACATGCATGAAGTGAATGGGAAATCGAGTGGCAAATTGAGTGGCAAAGTGAGTTTAATGTCGTTTAAAGTCGGTTAATGCAATCAGATAGGACTTTTCTGTTTGGATGTATGGGCTATGAAGGCCAGAAAAGTAGTTTTTTGCCACTCAGTAGGCTTTCCTGCATAACTTCCGGGTTTGATGATGATGTCACGCGCATACCCTCTATTGCGTGCATGACTGAAAGTATATAGCCTACAGGCTGCACATGCAGTTAACTGAATGAAAGTGTGTGTGTGTGTGTGTGTGTGTGTGTGTGTGTGTGTGTGTGTGTGTGTGTGTGTCACGAGTTCATAATCTGAAATATGGATGCACTCTATGTGGGTTATGCAATGCATGCATATTGCATACATATTATACCAACTCCAAGCAGCCAAGGACACACAATGAATGCAAACCTATAAGCCCGCTTTATACTTGAGTGAGTGCCAGATGCCGGAAATAGCACAGCTCCAACAAGCTCACAACTAGAAAGGTGTAATTCTGTGAAATTGCAAGTGTGGTTGCACCGACAATTTCAAGCTTTGAGTCTTGCAAGTACAGTATGATGGTGATGATGTATTGAGTATAGAGCACAGAAAACAAAACAAACTGTCTCTGCGATATTGTCGGGGAGGTGGCTCTGTATTTCGTTTACTCATATTTGATACAGTCTGTTTCTAGCAAAAATTTAACTAATTTCGGCAGGGGTAACAATAGCGTTTTCTCACAGTCAGTTGATTCTTCATATCCATATGAGGCCCGGGGTGATTTGTTTATTTAAAATGCCCAAACTGGGATTATAACACAAATAAAAAAGTACACGAACATGTGGACTTCTAGCGATATTGACGTCAGACGTCGGTGCTCTATTGACCCACATGACATCACAGGGACCCTGAAAAGTTTATACGGAATAAATAAAAGGAACTAAAACATACAGTAATTGCCCACACTCTTCTTCAACAAAGATGGCGAAAGCAAACATTCTTGTTTTGTACTTATACATACAATTATATGGTACAAAACACAGAAGTCCTTCAACCAGAAACCTAACCGCAAGCACAACGCAACACATGGCATCAGCCGCGGAACACCTGAGGCAGGAGACACTCCCCAAACCCTTACCCTAACCCTAACCGCAAGCACGACGCAACGCATGTCGGACCAACGCACTGCTGCGGAAGCGAGCGGCAGTTGAGTGTCATAATCCCCCCAGTTTCCCCTGGCATATGCCGCCCCTCCCCCCGGCGGCGCCGCTGCCGGAGAATGCACTCACTGCTTCTGTATTTGTCTGGAAAATAAATATTTAAAAAGAAAATCGTGAAAAATCGTATAGTATTTTGATTTGAATAGTATCATGAGTTGAGTGAATTGTTACATGCCTAGTAAATATATATTTTACTGCTCTTAGCACGCAGCCCGCCAGAACCGTAGAAAACGGTGTTAAATTAATCGTCTAGCCTGCCAGAAATGTAGCTTTACGTTATCCAGGGGTTTATATTCTTTAATCCATGTTTTGATCCGATCGTATCTTGGCCACTTTTCAAAAAAATACAGTAACACTTTAGTTTAAAAACTCAATTAACAAAGGAATATATACTAGAAATATTTTACCAAAAAAATCATACCTATTACATTAACTTGTAAAACAAAATAAAAGTAAACATAATCATTCAGGTAGCCAGTTAAAAACTATACATGTGAGCACAGTTTATTTGATGTCAACTATAGTTTGAGTACTCTGTCATCAACCTCTAGTTTTAGAACCATAGGCAAGGAGTTCCAAAGGTTTGCCCCCCTTTACTAAGAAGGCAGACTGCCCGAATGAGTTGTTACACTTGGGAACAGTACAGTACAGTTACCACTTGTTGAGGCTCATGTAGTTGCTCTAACAGAGCTTGGAAGTCTTGACAAATTGCATACATACATACATACATACATACATACATACATACATACATACATACATACATACATACATACATACATACATACATACATACATACATACATACATACATACATACATACATACATACATACATACATACATACATACATACAGGACCAAACGCCCTCTAAGCTTTTGTGTCATGCTTTTATTGTAACTGTACTTGTGTACGTTTTGCCAACTGTCAATAAAGTAATCAATCAATTTTTAAAAAAAGTGTGAGATGCAACCAAATAGACCTGTAAGCATCTGTAACTCTGCTCTACAGAGCAGCCTTCGAATGTTCTTACAAAAAAATCTATAAAATGGGGGTGGGGGGTAGATAATGAGAAGGAGATTCTCCAACAGAATCCTGATGATGCCAGCCTCTCCAAGGTCACCCCGTCTGTATGAAGACACGTCATATACGATAGCCGGTGAGAAGTATTCATCCACATCACGGCCGCAACGAAAAGAACAGAACATTTTGATTCCTTTTGATGTTGCCATCAATTATTCCTTCTACATAGATCACAACGCCGGGGCGGATTGTCTGATATACCTAACCCTCAGGTCAGAAGCCGACAGCATTTCACGGTGAACGCGATGAGGTATAGCTCACCCACCGACCAACTCACCCATTTGACTGCGAGGGCCGATACGCGTTCGCTGTTTGAACCGGAACACAATGCTTTGAACCAAGCAATATAAATGGCTCGGAAGAAGACAACACTCGAGTGGTGTTTTGGAGTTTATAAACACATTGTTTTAATAGTGTTGCTTATGTAGGAGAAAACTTCCGCACACCTAGAAATCAGACGTATGCAGGTGCGTAGGCCAGTGGTCATCAATGAAAGCAACAAGGTACCTGCACACTGTGTATTTGCTCGACACATGAGTATTGTCTCATTTAATGAAGCAACGTTTCGGTCCCTCCGGATGCCTGAGGAAGGTCCGGAGGGACCGAAAGGTTGCTTCATTAAATAAGACAATACTCATGTGCCGAGCAAATACACAGTGTGCGGGTGTACCTTATTGCTTTCAATAGTGTTGCTCATAAAACTGTTTTCTCTATTTTTTGATTCTTCAGTAACTGTTAATGTAAGGAATGTTTTACAAACGGAAATTCTCTTTGTGTTCAAGACATCACAGGGTAAGTACACAATAGATAGTAATTTCTTGGGTGAACTATTCCTTTAAAGCCATGAGATTTCTTTGGGTTTATTTTTTATATTATATATTGATCTATAATAACAATCTTAGTGCTACAGCAATTATTTGAGGTCCAGTAGGTGCAGTATCCTTGCGACGCCACAAGTGGGGGCCACCAGCTTCGACGTTGCCAGCCCAGCAAACTGGAAAGACGAGAAGCGGAGTGCAGGGCTCAGACAGACAGATGTTCCTGCCGTATAATCCATGAACCGTGTGACATCTGTGAGACGGTGACATATCAGAAGAAAACGTCCCCGGAGCGCGAGAGAGAGACGTAATGACATGCCCGGACAGAGGACAGTCGTTTATATATAGCCCGCGTGACGGTGTGTATGTGTGTGTATGTGTGTGTGTGTGTGTGTGTATATGTGTGTGTGTGTGTGTGTGTGTGTGTGCACGTGCACCATCTTCTTATGTAACCGGAAGGCAAGTCACAGAGACGAAGGTATACTTCAGAGAGGGGACACGTCTGCCTCTGATGACTTAGGCAATGCAGACCCTCACCGGTACCAGTATACAAACACACACACACACATGCACACACACCCAGGGGGGGGGAGAGAGAGGCCTGATTTACGCTGGTGTTGCATACCGTAAATAGTAGATATACAAGCTCTTGTATGTCTGCTATTTACTGAGCACATGCACAACACCGGCGTGCAACTATAAGTACAGCTGCAGGCTTTTAACCCATTCAGGCCTGACGTCGAAAGATTTGAGGCACATTTTAACGATTTTTCAAAAATAGCAGACCTACAAGTTCATAGCGCGGCACTCGGTGCCGCGCTATGAGCTTGTAGATCTGCTATTTTTCAATAGCTAAATTATAACAATGTATGTAACACTAAAAGGGGTTCCCGCTCAAAATGGGTTAAGCAGGGAGGGGGAGTGGCGTATAGCCTCCCTATATAAGATGACGAAGCCTCCTCTTCTCCTCGTGCTGCTCATACAGCACCAGAAGACGGCTGTCGCCTCGGGGCAAGCTGTAAACGGATAAATACAAGGCCGTAAAGGGACCAGCGAGGCGTGACGCCGGATTCTGGAGTATGAACCTGATCTGTTATGCCGAGGCATGGTGTGCTCTGCAGCGTCTACCTAGCAACAGATGGAGACATCTATTCTGCCTGGCCATGGCCTGATATGCTGGATTTCTTCTTTTGGAGGGGAAAGAAAAGGGCAATTGTGTGTGTGTATGTGTGTGTGTGTGGGGGGGGGGGGGGTTCGGGGAAACTCGCGTATTACAGTAGAAGGACAATATCAGTCACCAGAACCAAGGACGGGTGTTTTTTGATGAATCTAATGGAGTTTGAAGTAGAGTTCTCAACGGGCCTGAAAATTAAAGCCCGGCTCTAACTGGGCCCGACTGGGCCAGCCCGAGGCCCGGCTCGGCCCGAACAGTTCTCATCATTTTAGGCCCGAAAACCCGACAAAACCCGAGAGAAAAAAAAAAAAAAAAAAGATTGTTAGTGTGCGCACTGCGCAGGCAGCGCCATGTTGCGACTCGCGAGTGAGAGAGAGAATGGAGTCAACGGACATTATAATAGTTTTCTAAATGGAAACATCACAATCATGTTCAGTTGTTGAAAACATAATGTTAACTTAGTAAGTTCTCTTCTGCGCGAAATAGGTTATAGTAGGCCTACGAAATAGGTATTTAGCACTAGAATGTTAAATCCCCTTTGTAGCTCTCATTCTCTCTCTCTCTCCCTGACGGCGCTGCCGCTGCTCGTGTAATTTATATTTTATCAGCAGAGCAGAGATCTTTTCTAGTCTACAAAGTTAAACAAAGTTACAAACCCAAAACATGTTCTACTGCAGTCGCAGACCTGCTATGTTCGGTGAGCGACAGACGCCACTGACCATGCATGCACTTGCGCTGTGCAGCAGTAGTACAAAACAAATCATATTCTAGTATGAGAACAAGGCAAGCTCAAGCAGACCTTGTATTTTGAACTGTAGCCTACTGTCTTGCGCTTGTATGTAAACTGCTAATAAAGTATTCAGTCAATCAATCAATGCTTTATCTGTCTGCCTTGAATCCGTGCGTCTGCTCTGCTGCGTGCTGCTGAGCACCGCCGTGCCGCGGCTGTAAGTGTAACACCTTTAGTCATGTAAATTCAGGCTATTATTTTCTTTCTTCTAACAAGGGGAAGGCTATAACACCTATAACAACACTTACCAGTTTACCACCTCATGACCAGGCCAGCCAGACTCCGCAGTAGTCAGTCGTTAATCATATTCATAGTCATACATAGGCTGGCACAGCTACACACTTTCTTTAGTAATAGACTTTTGAATCTTCTTCTTAATTCATTATTATACACCAGATTGCAATGAAGTATAAATCAGGCGCCCCTCAGCCTCACTCAGTCTGACAGACTTTATGCTGCGCGAGCAGCGCAACGCGTGCTGTTCTCTCTCTCTCTCCAAAAGTTTTACATCCCAAATTCCCAAT
The DNA here is from genome assembly GCF_951216825.1 of Electrona antarctica. Lineage (NCBI taxonomy): Eukaryota > Metazoa > Chordata > Actinopteri > Myctophiformes > Myctophidae > Electrona > Electrona antarctica. The sequence goes on along the minus strand of NC_136803.1, from coordinate 15,737,653 downwards.
CCAGTCACTGTCAGCGGAGCAACACAACACACTGACAGCACTGCTGTTCATTATTAATAAATAAATACACAAAGACAGATTGACAGAACAGAATCATTTTTATTGAAAAAAAAAAAAAAAAATCCCCTTTAGCAGCGCCAACCCGAGAGCCCGACCCGGCCCTACCAATTAGCATATATTTCAGCCCGGCTCGGCCCGAACCCGTCGGGTCGGGTCGGGTACCCTCGGGTTCGGGCAGAATTTGAGAACTCTAGTTTGAAGTTACAATGGGCTTTTTCTATACAGTATGAAAGGGGCGGGGAGCTAAATGAATATCAAATATCTAAATACTGAATCGGGCAACTTAAAAACTGCCTAGGGTGTTAAAAAAGCCTGAGTAGACGATAAAATGACCCGAAACATGTTTGAAAGTGAAATATCCCTTTAATGTGCTGCACACAACTAATTAAAAAAAGATTGCGATCCGGATTCAGATTGCAATGTAATTTCTAAATTGGAGCAAGAATCGTGCAGCACTAGTTGGCCGTCCAATTCATTTTAGTTATACTTTTATGTTTTTGCCTCAAGAGAGAGGCTTAAAGCCAAGCACTGTGATGTTGTACTTTGTAGTAGTTGGCTCTAGGTGCCACATTTTGAAGGTAGTAATGTTCAGCAACTACAGACTAAAGACAATGAATACAGTATTTTCATGGAAACAATGAGAATCGGGTGAGAATCATGCTCTCAATTCTTGTGGAGGAAAAGCGAGATTCACATTTGAGCAAGAATCTTGCAGCACTATAAAGTCAGAGTATTTCTTCTACCACTGAGGAGGAATATACAAGGAAGGTTGTTGGAGAGGCAGAGAAAAAGTTACAGTTGTCTGTGATGAATGTGTTCTGTTCGTTGCACCTCGACATCATTTCCAACGGCAATGTACTTTTCTTCCTCCTGTTTTCACTCAAGCTGCCTTTAGTGTAGTCAGTGACAGAATGTTTCCCCCAGCATCCATCTCAAATGGCCACACAGTGCCAGAGGTATAGGGCAGAGGATCTCAACCTGTGCACCAGGACTTTGGAGGGCTTCCCAGGTGACAGTAAAGTGACAATTTAAGGACATTTTAGACCTTATTAATACCTACATTCTTTTAAATTAAATTAAAAAACAAAGCAAAAGCATAAAAACTGTAAATAAACATTGGCTTAATTATCAAATAATATAAGAAACAGGCAACATGTTTGAAAATAGCTGATCTTTGACTTTGACTTTGATCTACAAGCTCGCCTTGCAACGAGGTGTAAATAATTGTCAAATAATAAGAAAGAGGCAAAAGCTGTGAAAATAACGCCTCGCAACACAACCTTTGTGTGTGTGTGATCCACAAATCTTTTCCCTCAAGCAACCACCACGGTTAATCCTAGGATAATCTTTGATAATCCATAGAACGGAAGTCTTGGCCTCCGAGGCTGCACTTGGAATTTATAACGACGATGAGATGCTTGGTTGAGTTCCGAGCCAGCGGTGTGTTAGCCATCAAGGGCAAATTGTCCTCTGACCGCTGCGACTACTTTGCTGTGTCCAGTTGACAATGATGCGTCAGAAGTTAGGCGACGCATGCTGTGTGCCTAATGTAGTGCTGTGTAGACACCTTTAGGCCCATAACCAGTTGTGGAAAGTAAAAGTACTGTACTTAAGTACAATTTTCAGGTATTTTCATTTTTCACATTACTGGAGTATTTTCAGTACTTTCACTTCTACTCCACTACACCTCAGAGACAAATATTGTACTTTTACTACACCACATTTATTTGAAAACTTTAGTTACTAGTTATTTTTGTATTATTACTACACATAACCACTTCAGCCCTACATACATTTCGGCCATTTGAAAAGAGCCTATCTGCAAGCTCACCACTATGATTCTGCATAATGAGTACTTTTACTTTTGGTACTTTAAAACTCCTTCAGCGCCAAGTTTAGCCGCTTCCGTGCCACGCTTTTCAGCCGCCTAGCTCTTCTTATGACGAGCCAGGCACCAGCTGATTTGATGAACTGGAAGTAACAATCATTCATTTCCGGGGCACTCGGTAGCTGCTTACGTTTGTCAGAAGCGCCGTTACAGTACCGCAAGGTCGCAGGGATTTATTTTATTGAGCTCCTAAAACATCGATGTTCTGTATGATCACCTCAATCTGAGCTTCAATTATGAGATAAACACCACTAAAGATCGTCGCTAAGATTAGTGTGGATGGAGGAAAAATAATCAATGACGTCACAATTGATAGATAATTTTGAGTTATGGTAGATCTGTTACTTTGGTATTTTTGTGGATGGAATTGTCAATGTCCCTTTGGCCCAGACCGTGTTCATATTTTGTCATCTTGCCCTTTGGTCAGCAGTTTTATCATCAGCCTACTGCCTGTTTACTCTGGGTTGTTCTCCTTATCCTATTTATGTCATGTCACCATCCACAGGCCTAATCATCTCAGACCTATATTATCCTTTATGTTATTATATCATATTTATATTATGGATTGCCTGACGCCAAGTTAAGATTCACTGTCTGTCCCCAGTCAAAAGTTGACTGGCATACTGAGAGGTCTATTTGGATATAACACTGCATGTATTTGACCTTGGTGCCTAGTGAGAAAGTAGATAAGAGTATTTCTCTCTGTTAAGAGTTCACCGCTAGCCGGGAAAGGAATGTTATCTTCAGGTTGCCATAGCAACGCCAGCCTCAGTGCTTTCCCGGTTTATGGCTCTCAATGACGGAACTAAGGGAGCTGTCACAATATCAGTCTCATCATCCATGTGCTGGTCCAATGAGCGCTTGACAACCAGTGCCAGCGTGGAATAGCGGAAACTAACTGTGTATTCAGCCAATGAAGGTGTATCAACAATTGACGTATTCTACAGTATTAATGCCTGTGAAATGAATTGTTCGAGAGAGAGAACCCTGTGCAGTTTGTCGCACAGGGTGAGAGTTTTTTGTAATTTGGCTGTATGTGGATCTGTTCTGTCTCTCTGATCTGAAAATGAATAGACATTAATCATATTGCTCGGACTGGACAATCCTTCTTCCTGGTGGTTTCATCTTTTTATTGGATACTTAAAGGTTTTTTTCTAAAAGAGTATTTTTATAGTTATAGCCCTGTGTAGCTCAGTAATTCAGATATACAGTCCTTTATATCCTTGTGAATCATTAATTGGTTTTACCTTAATTATAAAGCTATCAACAATGTCATTGATTGTCGTGTCCAGTTGACATACACATGCATCAGAAGTTGACGCTGCGCGCTGCGTGCCTATAATGCAGTGCTGTGTAGACACTTTTGGGCCTGTAACCTTACCGCTGCATCTCAACCAGCGGTCCAGGGACCACCAGTAGTCATTGAGGGGGTCCCAAGTGATGCTAAATGATGAAGAGATGGTAATCAAATGGACCCTTTGGTTTGATTTCACGCTCTCAAGAGTTGAAATATTTGTTAAACAACTGCATTACTTAATTTGCAAGAAATCTACACAATTAGAGAATGTACTGTAGAATAAATTGTTATTTTGATCAACGTTTGCCTGTCAATCTCTCCTATGGTATCAACAGTGAACACACCATGGAAATGTAGACAAAATCGTATCCAACATCAACAAAATATTAATTTAAGGTTTTGAGTCTCAAGAGGCAAAATCTCATGAAATGGTGCTCCGTGGCTCAAATGCAGAATAAATAATGGACCTTGATATGAAAAGGGTTTAACCGCACTGCCTTGCAGGGAATACACAACTCGCTGTGTTCTGTGAATTTGTTAGCAAAGTGACAAAACAAATTCACGGAACGCAGTGAATCAGGCTGGAAACCAGGCTAATCAACAATGTTGTTTTAAAGGATAGTTTACCCAGAAATGAAAAGAAAAACTACCCTATGCGAGTTGAAATACATTATAAAGTTTATTTTAGTTTCTTTTTCCAAGGTAGTTATGAGGAGAAATGTGCCTGCGCTGTGAAGGAGTTGTGTTAAAATAGTCCTCATTGAGCCTGACAAGGACCAAACCTGAACAAATTCTATCTGAACCCGACCCACTATAGCATTTTCTAAGCCTTTTTCCTACTTAATTTAAGAGAACACATTGGAGCAAATACATAGGCTATGCAAAGCCTGAACCTGACATGATATAAATATGTGAGAAACACATTAGATTTACACCCATGCCCGTCTGGTCAGGTTGGTTTTGACCAGAGATCTTAAGTGCTACTCAGCATTAGAGGTGCTCTGATCAGGTGTTTCGGGAACGATCCCGATCACCGTTTGTTTTTCCTCACGATCGACCAATACAGATACCGATATCGATCTTGTGCGCAAGGGGGAAATTTCAATATTTCCAAGGTTTAGGCCTGTCACAAAGATATTATACTATATATCAGATTGACTTTTATCCCACTTAAATGGTATAAAAGATCGGTTTCTCCAAATCTGGTATATTGCCGATCACCGATCATTGGAGTGGAAATCGGCCGATCAGCGATCGGTGGCCGATCGGTCGGAGCACCTCTACTCAGCGTTGCCAGCTTTGGCAAAAGAAATACGCTCTGCTACACTTAGTTACTTTACACCACTGCAATCCAATAGGATAAAGTTCAGCACAAGTGTTGAAGTGTGAGTGGAATAATGCATTTAAAATGTTGTTTACCGTAGCGCATCCTGCATCATCATTATTCTGTGTATTTATAAAGTGGGTGTGAAGTATTCTACTCTTCAGCCACGCTCGGAGACCTTGACAAACTGCAATCATGAAACCGGCGCATAAAACTAGAAAACATGAAATGCATTTTGATGGGAGTATCAAAAATACAATATACCATTTTAACATATTAAGACCTGAGGCCGTTTCTACAAACGCCTCCTAAATCAGCAGTTCTCTAGTAATAAAATTCACAAATAGCAGATGTACAAGCATGCAGGGCCCATGGGTCTATATTATTATTATTATCAGGCTCTTCTCAAATATCTTCAGCAGAAATAGCCGATATACAAGCTCACAACATGCCATATTGCGTTCTGAGCTTGTAGAGTGTCTATTTTTGCTGAAAGATCACCCAGAATGGTGATAGGTAATGGAAAAAAATCTTATTGTACACAGTGTAAAATAGTTTTCCGTTTCCCCAAAGCTCACCTACATGAACATTATGTACACCACATTATTGCATTCTTTTTATCTCTTTTATTTCTCGTTGTCTTGCTGTTGCTAGTTTTTATTGCTGCTGCACGTCTGAGGTGACCCAGAACAATAAAACGTTTGGACTCCTGTGAACCGTGTACAATAAGATGTAACAATAAAGATACCGACAATATTATAACCTTACTGTTGCAAGGTGTGGTGAGCTTGTACATCTGCTATCTTTTTTTCTTTTTGTCTCCACCAGCCGAAGGCATGGGGAGAGTATGTTTTTCACTCCGTCCGTGTGTCCGTCTGTCCGTCCGTCAATGTGTCCGTCCGTCTGTCCGTTACCAGCTAATCTCCGGCACAGTTAACCCCGTCACATTTTTACCTATAGCTGCACCAATCTGCGTGAAACGTTACATGCACACTCCCTAGAGGCCAAGGAAAAACCTTTGACCTGGATTTTTCACATCTGCCTTTATAGCGCCACCAGGAGGCCGACTTTTGTAAAACACATCTTGATATTACTCCTCCAGATTCTGTCCGAAAATCCTGCACATCGTTACTAGGGTTGGGATTCGGAACCGGGTCTGAAATGGACCCGGTTCCGACATTGCGGATCCGGAGCCGGTTCCATCGTTTTTTTATTAACGGTTCCCCAAACGGTTCTCATCAGTCGTCATTTAGCTCCGCTGTGTCTGTGCATGCATGCAAGCAAGCAGAGCCTGGGGTGACGTCACCCCACCTACATGAGTGCATGAGTGAGTGGGGTCTGGGAGGATACGCCCACTGTTCTGTGCATTCAGCGACCACCGCGGAGCGAGTGGGACTGGGACAGTATGTTGAAGAGATCTCCAAAGTGTGGTTAACAGAGAGGGAAATGACTGAGGCTGAGCACGCAAGTGCAATAAATGCGATGCTATAGTTCCCTGGCTGCAAAGGTTGTTGCAACTTGTACCAGTTGCAGTTTTGCACCACGTCCACATTGAGGAAACATCTCAAAAGCAATATGCCTACACGAGTCCACAACTCACAAGAATAATCTAGGCACATTGCGTTTGTGAGCCATGCGGAAAGCCGTGCCTGCACTCCCCGCAGCTCCACCACACCACAGCCGGCGGGGGATGATGATGATGCAAGGCTCGTTCACTTTCCCCAGGCTAGTAACGTAATAGAAAATAAAAACTACTAACGTCTACAGAGCTTTTCATTAGGCGTATTGTACAACTGTTGTTAATGGTGTTAATTTAGAACGCCAATGACTCGACGTCTTTCTGTCTGATATTTTATGAATCACGTTAACTATAGAGCCAAATCAATTTGTCTGCATTTATTTTTACAACTTATAAGCAACTCAACTGCTTTTGAATTGGCTCTAAATTAATCGCGTGGCTGTTGAGAGCCCAACGTTTAGGTGCATATCCAGTTTGCAGAAAAAAGCACAGGAACGTAGCCTACAGTTCAATACAAGGTCTGCTAAAATGATTTTATAATCCAAGAAAGCACTATGGCTTGTTTCCATTAGGGTAAGGGGTCCTTCATATTAAATTAATCTGAACATTAAAGACAACATTTGTCACCACAACAATATCATTTTTGCAATGTGTAGGCTACTGTAGGCTATATTTAATATACAGTACAAATTGCAATATACAGTACAAATTGCAACAATGATATTGTTGTGGTGTCTAGCTGGTGGTGGTGGTGGTGAAGTTTAAATAATAGTGCCACCTCATAATTGTAAAGTGCATTTTCAATAATTGAATTAATGAATTTGTTGTTTATTATGTACTTGGTTAGGTTAGTTATAATATAAGCATAATCTGTGTCAGAAAAAAAGGGGAAAAATTTTATATTAGGATCCGTTAAGGGAACCGTTAGGAACCGGAACCGTTAAGAGGGATCCGGGAAGGATCCGGAACCGTTAAAATCCTAACGAATCCCAACCCTAATCGTTACACAGTATCTCTATAGTCATGTGCTCAAGACGGATCTGTCCAATATTTCATATTCCATTCTAATTGGCTAACATTGGCTTCCAAAGTTTGCAGGATTGGCCCGTTTAGAACAAAAAGCCTCAAATCATGAATGCAGCGTGCAATTTAAGTGAAATCTTTCACACACTTTCCTACTAGGCTGAGGAATAAATCCCACCCTTTTCACATTGGCCTGGTATAGCACCACCAACGGGTGGATTTTGGTAAAACACATTTTTGGAACAAAATGCCTCAAATCATCCAATTGCCATCAAAGGCGTAAGAAGAAACGGCACCCTTTTCCCATTGGCCTATTATAGCGCCACCAGGAGGCCACAATAACCTGACCTGGTGGTCTAGTTCTAGTATAATTATTGTTTGCCCACAGCACAGCTCAGGACATGAAATCATTGACTACTGAATATGCAATATTTTCTAAGGGAACATTCCTCATATCAGTGGGCTATCTCAATATATTCTTAGCGAACCTTCCCGATATCAGTGGGCTATCTCAGCTCCTTTTGAGCTCATTCAAAGACAATTCAAAATGTCCCTTTCAAACACTGATCGCTGATAGCGATATCACAACAAACAAGTACATAATTTGAGTGAAACAGAAACACATTTCAAGAGACTTAACATTTTACTGATGTGGGTAAATCTTTGGCCATTCACCTTGGGACCTCAGAGTTCCATTATGTCGTTACTTCTTCATGATAATTGAGTGATTCTGATGGGAACACCATGGGCACTTTATAGTGATATTGACTCGCTATATAAATCTGAGCTAGAGCTACACGAATCATTCAGTCCATATTTCCTCTCAGTAATAGGAGGTGTACTGTACATACCATTCTGTGCTCCCTGTGTTTGCTGGCGGCACATGCTACATTTCCACACACTACAGGTAGGGTTAGTTGGCAGCAGATGGTATATACATTCCCACACACTAGGTAATTCCCCTCTGGAGAAGAAACTTGTTACAAGACCGGAAAAGCATGCATCCGACTCATTTTAGAATTCTCACACACACACACACACACACACACACACACACACACACACACACACACACACACACACACACACACACACACACACACACACACACACACACACACACACACACACACACACACACACACACACACACACACACACACACACACACACACACACACACACACACACACACACACACACACACACACACACACACACACACACACACACACACACGTTGGGAAATCAAAAATTCCTATCAGCTTTTCCCTTCAGGGGTCGCCACAGCGAATCATCTGCCTCCATCTCACCCTGTCCTCTGCCTCCTCTTCTCTCACACCAACAAACTTATTCATGTCCTCTTTCACTATACTAATCTTCTCTTTGGTCTTCCTCTAGGCATCCTGCCCGGCAGTTCCAACTTCAACATCCTTCCACCGATATACTCACTATCCCTCCTCTGTACGTGTCCAAACCATCTCAGTCTGGCCTCTCTGGCTTTATCTCCAAAACATCTGACATGCGCTGTCCCTCTGATGTACTCGTTCCTGATCCTATCCATCCTTGTTACTAAAATGGCAGATATACAGTACAAGCGAATGTTGAGGGTCCTTGCCATGTAGAGATTTAGACATAGTTATAGCAACATCCCTATTTTTTCTTTTATCTGAAAAATATATTTTGTAGAACGGGCCACAGGTCTAAATGAGTTATACACAGTAACACAACACAAGCAGAAGCCAACATCTGTTATTGATGCCTTCTGCCTGCTTCCAAAGTAAACCACAGTATGTGTATCTCTAAAAGCTTTAGCATCCATCAACGCAACACAAGGTCACTTCCAGCACCTTGGCTGAGCTGCTGCGAAGTTTGAAACACTCTTCTTATGTACTATCTTTCAGCTTAGAAAGGGTTAGTTCAGATTTTTGGACTAAAAGCTGTAGGAAATACTTAACTGATTGCCCGAGTCCTGTGGTGGGTATTCTGGTCTGGTTTTGGTGAATATTAAGTAGTTCCAGTCATCTGGTGGGGGTCCGGGGGTCACTCATTAAAAATAAATTGATGCACAAAACTAGCACCTGTATTATGCATTTCTATTGTTGACCTATTTCTACCATAAAATGCAACTATCGTAAATCTTTGACTATCGTTTAACAGTGTCAGATGTAGCTCAGTCGCCTTTGGACCATAAGGTCATGGGTTCGATCCTGGACACCGCCAACTCAGCGAATGAGTAGCACGGCTTGGTGCAGCAAGTCGTGCGGGAAGTCGTGTGGCGCCTCAGCAATCCATCTCCCAGGGGTCTAGCGCATTAACGGGGATAGACTCCCGCGTGTTACCGGCTCATACCGACAATAAGCCACTCCCGACCTACTACTTGACCCCTCTGTCACATGGAAAGTTGTTTTTATGTGCTGCTGCTGGCGTAGTTATACTGGACACACAAACTATTGTTTTAAGCCTGGAACGAAGCCATCCAGGCTCCTGGTGAATCATGACCAATCATGGTCAAAATGTTTTATGGTCAATTATTCCGTAAGAAAGAGGCAAACATTGCAAAAAATAGAGCACCAAAGTCTGACGTCAATATCGGTAGAGGGTGCTAAGTCCACGGGTGCGTGTACTTTTTTTATTTGTATTATAATCCCCATAGAAGGATTTTAGATCGCTTCATAAAATAACCGTGTTTGAAAATCATCCCGGCGGTTTCACTCATATGGACATGAAGAATCAATGCTAATGTTACTGCTGCCGTATTAGTGACGATTTAAAGATGACCCCATGTTATTCTCCACAATAGAGAACGCCTCGCAGCACAGAGGCAAAGTCTTGTCCTAAGTAAACGTGTGTGACTGTGTACATATGTATGTATATGTATATGTATATGTATATGCGCGCGAGCGAGCGCGTACAGTACGTGTGCTTTCCATCTGCACATCCATTCTCCTCCCCTCTGCAGGTGGTCTGACATCTCCTTTTGACCCGTCCTTGTGTTCCAAAAGAAATGTAGAAATGCAGCTGGCATGGATGTCCCTTGTTGTCACCTCATGGAGTTGGTGCATTTAGACAGATGGTGTGACAATGATGATAGGATAAAAACACGTTTGTGTATGTACAGCATGACTTTTGAATGTGTTTTTTTTTAAAGCAGTTTAAAAAGCAGGTGGCTGGCGCACATCCAGTTCTTTTTTCTTTTTTTTATGTTTTCTTTTGTGGCTTTCGCCTTTATTTTATATATTTTATGGAGGGACAGACAGTAGGCTGACAGGAAATGGGGAGAGAGATGGGGGGGAAGACATGCAGTAAAGGCCATCGGGATCGGGAGTCGAACCCGCGGCACACTGCCAGACTGGATTACCAGCCAAGGTGCCTGGACCACTGAGCCATGGCCCAGGCGCACATCCAGTTCTTTTCTGGTGCTGGACAAAAGGTAGATACATACAGAGAAGGAGTGGTCCGCACACAGTCTTTGCTCCAACAGTGTTTATTGTGTTAAAACACCATTCTTAATCAGGAGTAGGACACAACGTTTCGGCCGTGAACGGCCTTTTTTTTTTTTTAAAGCAACCGGAAGTTGCGCTATCACTCCAAAATGGCGGAGGCACTGGGCGCTGGTTGACATAATGGGAGGAGTGTCATCTCTCGTTATTGAATCGTTTTGTATGTGCATAGATAGAGCCTTTTGCAGGCTGAGCGCTAAACATCTGGGAGTCTTTAGAGGCATTATGAATGGCAGCTGTCACAGCCAATTTGCACATAGACGGATGGGGAGGGGGTGGGGGGGGGTGTTAACCATTGATTGATTGATTGAAATATTTATTAACAGTTTGCAGAATTACAGTACATTTCAAGCACAAACTCAATACAAAGACTGTTAACTGTGGGTGGACGACCCAATTAAGCATTACACTTGTTTACAAGAGGGTCCACCTTGTTCAATTCATCAAAACATTTCGAGACGTACAAATAGACACTTCTATATAGTCAAAGAACAGTGTTGGGATGTAACGTAGCGTAAATATTTTCGGCAGTAACTGTTGCTGTAACGCTTTATTTTTGAAATTCTGTAACTTTGTTACCGTTACTACATGGTGCGTCATGCCGTTATTCTTCCATTATATTTCATGTAGTCTCGGGGGAGAATGAGAAGAACTGTCAGTCTGCAGATTGCCTGCAGTGTGAGACAGTGCGGGAGGAGGAGGAGTGTGTGTGTGTGTGTGTGTGTGTGTGTGTGTGTGTGTGTGTTGGGGGGGGGGGGGGGGGGGGGGGACGCGCAGAGTTTGTGTTTACTGTCTGACTGTCATGGCGGAGCCCAAATCGCGTTTCATGGATATATTCCTTCACCTGCCGAGCTGCTCCAATCCAGCACAAAGAAAAGTAAGTTGTTGAGTCCCATGCAGATTATGATTCCACCGGCCACCTCCTCCCCTGCTGCCTGCTGCTGGCACGAATGGGACGGGATTCAACCTTTGCGTGCGTGCGTGTGTTTGTTTGTGTTGGTTGCGTGCATTTGTGTGTGTGTGTGTGTGTGTGTGTGTGTGTGTGAGACAGTGAGTACATGTGAGTGAGAGAGAGAGACAGACATATACTGAAAGTAACGGCCCCAACACTGGTGTTAACCCATCAAAACTGAGGCCGATTCTACAAAATGTCTTATAATCAAAATCCTAACAGTTTTCTGAATAACCTATGTTGCTATATGAGAGGTGCGCAACACTTTTTAATGTCCTCAACATATGACTGCTGCTGACCCATATCATGGGTTAATGTGTCAAAATACACATTAACGTCAATCTAACATACAATGATGTGCTGTCAAACAAGTCTACGAAGCTATCTATGAAATAGTTTAATCTGTAACATAATTTTATACACTATGTAGTGGGGGCACTGGGGGGAGGGGGGGGGGGGGTGTCCCTGCTTCATCTATCTCTCAGCTAAGGGGTCCTTGCCCCTGGCATAGCATAGGGTAGCTGGTTATCATATAGCGTTACGTTGTCTCTCATTGCCAAGCCCGAGTGCCGCGCGTTCTATTCTTGTGACACGTACACCGCTGCTTGAAAGTCATAAAACTGCCACCGCCGCACGTGACATCGTCACCTGGCCCCCGCATCGCTCACCGCATCCAAGAACCTGTCATCCGGGGCTGTAATCCGGTCGATGGCGCGGCAGGCAGCGGACGTGATGCACTGGGAAGTGTGAATTAATGAAGCTTCCGACCGCGGGGCCGATCCGAAACGGCGTCCACACACATTACGCTTGATCCCTGATTCATGACACGTCAGGATAGGGCGGGACGGGAGATTCCTAAGTTCTGCCGACGGCTTGTTCGTGGAGAGTTGGGTGCTTTCATCAATGGAGGGACGGACAGTACAGTGATGGGATGAAGAGGAGAGAGATGGCTGTGAGGGGTGTAGATAATAGAGCAATAAATAATAATAAATAAAGCTAAAAGGTACCTCTTTTAGGAGTGGCAAACATGAAGGGAAGTTCAGTGGTTCTCAACATGAAAAAGCTCTCCCCAGACTGACAGGAGAGTAGCAGAACCTGTGCTTACTTTAACTCTTTTAGGCAGCAAACAGCTTTTTTTGTGGTTATGAATATGATGATGATGACCCAGTAAAGCAAAATCCAGCAAATGGGTCTATTCTAAAATCCCACCTCCCTGTGGGAGAAGAACTCAGTCCAGGAGATCCATCTGTAAGGACGTCTCATTAAGGTGTCGGTCTCCTTGAGAGGCCGTGCAAACAAAGGCAACGCAAAGTGGGGGAAAAAAAGACAAAAAAACGTTAATTTGTGCAAAGGCTCGGCAGCGCCTGTGTCCCGACGGGTGTGCCCTTACGTCCCACCTCTCTACTCTGACTCTCTTCTCTCTCTCTCTCTCTGTTGTGCCACGTTGTGTCATGCCCCCGGGGAACTACGCCACGCAGTGTAAAGCTGCATACTTTTAATAGCGTTGCGGGCAGAAGCCTCTTATCTCCATATATTCTAACCTTTTGCGTTGTGTCGTCGACTCCTTTTACTTGATCACACCACGGCGTCACACAAAAACATCAAAAGTAGCAGATCCACAATCTCGAAACGCGGTGCGAAGCGACACGTTTCGAGCTTGTGGATCTGCTACGTTTGATGCTTTTGAATTTGAATAGTGAAAAGTACGAGTTTTGGACATAGGAGGTTTCCCTCCGACAGAGACGATATATCTCTCCTTGTCGACCTCTTGTCCTGCAACCCTCCAGCGGTCTATTAGATCTCGTGTTCACGTTGACCTCGTACGTACATGTGTGTGTGTGAGAGAGAGAGAGTGTGTGTGTGTGTCTCTCTATCAAAGGCGACTAGGTGAATGTGCACGACAGGCGCGAGGAGAGGAGGAAAGAAACACAAACCGCTCAGGGTGGCATGTGGGAACGCGAGCGAGTGACCTCGACCTAGATGAGAGAGGATTGAGCGTTGCGGCCTGCATAACAGCTGTAGTCTACACACCGAGAAAGAGTTACAGCCTGGTCCTTTTTTTTTCCTTTGGATGTTATTTGTTTTTTAGGAACGCGGCTTTCTTGATATAACATTTTAAACCCGTACTGCAGCTGGCCCCATTTTCGCTGAATGTTAACCTTGTATGACCCCAGAGTCCAGAGGGAAGCACGCACATTCTTCAGGTAATGAACAAAAAGATACGTACAGGGAAAAGGAAGGAGTTCAGGTACCTGATGAAGGTATGGGGATATCCCATACCTAGGGGATATCCCATACCTAGGTAGGTTGCAGATAACCAACACACCAACAGATAAAAATCGGCTACTGCCATCGGTTAATGTCAGCTTTATTTGCCGAAATCGATATTGACCGATAAAGGCAAATATTGTCCGATATATCGGTGCATCCCTAGATTTTAGCTATATGTAAAGATTGCAGCCAGCATTCTGTTTTATGCAGTGTCATGCTGGGGGGGGGGGGGGGGGGGGGGGGGGCATCAAGGCCTGGGAGCTGACCAAGCTCAATAAGATCATAAAGAAGGGCAGCTCTGTTGTTGGCCTCCGAATCCGAATGGAAGGGCTGCAGTCAGACGCACAGAGCAGTCAAAGTTTTTGGCTGGGGAATGCTTTGGCCATGTCTCACGACCCCTGCCCTGCCCCCTCCCCACTCCCAATACAAATGGACCGCTATAACCTTAATACTAGAGAAAATACATCATAAATAAATACTGGACCAGATATAATCATTAAGGAAAGTCTATGCATGTACTGTGTACTATGTAAACCCTTAATTTCCATGTCCAGCCATTCAGTTGCAAAAAAAAAAAAGAAAAACTTAAAAAAAAAAAAAATCTGGGGACCCCCCAAAATAATTTGACGACCCCCCGAGGGGTCGCGACCCCCAGGTTGAGAACCCCTGTGATAGGGTGAGCAAAGCAACCCGCTTCAATGCATCAACACATAATCACCAGTAGGTTACTCATCAAGACCATGCAATGGAGCAAGTATGCTCTACTGGAGCCTACTGGCTGTGATTATAGGAAACACGGAAGTGAAATTACTGCCGCAGAAGAGAAAACATTGTGAAACTGCGCTCCACAACAACTTTGCTTCATGTTTACTTACGTGGCCGGTGAAGACTGAGGTTAGGGTTAGAGTTACGGTTAATAATAGTTGGAAAACTCGGACAATGGCTGACAACAACAACGTCTCCGCTCCAGTAGAGCCTACTGACTCCATTGCATGGTCTTGATAAGTAACCTAATGGGTTGATAACACTCGAATCCGCTAGCAAAGGGTAGGTCCATAACACCATCAATAGCCTATATGTCAATACTCCCAGCGTTCGGCCATATATCATACATACATAAACGTGGACAATATAATGTTCCCGTTAGATTTCTGTGTTGGTTTGTTTACATTTTCTCACAGTCATTAACACATTACATTAATAATTGAGAGGAACGTTGGATAGACCTCACTGTGTAATCATTAATTCATGGTACGCGTCACATTCTGTTGAATCCACCTGTTCTCGAGGGAGTATTTTCACACTCCAATGCAAATCAATCCACACATTATAATTTTATCACAACACAACCATAAGATATACATTAAGTGAAAAATAAGGCTTCGCATGATTACCTACCCTCGAGCAAGTTTCAAGCAGTGGTGGAAAGTAACCAAGTATATTCATTCCAGTACTGTATTTAAGTAGCCTATAATTTTGAGGCACTTTTACTTTACTTGAGTATGGAGTCCTACTCCTCCCGCCCAACACTGCCTGCTGACAGTTGTTTGTGTGTGTGTGTGTGTGTGTGTGTGTGTGTGTGTGTGTGTGTGTGTGTGTGTGTGTGTGTGTGTGTGTGTGTGTGTGTGTGTGTGTGTGTGTGTGTGTGTGTGTGTGTGTGTGTGTCCAGCCCGTAGGAGTATACAGTACGTGCAGTGATAATTATCACCCTCCTTCCCGGCTGCCCTCCCCAGAACATGGGCCAATAGGCCTATCTCACAGCATTTCCCCGCCCCCTTTTTACGCCCCCTTTTAGAGCTAGTGGTGTTATTTTTTTTCCGGTCCATAGGCTTCCATGTTAAAAGAGGTATTTTCACAAGCCACAAACTACCGTTTTGTAAAGGTAAGGTTTATTCTACTTATTTGAGTTGTTATACCATTGTGTTTTCTTCATATTTTTATCGGTCTTTGACATTTTAACATTAGGAAATATACTTAAATTATCCAGAGAAAAAAAGTGTAAATGCCTAATGTTAAATGACACCACTATCTACCGGAAGTGGGCGTGGAAAGCGGGCTGTGAGATAGGCCTATTGTGTTTGTGTATAGACAATCGACAAAGCCAGATGCACCACCGTGGATTTGAACCCATAACCCACAACCCTCGTGGTGGTGGACTCGTACTAAACTTGAAGATGGACTCGTAACTAAACTTGAAGATGCTCAGGAGTAATGCATGTATATAATAAGTCATATGGTCCTTTCACCACTCACAGCCTACTTACAACGAATATAGTGACAATTTCAGATCCACATGCTCTTGGCACAGTTGAGCCAGAATACAACGTCAGTCAGTCTTAACTTCTATGCTCACCTGTGGTCATGTGAAATGTGGGTCATGACTGAAAGAACAAGATCGCGGATACAAGAGGCCAAATTGGGTTGCCTCTCAGGAGAGTGCCTGGTATCTCCCCTTAGGGAGAGACTCTGAGTGGAGCGCCTGCTCTGTGGTGTATAGAAAGGAGCCAGTTGAGGTGGTCTGGATCTAGTAAGGATGCCTCCAGGTTACCTCCCCACAGTCCCCAGGGGTCGTTTTACAGGCCATTTCCACCTGGGACAAGGCCATGGTGGGACCAGGGGGACCAGGGGGATATACTGTGGTGGAAAGTAACTAAGTACATTTACTTAAGTACTGTACTGTGCGATTTTCACTCGGATACTTTCACTTTACTGGAGTATTTCCAATTTTCAATACTTTTACTTCTACTCCACTACATCTGAGAGGCAAATATTGTACTTTGTTTTACTCAACTGCAATTATAAAAAAAAACTTGACTTACTATACTTTATAGATTTTGATTAATATACAAAATATACATTAACCAATTCAGCCAGTACTTCCATTACTACTGCCATTTGAAAAAAGCAGATCTACAATACTTTTCTGACATTTGAAAATAGCCGATCTACAGGCTCACAATGTGTCGCATGGAGACGCATTGTGTGCTAAATTACAATATAATGCCACCAGACAAGCATGGAGTGAATGTGCTATAAGTGGAAACATAACAGCAGTTCTCCCAATGGGAACACAAACAAAACACACAGCAGGTCGCAATATCTATGCTCATGAAATATGTACTCGCAAAACGTGTCTTGAATTCCCCGTATACTGTAAGTGTTATGGATTTGCTTCACATCAGTCTGAATCACAGTATAAATGCCGGCGTGCATTGTTTTCCTCCTCGGGAAGCTGTTCGTTCGGCGACCTTTGGTGCCCCATGTGGACGGAGGCAGCCGTCAGGAGAGCAATGTCTCTCATCACGGGACGACGGCCATTACTGTGAACAGCATTTCACTGTATAGCCTTCTTCACCTAGCCCCCCGCCGCGGAGGGGGGGGGGGGACATGTAAAACAAACCAGGGGAAATAAAGGCTGTCTGCTCCAGCCTAACCCAATAAGACCCATGTACCGAATGGGAAATTCGAATATGCATTTTTAGTTTTGGTGGCCGAATATTCGGTGCATTCCTGATTCCTTAAGACCTGAAGCCCATTCTACAAATGCCTTCTAAATCAGTAGTTCTCAAACATTTCCGTGTCAAGGAGCCCCCGATCTGGGAACAAATTGGCAAAAAAAAGAAGGAAAAGAGCGCCCTCTGACGTTTTTTGTTTGTTTTTTTAAGCAGCTCTGAATTTGTCTTGCGAGATGAAGGACCCCCAAATTGATTGAGAACCACTGTTCTAAAAGATTTTTTTCTAAATATTGTATACTGCTATTGTGTGTGTGTGTGTGTGTGTGTGTGTGTGTGTGTGTGTGTGTGTGTGTGTGTGTGTGTGTGTGTGTGTGTGTGTGTGTGAGAGACACAGATGACAGATGCTATCCCGGCTGTAATGGGCTAACCGATTCCTCGTACGATGTCTCCACTTCATGTAGCTGCTTTCTCTCGACAGCCACTGGCTGTCAAAAGGTGTATTTGTGCTCATTTCAAGAGGCCTCGCGGCGACCCCGCGTGCATGGCGAGAATACAGCTAGAGAATGATTCTATCAATGTGGCATAATAGCAGTGGTAGAAAAAGTACTCGCATTCGTTACTTAAGTAAAAGTATCAATAGTTTGGAATTCAAAATGTACTGCACTTGAGTAAAAGTACAAAAGTATTGGCATCAAAATGTAATTAAGGTACCAAAAGTAAAAAGTACTAATACAGAATGTCTCATTTCAAGTTTTCAAATGTATAATCTTTTGAAAATAGCAGATCTACAAGCTCACAATGTGTCGCATCGTGACACATTGTGAGCTTGTAGATCGTCTATTTTCAAATGGCTGAAATATACAGTATATAGGGCTGAAGTGGTCAATGTATGTTTTGCAATAATAATCAAAATCTATAGTAACTAACCTTTTCAAATAAATGTAGTCGAGTAAGTACAATATTTGGATCCGAGATGTAGTGGAGTACTGAAAATTGGAAACACTCAAGTATACAAAAAAAATACCTCAAAATGATACACGGTACTTAAGTAAATCTAGTTACCTTACATGACTGAGTACGGCTAGATAATGATCATATTACCAATGTGGCCTATAGTTCCCACTGATATTGGCCATTTTCTGGAGAGATTATTTCTAAGATCCACAGAAACCCCAGCCTTGTATTGACTTATCATTTTAATTTAAAACGACTTTTATGTCCGTAACGCTATAATTTGTTTGAAAGGCACATAATGAAAATATTATCCCGGTCATTGATCCCTGCGCGCGTGCGCACACACGCACACACACGCGCACACATGCACACGCACACACGCACGCGCACACGCACACACACACACATTTATTTTAAAGCAAACAAAAAACAGATATATATCATAATGTTATGTGCCAAATTGCAATCACATGCATTCCATCTTCCTTCCCGGAGGGTGATCGAACCCTCACCATTTGAGACCCATTACCTTTCCTCTAGGAGCATCACAACCAAAACTCACACTTTGTTTCTATTCTAAAGGCAATTTGGAAATTCAGACTACAGTGCCTTATTTGCTGCACCTGCATGCTTTTGCTCTCGTCTATCATAACAGGTGAAATACTATAGTCAAACAAATGCTCAAGGCATACTGTAGGGCCGGTGGTTCTCAAGGCATACTGTAGGGCTGGTGGTTCTAAAGGCATACTGTAGGGCTGGTGGTTCTAAAGGCATACTGTAGGGTTGGTGGTTCTCAAGGCATACTGTAGGGCCGGTGGTTCTCAAGGCATACTGTAAGGCCGGTGGTTCTCAAGGCATACTGTAAGGCCGGTGGTTCTCAAGGCATACTGTAGGGTTGGTGGTTCTCAAGGCATACTGTAGGGCCGGTGGTTCTCAAGGCATACTGTAGGGTTGGTGGTTCTCAAGGCATACTGTAGGGTTGGTGGTTCTCAAGGCATACTGTAGGGCCGGTGGTTCTCAAGGCATACTGTAGGGCTGGTGGTTCTCAAGGCATACTGTAGGGCTGGTGGTTCTCAAGGCATACTGTAGGGCCGGTGGTTCTCAAGGCATACTGTAGGGCCGATGGTTCTCAAGGCCTACAGTAGGGCCGGTGGTTCTTAAGGCATACTGTAGGGCCGGTGGTTCTCAAGGCCTACAGTAGGGCCGGTGGTTCTTAAGGCATACTGTAGGGCCGATGGTTCTCAAGGCCTACAGTAGGGCCGGTGGTTCTTAAGGCATACTGTAGGGCCGGTGGTTCTCAAGGCATACTGTAGGGCCGGTGGTTCTCAAGGCATACTGTAGGGCCGGTTGGTGGTTCTCAAGGCCTACAGTAGGGCTGGTGGTTCTCAAGGCCTACTGTAGGGCTGGTGGTTCTCAAGGCCTACTGTAGGGCTGGTGGTTCTCAAGGCATACTGTAGGGCCGGTGGTTCTCATCTCAAGGCATACTGTAGGGCTGGTGGTTCTCAAGGCATACTGTAGGGCCGGTGGTTCTCATCTCAAGGCATACTGTAGGGCTGGTGGTTCTCAAGGCATACTGTAGGGCTGGTGGTTCTAAAGGCATACTGTAGGGCCGGTGGTTCTCATCTCAAGGCATACTGTAGGGCTGGTGGTTCTCAAGGCATACTGTAGGGCTGGTGGTTCTCAAGGCATACTGTAGGGCTGGTGGTTCTCAAGGCATACTGTAGGGCCGGTGGTTCTCAAGGCATACTGTAGGGCTGGTGGTTCTCAAGGCATACTGTAGGGCCGGTGGTTCTCAAGGCATACTGTAGGGCCGGTGGTTCTCAAGGCATACTGTAGGGCCGGTGGTTCTCAAGGCCTACTGTAGGGCCGGTGGTTCTCAAGGCATACTGTAGGGCTGGTGGTTCTCAAGGCATACTGTAGGGCTGGTGGTTCTCAAGGCATACTGTAGGGCCGGTGGTTCTCAAGGCATACTGTAGGGCCGGTGGTTCTCAAGGCCTACTGTAGGGCCGGTGGTTCTCAAGGCATACTGTAGGGCTGGTGGTTCTCAAGGCATACTGTAGGGCTGGTGGTTCTCAAGGCATACTGTAGGGCCGGTGGTTCTCAAGGCCTACTGTAGGGCCGGTGGTTCTCAAGGCATACTGTAGGGCTGGTGGTTCTCAAGGCATACTGTAGGGCTGGTGGTTCTCAAGGCATACTGTAGGGCTGGTGGTTCTCAGGGCATACTGTAGGGCTGGTGGTTCTCAGGGCATACTGTAGGGCTGGTGGTTCTCAAGGCATACTGTAGGGCCGGTGGTTCTCAATGTGGGTGCTGCGGCAAGTCCAGGTGTGCCGCAGAATACTTTGGAATTCATCAATATCACTTCAGTTTAGCCAATGAAACCCTCTACACTTAGTAAGACGGTCACGGAGCACCATGAACCTCCTCGCCAAAAATAGCCGATCTACAAGCTTCACAAACGTGTCACTTTGTGACACGTTAATGCGTCAACATCATTCATCATCATTGAAACATCAATGCCAATACTTCCGCTCATCAGTGGACAGTGCATGATGTTGAAGAGCAGGTTGTTGAATTGGAACATTTATTAAAAGTGAAGCGGTCGTGTCCTTGGCTCGTCCAGAAAGACGTGGTTGAAATGCTAAACACCTGTCTGCTCATCTCATCTGTCGTTTAATGAGAATCCTTTGACCAGGGCCAAATCTTTTAGCCCCAATCTAGGGATGGTTCCGTCCATCTGTCTGTCCAAAACCTTGGTCCACAAAAATAAACTATACTGTCTGGATTGGTCTTTCCGCAAATGGTCAGTGATGGAAGAAGTACTCAAGATTGTTTTACTCACTAGTAAGTAAAAGTATATTTATACCACAATGTAGACATACTATTGATACAAACTACAAAAGTATTGGCATAAAATTATACTTAAAGTAACAAAAATGTTGTGTCCTGGGGAGGGAAACTGGGCGGGGGAGGAGGGAGATAATTCTCACAATTCTCACGTAAACCTATGGGACTGAGGGCAGGATTGTTGGGCGTGAGGAGTAGAACTAAGGCCCTACATCCTCCCGGTGGGGGCTCCTAACTGGCAGGTAAGTCAGTAGGACACGGCAACAGTGACAAGACAGATACAATATGTGTGTGGGGAGGAATCAATAAAATCTATCAATACCCGGAAAGTTATGCGGGAATGCCTACTCTATGGCAAAAAAAAATACTTTGACATTGACAGCCCACACATCCAAACAGAAAGGTCCTATCTGATTGCATTAAATGATGTTAAACCACATTAAATTCACTTTCCCAACTCGATTTGCCACTCAATTTGCCATTCACTTTATGCATGCGCATATACCCTCTATTGTCATAACGACTAAATTGGGAGAGAAAAGCGGGTAAAAAGCTAACTAAAAAACAGATATCTCATAATGTTATGTGCCAAATTGCAATCACATATAGTGCATTCCATCTTCCTTCCCGGAGGATGATCGAACGCTCACCATTTGAGACCCATTATCTTTCCTCTATAGGAGCATCACCCTCCCTCCACCAACCAAAACTCACTTGGTTTCTGTTCTAAAGGCAATTAGGACATTCTGTATAGTATACTATAGTACAGTGCCTTATTTTATTACACTTGAATGCTTCTGCTCATTGTCTATCATAATGCGTTTATCCTTCATCAGTGAATATATTTGCTCATCTCTCTCTGAGTCGTGCTAGAGAGAGATGAGAAAATGTATTCACTAATGAACGGCTGGGTCAAGGCTGGGTCTAATGAGCAACACAGCCTCTAACACAATAAAACCACGAAAGCATCAGTGTCATTTTAGATATTTGTGTGTTCAACTTTTGAGAACAATTCACTCTGACTTTTCTTCTTTTTTTTTAATTAAATTTATATTATTTATTTTTAAATCTGTTTATTGGATTTATTTTTCCTCCCATGTGAGGTTCATAAACATACATTTGTGTACATAAGTAATGCATAAATACCCCTCATTTCCGACCCGTTCACCCACTTCCCCACCCACACTTCCCCGATGCAGAGACAATACTGCAAGAAGGAAAAATGAAGCAAAAATAATGAATACCTGGCAGTAAAAATAGAACTGAAATAAAATGCATTGCTTAGAAAATGGCCAAACAATTTTAGCATTAGCAATGTCATTCGGCAATAGCAATAATAGAACAGTAGCATGCCTATAGCAAAATCTTAGTTTGAGAACTACAATTTAGGTATTTAGCAGACGCTCTTAATCCAGAACTACTGATATAGAAGGCATTTATAGAATCTGCATCAGGTCTTAATGGGCTAATGGGGCTTTTAGACGTTGAGTCTTTTTTTCCCTTTATACCATTATTTACTATTATTATGTGCAGTAAGCGTATAGAGTATAACGATATGTCTGTATCATCAGACCATTCCATGCTGTGGTGTAATGCGACTGCAGTGACACACTTTTGTGCTGTGCAAATTATATGAAACAATATCAGCCTCTCAAATGTCAAAGGCATTCTCTACTGCGCTAATGAGGGTGTTTACACGCACGCACACATGTGCGCACGCACGCACGCACGCACACGCACACACGCACTTGTACACACACACACACACACACACACACACACACACAGGGGTGATGTGATTTGGAAATGCTCAGGTTTTCCATTTGGAGCAGATGGCGTATCGAAAGCCTCCGTTACCCAAACAAACTCAGATAACCTCGTCAGCCATATGTGAAACCTGATTATGAAGGCCTGGCCGGGACCGGCAGCATATTATCTTTGACACAATTATGACACTTATCTCACTTTCTTGTTGTTTCCAGTGGGTTTTGTAACCATGGCCAAATACCACCCAACTATTTCGGTTGATATTTGTGTGTTTATAAATTGCACATATTGCAGTTGACCAGGAATGCAGCCGTAACCCATAACCACTTAAAGTTGCAATCCATAGCATATTTTACGGGCGGCGGTGGCTCAGGGTCAGGGGTAGAGTGGCTGGATGGTAACCGCAAGGTTGCCAGTTCGAACCCGGGCTCCCCCAGAGTTAGTGTCGAAGTGTCCTTGAGCAAGACGCTGAACCCCAAATTTCTCCTGATGTGCTGGTTGGTGCCTTGCATGGTTTCCGCCGTTATCGGTGTATGAACGTGTGTGATTTGGTGAATGTAATGCACAATCTATGTAAAACGCCTTGGATAAAGGCGCTATATAAATGCACCATTTACTATATAAATGCACCATTTTACTGAATACAATTGTTATTGTTCATTGGGCGGGAACCCCTTTTGGTGTTTTAAGCGGTACGTTGAACTTTAGCTATTGAAAAATAGCAGATCTACAAGCTCATAGCGCGCCACTCGGTGGCGCGCTATGAACTTGTAGGTCTGCTATTTTTGAAAAATCGTTAAAATGTGCCTCAAATCTTTCAGAAAATTGTCATCATTTAGAAAACTTTTTTTTTTTATTTCGACGTCAGGCCTGAATGGGTTAAGTACTATGTATGGTAGAGCATGTTAAACCATTAGGACCAGAGGCAGATTCTACTAAATGTTTTCTAAATCCTATGTCAGCGCCAGCGGCGCTAATGGTGCTCAAACGTGCTCATGTCAAGGACACCCACAATTATGTATTTGGCCGCCAACCCCATCTCAAAATATGGTGGTCCGTAGCTCAAATGTTGAATAATGAGCCATGGTAGGAAAAAGGTTGAAAACCACGGCTCTATAGTTTAAAATGCCACAGACACAACGCAGCTGCTTCAGAATGCAAGAAACTTGTTAAAATGCAAAGTGAGTCTCACACAATATTTTCAGTCTGCTAGCTTAGACCAATACAAAACATTACGCCGCACTTTCCCAGCCACGCTTTACCTCGACAAGCACAGGCAGCGATAACGCATGCAAATACATTTACATTAGTATTAACATTCAGAGACAATATTACGCTTGTATTTTTATTTTATTTGCAGTTATATCTATTTGCACAAAACAATCCCCTGGCTAATTTGTCAAAGACTATTTTGGAGGGTGGGTGGGTGGGTATGTACGGGAGGTTAGGGAACTGTGAAATGATGTAGCGCTGCATTATACTTTGCAAAACCATGACTTATTTATTCATTTGTTTCATTGTTCTGAACACAGCAGAGCAGAGCAAAGAACTACTATTCCATTTTACCGATGGCTTCTGTCACCTTTTATGTAACATTCTCTATTTCTCTTCCTTTCTGCCTTCATGCCACAGCTCTGTAAATGTGAATGGCTCTATCAGGACAGGTGCAGTCCATACCTATCATGTGGATTCAAGGTGGCCTTTTTACTGTGGGAATAACATTTCAACATACAACATTAATTATGTGGACTGTGTGAGTTACTGGAGTACTTGCTGTTAAGCATGTCAACCATCTGTTTTCACCTGTCCACCTGATGGTGGGAGCCGCAGTATATGGTTGACACGAACGCACGCGCACACCCCACACACACACCCACACAAAATAAATCGGTACTCCCTCAGAAATGAGAACATAATGACTTAACCTTTTAACAACCTACCTATAAGTGGTTAAATTATGGCTTGCCAACAATCACAGTTTCCGAACGTTTTTTTTTAAGTTGTTTTTCCTCTCCCGCTGCTGGCTGACCTACTAGCACTGTGGCCTCATGTGCAAGGATTATTGACTGATAGACACCCTTTAAATCTTTTAGTTTATAAAAACTTAATATGATCATTGTCTCTTGACAAAAATAGCAGAAGTAGCAGACCTACAAGCTCTTTTCAGGATTCAAATTCAAAAATAGCAAAAGTAGCAGATCTACAAGCTTGAAACATGTCGCTCCATGCCACATTTCAAGCTTGTAGATCTGCTTTTTTAGGATGAAGTAGGATGTTAATTTATGGGGGAAAAAACTTGAAAAGTTAAAAAGTGAAAATAATATGTTTCTGCCTGTCAGAAACGATTATGTTTGTTTCTCCTTCCCAACTACTAGTGCTGGCAAGAAAGAAGGTTGTTCCAAGCACTACAAGAAAAAAAAGAAGAGGGCCGATATAAAATCAGGGTACTTTATTCAAGTCAATACGAATAAAATGTTTCGACTCCTTAGAGTCTTCACCAAACAGCCAATATTGATTTGAAAGTATGTTATCTTCATGTGTACAATATGGTGCTTGTTCCTCACCTCTTGCTCTGTGTGGGAGAGTGTTTGCATATGCAAAATATAAATATAAATATAAACTGAACAATACTCGAGCAAAGTTTAACCAAGCAGAAAACACAATGCATTATGTGTTGCCTGGCTCCTCCCAGCCCGTCCCACTCAGAAACACACTTTAAGGTCCCCGTGCACACTGGATTTTTAGCAGTATGTTTCCGCCGGTTTTCTGAAAAATGCGTCCAGTCCGCAAGGACCTTAACATTTGCTTTTTGCATTTAGACTTTATCATATTTTTGTTGTTTGTTTATTTTGTTGCACAAACCAGTGTAAATGCAGAGGGTTGTGTCAGGAAGGGCATCCGACGTAAAACCTAAGCCAAATGAAATGCAAATGCAAATCAACTCAATAACTTCCATACCGGATCGGTCGAGGCCCGGGTTAACAACGTCCGCCTTCTGTGCTGTTAACAGCAGGGACAAATTAGCAATTGGGCCAGTGGGGCCGTGGCCCAGGAGCCCTTGGCTCTCAGGGGCCCTTCAGGGAAATTGGACCGTGAGGTACTAGGTTTGACGCCCTGAAAAGGGCTCCTAGGGCCCTTCATTGGCTGTTGATTTTGTTAAATTTAGGTTAAAAAGATGATAAAAACACGGAAAAACACTAAAATGTCACGCGCACGCGTGCTATGGGGACCCTGCAAATCTTACCGGCCCAGGGGCCCTCGTGGGGGTTAATCCGTCCCTGGTTAACAGACAGGGTACTGATGGAAATTGGGTTCCTGTTGGTCAAAGAAGGAGAGGAAGAAAGCGTGTCCGCAGGCAGAGAGAGAAGAATAAAGGCAAGAGTCTAGAGCTGAGATTAGGGACTTTGAATGTTTGGACTATGACAGGAAAAGCTAGAGAGTTAGCTGATATAATGCAAAAGGAGAAAGGTGGATGTACTGTGTGTCCAGGAGACCAGGTGGAAAGGTAGCAAGGCCAGAAGCGTAGGAGCAGCTAGGGTTCAAGCTGTTTTATCATGGTGCAGATGGAAGGAAAATGGAGTTGTCCTGAAGGAGGAGGTTGAGGTTCTCTCTGGGAGTAACAAGGATTGGATAGGATCAGGAACGAGTACATCAGAGGGACAGCGCAAGTCAGGTGTTTTGGAGATAAAGCCAGAGAGGCCAGACTGAGATGGTTTGGACATGTACAGAGGAGGGATGAGTATATCGGTAGAAGGATGTTGAAGTTGGAACTGCCAGGCAGGAGGCCTGCCCTAGAGCAGGGGTTCTCAACCCGTGGGTCGCGACCCCTCGGGGGGGTCGCCAAATTATTTTAGGGGGTCCCCAAATTATTTTCAAAAAAAAAAAGATTTTTTTTAAATTTATTTTTCACGATTTAAAAAAAATAGCAGACCTATAAGTTCATAGCGCGCCACTCGGTGGCGCGCTATGAGCTTGTAGATCTGATATTTTTCAATAGCTAAATTATAACATAATGCTTAAAACACCAAAAGGGGTTCCCGCCCAAAATGGGTTAAGGTTATTGTAGCAGTCAATTTATATTGGGTGTCGGGAGGGGGCGGGGCGGGGGTCCCGAGATATTGCCAAAGCATTTCCGGGGGTCCCCGGCCAAAAACGTTGAGAACCCCTGCCTTAGAGGAAGACCAAAGAGAAGATTGATTTTTTTCCTGATGTCCCAATCACGTTTTTTTTTACTCCCGATCCGATTTGATTTTGAGTATCTGCCGATACCAATTTTTCCACATCCGATATTTATATTTTTGAGGGGCGCTAGCCCCTCCTATATAAAAGGTTTAATGTTTGTTTTTCCTTAAACAAACATTAAAAATACGTCATCTTGTCCCTAACACATACATTAAATGCCATTAACAATAAAGAAAACTGGGGTTGTCCCAGATCGGGACAACCCCAGTTTTTAATCAGTGAAAAAATTCTGTCGACAACATTTTTTGTCGACAGAATCAACACTGCATAAAACATCGTATAGTTTTGCTAATTCTTTGGAGGCCCAGTCGTCATGCCCATCATCACACCGGTTGGGAGCGGCTGGCCTGTAATGATAGCATGGTGGTTTTGCTCTGCAGTCGGACATGGTTGAACGGTGGAAGTCTCTGCTGAGTGATTAGCTGTGAGCAGACGATACAGTGATTGATGTAATCAGCAGGTCTGACTGCTCGGGCTGCGCGCGTTCAAACGATGGATGATATTAGCCCCGGGCTGGTTCAATACCAAATTTAACCTCAGACGCTGGCTGGCTGTCTCATATGATAGATCAGTCAAAATGCCAATTCACTTGATTTACATCTCGTGGGTAACACGCGCACGCAAGCACACACGCAAGCACACAGGTACTGTAGTGAGTAAAAGGCCTGCAAATTTTCACTCCAGTAAGAAGTAAAGTATAGTTTTTTTCCCCTTCATCAAAATATATTACGGTACCCAGATAAAAGTATTAAAATCTTACAAAATATGTCACATCCAGCCTATTAAAATTGCCTAGAGGGTGGGTTGACATCACAAATGTACCATCCGGACCTGCGAGGCACACTGTTGCCTCGCGTTAACGTCTTGAAAATCTAGTAAAACAAGTAATAAAAATAATAATAGCTGATTTACAAGCTCGAAACGTGTCGTGATGCAAAGTGTAAATGGGCAAAGTGTATAAATAGCGCTTAAGTTGTTATTGTGACCATAGGTCGCAGATTACTATGAAAACCTGCAAAACATGTCAGTCCGTCAGTCGATCCGTCACGCCACCAGATATGGCCGTCAGCCCATCACGCCTCGTGACACGTCACGCCACCATCTATGTCCGTCAGTCCGTCACGCCTCGTGACACGCTGCATACATTGCCGTCTCCATATGAAGATCACAACACTGACCTCATCTAACCCTGGATAGCCATACATGGAGAAGACCGGATCATCACCTAGATCTGTATAGAGCCGGCCATTACTCTACAAGACACTGCCCCCGCTGCCACCCTTAGATCTCCATATATGGAGCTGACCTGACATTCCATATGTTGGCTTGACCTCATCAAACCCTGTACACTCAAGACATGGTCCATATATAGCCAGTGCAGAATTAATTCCATATGTTGATCTGACCCCCCATGCCAAAAGTGCCAGCACTCGCCCAGCAGTCTGCCGTCACCCAGGCGGATGTGTACACACTTCTTGCCCTCCGGGGGTCTTACTGGTATAGCCTAATAATCTAAATCTGCAAAGTATACTTGTAACTAATGGAAGGAAGGCACTGGCACTATTCACACTTGCAGAATATAATAAAGCGTGGGACAAACGGACAAAGAAAACAGTTCCTGAGATGCACAGGGCCAGCCTAAACATGGGTTGAGAGTTGAGACGTGGTGAAACCCCGTCAAATATTTGTAATGGAGTAAAAAGTACATGCCTTGCCTTTGAGATTTAGTTAGAATCAAAAATGTATATACTCAAGTACATGCACCTCAAAATAGCACTTTTTCTTTACACCACACCACACACACATCACGCCTCAGACATAATATACGTTGCACAACAGACCTTGACAGTGGAACTGTGTTGCTAGGGAACAGCTTGCGTCCAAGTTATTTCCATTATTCACAAACACGCCAACAAGAGCATGCAGCATCAACTTGCACCCATTTATAATGTTTATGTTGTGTTAATGTGTGTATCGCCACTGGCCACAGACACAATGAATTTGACTGTTTTCATATTGTTAAAGTGGAATATAAACAACTTGAACCCAAGCAGCCCTATTTTTCTTTTTGTTCCCCTTTTTCTTCAGAAAACATAATTTGGTGGAGACATATACGACTAGATCTAGAACAAGGTTCTTCAAAAGGGGGCACGGAGCCCTAAAATAAAATTGGTTCCTCAACCCCCCAAAAGATGTGTCCTGACTCCTGGCCCAGTGGTCACTGAGCCAGACAGACACTCATTTGCAGCACTTTTCCATTCCATTCACCTCCATTCATTACCTTTTGAGGAAATAATAACACCACAAATTGCAGGAAACTGCAGGAAAAAAATAACAATGAAAAAATGTGACCTATAAAAATGGATCCACAATCCCCCCCCAAAAGTGTGTCCTGACCTAGTGTTGGGAAGACACTGAGCCAGACACTCATTTGCAGCACATTTGAACACAGCCTCCATTCATTAACTATGGTTATCAAAGAGATGTCGGATGACAGACAGACTGACTGACTGGCCTGCCTCGCCTCGCCTCAATCTGCCCTTCCTCATTCTGTATTCACCATGGGGAGAAAAAGAGCAGGAGAAATCACAGTTCTTTTCATGTTTGCTTCTTCTTTTTTGCTTCAGAACACATCATTTGGTGGAGATGTAAAGAAAATAGACAGTAGATGTACAACATTTTATTCCTGTGCAGCGGTCCAAATTGATTTTCTCGACACAAAAGCATTTTGTTTCTGAAAGTCTTGCTTTAACCCATTTCGGGCGGGGACCCCTTTTGGTGTTAGCATTGTGTTATGCTTTAGCTATTGAAAAATAGCAGATCTACAAGCTCATAGCGCGCCACCGAGTGGCGCGCTACGAGCTTGTAGGTCTGCTATTTTTGAAAAATCGAAGAACGACATAGAAACATAGCTTTTTCAGAAAACTGTCAGGATGTAGAAGACATTTTTAGAATCTGATCTCAGGTCAGAATAGGTTAAACTTAAACTTAAACAGTTTAGCAACTACATTGTTACCCATACCAGAGTGGCAGAGTTTGCCATGTCTGAACAAGCCAGCCTTTTTGGGAGAGCAATACATTGCGTATACAGTATAGCAGAGGTTCCCAAAGTGGGGTCGGGGGAACCCCCAGGGGTCCTTGAGAGAGTTCCAGGGGGTCCCCAGCTAAATGATAGTTTGGAACCAAATGGACCCTTGTGGGTCTGTAACTCTGAGAGTGTACAAATGGAACCAAATGGACCTGTGCTGCCGTGCACACTCTCAAGAGTTAAATTAACATTGATTTTAAAATATGAATGGGGTTTCCAGAGATAGAAATGCCATTACATGGGGGTCCGTAGACTAATGCATGTCAAACTGGGGGTCCTTGAAAATAAACGGGTTGAAAAAAACAATGCTAAACATCTTCTCTTATGGGGGTCCCTTGCATATATTTTCAAATGGTGGTCTGCGGGCTAATTAGTGTCAATTTGGGGGTCCTTGACATGAAAAAGTTTGGGAACCACTGCAGTATAGGGCATATTTGCTGGGTCCTGATTGGTGCCCCACAACTTCGGGGGGCAGCAAAATTCACATTTTGAGAGCCTGCCCCCCCCACACCCACACACACACACACACACACACACTCGAAAAGTAATGGTTTCGAAACATATTGTACAAGGTTATATCACCCTGATAGTGTGGAGATGCACTCCACATCTCGCTGTGTGTGTGTGGCCTATGAAAGCAAGGCCAGCCCAAATGGACAGCACACCATTTGGGCTGGATGCAGTACAGCAGGACTCCAGCCAAAGAGCCCGGCCCAGGCGTAATGGACAGAGTACTGTATAACAGAGCCGACAGAATCAATGCGCTGATGGAGGACCCCAAAATGTTTCCAGCCCATGGGGTCCGGCAGCCAGAACGAGTTAATGCAAGGCTCATCTGGTGTCCTGTAGGCGCTGAGACGTTGCAAACTAATGTCCAATACGGTGGTAGACATTACGAGTAGAAGTCTCGTTATTCAAAACAAAGTAAGAATTGGCATGATGGCACCTTTCATGCCTGGAGCTACCTCTCTCTCATACACCTCTGTGTCTAAAAACACAACATATTTATTGTTTTAGAAGGAGTGCATCCGTTTGGCCAGACAAGGTGCTCTTTGGTACAACTGGGTGACAGAATTGATGCAAAAAAAAAAAAACCTCTTCCTGATGAAGGCAAGGAGGATACAAATAAATTGTAGTGGAGTGGAAAAGTCCAATATCTGCTCCTGAGATGTACGCCGGTAAGTATAAAGTATTGAAAAATTGACACATTAAAGTAAAAGCACCTCTTAGGAAAATGTACTTTCCACCAATTCTATAAAGGCTTAAATCATTTTTCTGCACAGTCAAACAAGAGCGGTACAGCCAGTTAAATACTTATGGGAGAAATAAACTGAAGAAATCAAAACTCACTGAGCTAAAACAAAATGAATTTGGCAAGGAGTCGTCGATGGCACATAAGGAAAGTTTCAGATGCACAAACACGACCATTTACACACAGCATCAAACCAACCTGTGGTCACAAACAAGAAGAAGGAAAAAAGAACGAACAGTTCCCTGCACCTCGATTGTTCATCAAAGATGAACAAGCTGGAAGTGAGCCAATGTTGTTCCACTTCACCTGAAGCTCATTCTGTACAGCAGTAGCCTCGGTCCCAGGCTTACTTTTCTGCGAAAAGAAGAGCCTGGTCACAACGTAAGGCAAAGAAGCTATCGGCGGACGTATCCTCCGGAACATCCATCAAATGTATTTCCCCCGGATACGATATTTTCCCGACCAATCACAACACTTGTTTCATTCGCGGAGATTGTAAACTGATTTGTAAAGCATCTTGGGAGATACTTCCGCTAAAATCCCGCAACTTCCGATGATAGTCTTTTCAGCGTAGGTCTTGCCCAGGGTGGTACAGCAGTGGTTCTCACATTGGGGTGTACGTGTACCCCTAAAGGTACACAGATGTACTACACGGGGGTACGTGAGAGAAAAGTGCAAAATGAAAATAACTGGACAACGCAGTGGTTCACAAAGTGGGACCCCCAGGGGTCCTTGAGGGAGTTCCAGGGGGTCCCCAGCTAAATGATAGTTTGGAACCAAATGGACCCTTATGGGTCTGTAACTCTGAGAGCGTACAAATGGAACCAAACAGACCGGTTTGGTTCCATTTGTGCACTCCGAGTTAAATTAACATTGATTTTACAATATAAATTGGGGTCCCAGAGATAGAAATGCCATTAAATGGGGGTCCGGAGCCTAATGCATGTCAAACTGGGGGTCCTTGACATGAAAAGTTTGGGAACCACTGGTTTAACGTAAATGTGCTCAGGATGCTCTAGTTTAAAGTCTTCCACTCCTTTTCTTATTTGTAACGTTATGTTCTTCAGTATATTCTTCAAAGGGTTCGTTTATCGTTCATTCATAGCATCAGGCACTCAAGTTAAAAAGTAGAATTCATTTATATATTTATTAAGAACGGAAAAAAGCAAAACAAAAAAGCAAGAAAAGACGCTCTCAGACCTCATTTCACACGAGTGTGACTATATATATATAGTTCACTTTAGGGTACTGAAGCCTGAGGAAGGTCCCTAGTGACCGAAACGTTGCTTCATTAAATAAGACAATACTCTTGTGCCGAGCAGATACACAGTGTGCGGGTGTACCTTATTGCTTTCTTTGATGTCCACTGGCCTACGCGCCTGTGCATACGCCTGATTGCTAGGTGTGCGATAGGGTACTGAAGCCAAAAAACTTTAAGAACCACTGTGTACAGCATTTCACATGGAGGTAGCAGAGTGCAGCCATCTCCGTGGCTAGCGTCATTATGAGAACACAGTCATAAATCCTGGGATATTATAATGAAAATGACAATTGTATCTATTTTTTGCCATGGTGCATTTGCACAACCGTAGCATTTGTCCTCTGCACTCAGTGGTGGAATAAGTACATTTCTTTTAATTAAAAAGGTACCAATACTGCAATATAGAAGTACTAGTACAAAAGTATTGGCATCACAATGTACCAAAAGTAAAAGTACTCATTAGGCAGAATTTCAAGTTTTCAAATGTATGAACATCTTTTGAAAATAGCAGATCTACAAGCTCACCATGATTGTGAGCTTGTAGATCCGCTATTTTCAAATGACCGAAATGTATACAGGGCTTAAGTGCGTAATGTATGTTTTGTAATACTAGTCCTTACCCGTTCAAATATATGAACACCGAATGATGTACAGTTTGGGTACAGCGATGTAATAGATCCTATTATTGATGTATGTATTTGAGGTGTAATCAGTCTGGTGTCAGAGGCACGTGTCCGTGGGGTACATACTGTACTTTGGTTAGACATACAAGTAAGACGCGCGAACGCGGGAAGCGAACGCAGCTCGTACATTGCAATAACAATTAGAATAAATTACGTACTTTTTAAAGGTTTTTTTTTTAATTCCCTTTTTATTCGGGTGGTGTTACAGCGTGACACACAGACACACACAGACAGACACACACACACACACACACACACACACACACACACGTTCTGCTAGGTCTCATAGTTAGTGCTCACTGCGTTCACAACCAACAGTCCTACAGTCATTAGTCCGACAACACTGTCACTCCCGAAAGTATCACGTGCTGCGAGATAAAAAATCACCCGTGCCTCCTGTTGCGGGTTAAAACTAACCTATGCTGCGGGTTTAAAATCACATGTGGCTTCCGACATGTGTTAAAACTAACCCGTGGCAGGTTAAATACCACTGTGCCGTCCGCGTGCGGTTAGGGTTAGGTTAGGGTTTTGGCATGTGCGTGAGAGAAAGGGAGATTGGGTGTGTGTGTGTGTGTGTGTGTGTGTGTGTGTGTGTGTAGGGAGCCATTGCTGTGGCAAAGGAACACCTTGAAAGTCTTGCGGCGTGCCGCACTAACTTCAACCCGCTGAAGTTCACAGCAAAACCAACTTGTGCGCAGAGTGAAAGACATTAGCAGTCTAATTGATATCGATCTTGTGCCTGTACGGGCCCTTTCTCTGAGTACATTCATTTGGCCAGCCACACTGTGCGCGCTGCATGCATGCTGCTAGCAGCTACACTATACTATACCACCAACCTGGGGTCCTTTTCAAGGCTATAATTTAACACCATGCCCAGCAACCAACCAACCGACCGACAGCTGGTGTCATTCTGTGCGCTGTCGGGGGTGCAAACCTCGTATCTCCAGAATTCAACTTAATTCAATACTAGTAAATAGCCAATGTACAAGCTCGATCTACAAGCTATTATCACTACTTCTATTTCACAAATGTATCGGACAATACAAAAGGAACGGTTTACAAGGTTTCGAGTCGACATCGGTGATGTGAGAAACTGTGCTGACACCGTACTGCTCTCTACCATGCTTCACACGTGCAATTACGTTGTTGTTTTTTCTTGACTAAAGTGCTTTCTTTTCTTAATTAGGTCTCATTAGGCTCCAGCTATACGAGCCTCCTCATTTGAATATGTATTTTGAGCCACACACACACACACACACACACACACACACACACACACACACACACACACACACACACACACACACACACACACACACACACACACACACACACACACACACACACACACACACACACACACACACACACACACACACACACACACACACACACACACACACACACACACACACACACACACCTTGCTGCACAATTCTGTTCTGTGAAAAAGCTTGTTTCGAGAAACAAACCCATCACCCCCTCCAAGTCCCCCCCCCCCCCTCCCCCACAGCGGTCTTATTCAATTCCACTTTATACGGCAACACTCTGCAAGGCTGAGACAGCAAACTTACCAGGGCGTGTGTGTGTGTGTGTGTGTGTGCATGCGCGTGCGTGCGTGTGTATGTGCGCGTGCGCATGAGTGTAGAAATTTTAATTTCTGTTGCGTGTGCGTGTGTATAGGATCATAAACCAAGAACCTAGCATCATTCAAAACAATATCATAGAAAGGTGTGTGTGTGTGTGTGTGTGGTGTATATATATATATATATATATATATATATATATACATACACACTATAAAGATCGTCGAGGCAAGTGCTAAGGGGGAGTCCGACTCTGAACAGGCGAGTCTTCAGATTACGGCAGACAATTGGGTCTGCAGTTCTAACTGCAATAGAGAGTTTGTTCCACAGTTTGGGACCACACTAGACCTGCATTAATCCAGCCCCCCTCATATCGTGATTCGTGAGAAACTGGGCCAGATCCGAAATGCATCCGCAGGGCAATTGCAAATGTGCATGAATCAAGACCCTGCTCAGATCCTTAACCCTAACCTCCCTACACCCACACACTTAAAACTCAACAGTACATCAGTAAGAGGGCCTAACCTCAGTGCATGGCCAACAGCTGCTGAGCTGAGCTCAGCCTAAGAGTGGTGGGAAAAGTATTCTTTACTTAGGTAAAAGTATATATGCAATGGTATTTTAATATAGCCAACGTTAAAATAAGGCCAAAGTGGATCATTTATGTTTTGAAATGATAATCAAAATCTAGTAAGCAACTATTAACTAAATCAAATAATTGTAGTGGAGTAAAAGTACAATATTTGCCTCTGAGATGTAGTGGAGTGGAGTATAAAGTATTGGAAATTGGATACACTTTTAGTAAAGTAAAAGTACCTCAACATTGTACTCAAGTACAGTACTTCATTTTGTACTTAATAAATGTACTTGGTTACTTTCCACACTGAAGTGACCGTGGTCTTCACAAGCCAAAGCCATGCACACTATGCCCCATGTTGATGTGTGGAAGAAAGACCAGCTCAGCGAGAGAGTGAGTTTCATTAGACTGAACACTATGAAAAAACTAAATGCACAGCACGTTTCTGAACGCCATAAGTTAGTTATTAATCATTAAGTAGAAGGGTCACAGTTACATGTAACTGGAAAACTGATGGTAAATAATCAAATATTCTGTAATATGTTTTTAGTGATACTAGATTTGTGTGTTTCACTTTACAATAGGCTCATTAAAATACTATTTGGATCATACGTATCCATTTTTTAACATGCTCAAAATTAAATTAACACTCAAGATACATTTTTTACCGTGTACTGTCTCAGCATGGGTTTGTGTGCTTAGCAAGATTCTCAGCAAAAAGTCTTAATTTCCTTACGCCAGATTTTATACTCTTATACTCTTTTACTTTGCACACTGTCACGCACTGAAAACAGCTCACAAATCGGGCTGTGTTGCGTGCGGCGACATGCCGGGCCTGTGACCAAAAGAAGATGGTCTACTGAGCTGTGCGCCTCAACATCCACCACTCTCCGTTTGAGTGTTCATCCCTCAGCCCTGGCGGGAGCGAAAGGCCCCCGCAAGGCTAATGCTAAAACCGTGTAAGGTTAATTGATGCTGTGAACACGAGCCCCCGCTAATGGCTCCATCACGCAGCCCTTCCCACATCTATTAGACCCCCCTCCCCTATCCCGCGTCGCCACCACCACCGCCAACCCCCCCCCCCACTTGGAGGCTATTGGGCTAAGAAAAAGAAAAAGAGAAAGGGAGAACTTCATAAATAATTCAGGAATTTATCTTAAATGGCACCCGGTCGGCCGAGATTAATCGCTTTGCATTTTCAACCTCCCCGGTTCGAAAGGAAAGAAGAAACGGCGTGCGGTTTGGTTTTCGAATGCCCATTTGGGATGCGAGTGTCTTGTGGACGGGTGTGGTTGGGGTTTGGGGTTACTGAAATGAGCAGAGAGAGAGCATGAGAGAGAGACAGAGAGAGAGAGAGAGAGAGAGCCGTGTCCAAAAACAAAACTCAGTCTGAGTTCCCAGTCAATATTGAAAATGTTTAGAGTGGTGCAACAACTACCTTACGGAGCTATGTGTGTGGCTGGCTGCCTGGCTGGGTGCCTGGCTGGCTGGGTGCCTGGCTGGGTGGGTATGAGCGCGAAAATAGCATGGTTGTTTTTCACCATCTGTGCGCAACTTAACACACACATAAACACACACGCACGCATGCACATATTAACTGTATATATGATGATTTCGGGTGTGCCAGTACAGTAGTGACAGTACAGTACAGTACAGTAGAGGGTACAGTAGAGGGAGCCCCACACGGTAACTCTGTCATTTCTCGCCGGAATCGACCCGGCCCCTGGGTGCGTTCCTGGGGGTCTGGATGTTCCGGGGACCCCCCAGGAGTTGCTCACTTCACACGGGTGTGATTTTATTTATTCAACATTATTTTTATTGTTGATCATCGATGGGGAATCCAAGCTAATCTTTAAGGCTGACTTGATGCAACATATTGTTTGTTATTTAAATATGTAGAATTCACACAGTGCCCAACTCCACTCCAGCGTGGTGTGCCGCTGTGACGTTGTTATTGGCAGAAATGCATATACAGTACATGAGCATAATTATATTTGTACATACGTTGCTGGCAAAACAGTGAAACACGAAAAGAAAGCTGGATATCAATATCAAAGTCACACATAGACCAGCCTGGCCCAGCCTGTGTGGTTTCTGGTCTAGAGGGGCGGGTGGCTCAGCCTGTGTGGTTTCTGGTCTAGAGGGGCGGGTGGCTCAGCCTGTGTGGTTTCTGGTCTAGAGGGGCGGGTGGCCCAGCCTGTGTGGTTTCTGGTCTAGAGGGGCGGGTGCCAGCGAGTACAAGGCGGCTCCTATTGGTGCCGGCGTGTGCATGGCAGTGGTTCCTATTGGTTCACCGATTATAGTAAACTAATACTATTATACTTTTTAACAATCATTTTTCAAGTTTACACATCACAAAGCGCGGCGGGGCGTTACCATGGGCGTGTCTTTGTCTAGAGATGGACGTAGTTTAGAATCCTGCATAGAAAACAGCAGAGAGGCCCGGACGGTTAGCTCAACCGTCTGGGCACTATAGGCTTACGGTCTATGTGAGTCTACTTTCAACCTATCAAAGGCAGAAAAAGCCACACAATTTTTCTTTTTTGAAGCGTTATTGGTTAGCGAAATACAAGGACGTGGGCTGGACTTGGACCAATGCGTTTCCCCACGCTTTTCTTTTTGAGCCGAATGCGAACAAAAACAAACGCCTGGGTGGGTACCGAGGCTATACATAGGCTAATAGAAGTGACCAATACTGTTGTCACCCAGCCTGTCACAACTCACTACCTCCAATATCAGAACACAACACAACACAACACACACTATAGATTCCTGAAACAAGCCACTGAACCAGTCACCAGAAACAGTCACTGAACATGAGACATGCCACCCAGTCACAGGGAATATTATGACAGCAATGCCTGAACATACACAGCAGACAACACAAGCAGCAGCAGCAGCAGCAGCAAAGCACATCTTCCTACCTTGAGCTGTCTTCTACTTGACTCCATCAGTTTGTAAAGTGTGTGTGTAAAGTGATGGCCAGGGTGAAACTTTGGAACTCAATCAGAGAGAGATGGAGGCCTCTCTCTCTCTCTAGTTTGTTCTCTGACCATGCAGCCCGCCAGCAGTGTCTCTCCAGTCAGATGGCTGGATCCTCCATAATTGCTGAAAGAAAGAAAGAAAGAAAGAAAGAAACCGCAGAGCTACTTAGGGTCAACAAAATACTCAATGTCCTCCACTTTTGCAGTCTATAGGGCTCTCTGCCCTGTCAATTTATTTAAGACTTGCAGTGGCAGCAGAGAAATGTAAAAATCGGTCTAAAGTCCTTTTCAGATGGGGAGTGACTGACGCGCCCAGTAATGCATTTTCAATGAGAGGTGTGCGTTTATTTTGGACGCGCTGAGAAATTGAGGGCCAATTACGCAAGCGCATTTTCACGGGCGCGGTCCTGTGAAATATGCCCGCGGGCGACTAGACCTGGATTGTGGTGAACTTTTTTATTTATTTTTTCCGTTGCGCGTCCCATGCCCCTCATGAGCAGACCTGGAGCTGACGGAGGCGACAACGCCGGCGTCACTCACTCCCTGTCTGAAAGAACATTGTATCAAAGGAGTGGCAGCAGAGAAAAGTTAGAATCAGTCTAACGTATCAAGTGGAGTGTACCTTAGCTAAGTGTGAGTGGATTGAATATCCATCTATCCATCTATCTATCTATAAATGCACCAAGTCTCTGTGCGTCTGTTTGTACGTCTGTCTGTCTGTGTGTAATCCAACTGTAACTGGAGAAAGGTTCGCCCCACCGACTTCAAATTCGACACACCCGTTCCAGAGGCCGGTGTCGAGTCGGCCGCCACAAAAAGGCCTCTACCTGGGCTCTGCACAGGGCCCCTGCCCATGGTCCATATATGGAGCTGGCCTGTTCTGACATCATTCTGACGTCTGTATATACTCCATATTTGGGCATGCCTGACAAAGAACTATATATGGGGCATGCATTTCCAACTTGCATCGTTCCAAGTAGGCCAGTGCCCAACAGTCGCCGCTCTAGAGGCTCCAACGTATAATATCTGGGTGGGGCATGCATTTCCAACTTGCATCGTTCCAAGTAGGCCGTCCAACGGGCACCGCTCACTGTAACTAAAATCACAGAGATGTTTGCTCTGATCCGTTTGGTTATACCCTCAACTACAACAAAATAAGAAAGGAAACTTTGAGCAGGAGGATTTGCTCACTTCAATCCAACGACTTCAATTCATTGTTATGCCTTATTTTATGCTCCACAGTACCATGTTTTTATGCACCGGCGAAAATAGCCACTATACAAGCTTACAACGAGACAGCGATTCGTTTTGAGCACGCAATCCCATCGCATTACAATGTTTAAAACGAGGTTGTTAACCTCTTTGGCATAAATGCAGAACTGATCAAATATAAACTAAATTTTAACTAATTCAGCAGCAGTAACATTAGCGCTTTCTCTCAGTCAGTTGATTATTCATATCCATATGAGTGAAACGGCCTGGGTGATTTGTATATTTTTCAAACCGTTCATATATGAGGCGATCTAAAATTCCCCTACGGGGATTACAATGCAAATAAAAAGTACATGAACCTGTGAATTTAGATCTGCCCGACAGCAAAGATATGCAGAACACATATTTAGGCTCTCAGAGCTCATTTGTCAGTCTCTAAATCTGCATTATCAGCGGCACAGCGGTACACAGATCATTAGAGCAACTGGCCATAGACAGATTGGCCTCTTCCTCTGTGTTTCTGGATGGGTGCAATTTGCATAGCGTCACTGTCGGGCAGAAACCTCTTATGTCCATATTCTAACTTATGTTTTCTCGTAAATCAACGTCCTACTTTCACACTACAGCGCCGTCACACTGAAGCATCAATACTGTTGCGTCATTGGAAGGTCCCCAGAACACCTGGGCTTAAAGAATGGAATGAAGAAATGATCAAAATAACATATGAATATATGTTGGGCAGGGTAGATGCAGAAAGCAAAATGAAAGAGACATGGGATGAGTTCTGGATGTATATGAACCTTAAATTATTTCCTTGTTGTTATTTTTCTTCTTTTTTTTTTTTTTTTTAACTGTTATGTTTCTTGGACTGGCTATCTGTAAGGTATGTTGTAATGCTGCTTTGTACTGAACCTAGATTTTGTACGATTTTGAAAAACAAATACAATTTTGAATTATATAAAAATAAAAAGTAGCAGATCCACAAGCTCGAAACGCGGCACAAAGCGACACGTTTCGAGCTTGTAGTAGATCTGCTACTTTTGATGCTTTTTATTTGAATCCAGATAAGTAGGCTAAATAATGTTGCAATCACACTGGGAGATACAAAAGAGACAAAGCTACACAGCACATTTAGTAGCTTTATATCTTTGTAGCTGAAGTTGAAACTAGCTGAACCAACTACAAATGTCGGATGTAGCTTTGTATCTTCATGTCGCTGGCTTCCATTGAAAATGAATGGTAGCCTGTGGCTTTGTACCGGCACGTCGCTGCATGGCTTCCATTGAAAATGAATGGTAGCCTGTGGCTTTGTACCGCCACGTCGCTGCATGGCTTCCATTGAAAATGAATGGTAGCCTGTGGCTTTGTACCGCCACGTCGCTGCATGGCTTCCATTGAAAATGAACGGTAGCCTGTAGCTTTCTACAGTAGCGTAGAGTGTGTGCCACGCAGCACAAAATTATTTTGGACATACAAGGTTTCCTCCCCGACAGCGACCATATTCATATCTACTGCGTGTGCTGTGCAAGGTTTATCAATTCTCCACACCGCCATATTATGCTCTGACATTTACACTAGTGCAGGAGTGCAGCGGAGCTACAAGCAGCACAACTAAAGGCTTAGCACATTAAGAACGGGAAAACATCTGTGTGTCATTTCTGATTTATTTGGCTATTGGAGAAATAGCAGCTCTACAAGATCCTAGCTTGTCACTTTGAACTTGTAGATGTGCTATTTTTGAAGAATCTGGAAAATGTGTGCAAATCTTTGAATATATGTGTTTTATTTCCCCATGTCTCCAGTTCCAATATGATTATTTTGGGGGGGGGGGGGGGGGGGGGGGGGGGGTCACTGACAAGTTTGAGAACCACTGTCCTATACCACTTTCCTGGACCAAGAGAATAGATCTAACAGTCCGCACAGCTCCTCTATTCGCCAACCCAGAGAATAGACAGACCACAAATCCTCATTTTCTTTCATACACTTTCAACCTTGATGTCCCAATTTTGGGCTCAGCATCATATCGTCAAAAATACCCTTTCAAACATATTATGTAAAAAAATAAAAAGAATACAAAAATAAAAATAAATAAAAATAAAATACATCAGAAAATATCAGATCTTTGGTCACAGTTCTATGAGCTTGTATCGGTGTGTGTGTGTGTGTGTGTGTGTGTGTGTGTGTGTTTGTGTGTGTGTGTGTGTGTGTTCATGCGCGTGTGTATGCACATGTGGGGGGTCTATTAGCTTTTGTCAGATGTAAGATGGGGGGTGAGCCAGTACTGCCCTATAGTGAACAGACACCAACAGTCCAATACACAGCACCGCTCGTCTCCCAGAGGATGTGCGTGCGTGCGTGCGTGCGTGCGTGCGTGCGTGCGTGCGTGCGTGCGTGCGTGCGTGCGCGCAGCAGCAGCGGCGCACGGATCGAGCTCCAGATTCATTAATTCCAAGTGATTTACTATTCATGAGGTTTGGCTGGTAACATCTCTCAGCAGTCAACACCAAACCCCTCGTGTGCTTTCCCCTCGCCATCCCCGAGTTCTACTTCCCTGACAAATGAAAGCGCGCCACCGCAGCGGCAGCTAGCGCGTACGCACAACAGACACATCAAAAGTTTCTTTTTCTCTTGTGTGTACTTTGCCTGTTATCGACGCGATGCGCAGAGAAAAGCCCGGCGGAAAAAAAACTAACAAAGAAGCGAGCATGTACAGGAGGAGTGATGATGCCGTCTGTCGCGCGGCTGTGTACCATACGTTAGCGCGTATAGCGAGGTTAAGCACACGAGGTGGGGAAAACGATGCTATACTAAAAATGTGGAGTGTGAGGAATGAGGGACATACGGTGGAAAGTGGAATGTTTTGCCTGCAAGGTATATAAAGCTGTCACGGGCGCTATAATGCTTTAGTCAAACTTTGAGCGTGTTTTTTCTGTAAAGTCAAGTAAATATTGGTAGTTGCCATTAATACACAGATCCATGCGTTGGTTGTCCCACACCACCCGCCGTACTCTGCTAAAAAGACCAACGGCGTACAGCCGTTATGTGTTTCGCCATTGGCCATTAGTCACTTTGATCGCTCAACCCCCCGACACATGATATGCGAAACTGTGGCAGCTCGTGTGGGACAACCATGGCATGGATGCGTGTGACAAGATATTTTTGGGGGAGAACTACTCCTCCTTTATAAGGAAAATAAGGAGCAATAAAGACGGTCACTGCAAAACAAGACAAAAGAACAAGAGAACAGAACAGGCGTACAGATCACGACGACAAGACCCTCGAGTCAAACAAAAACAGGCGGTTCCGTTACTACTTCTGTGCTCCTAAAAAGTGCAGTAGTAGTAGTGCATTCCTCCCGTGTCTGTCTGAAGAGGAGGTGGCAGCAGCAGGCAGGCTGTTTGTTAAGAATTCCTCACATTCCTGCAGGATGCCCAGCTCTCTCTCTCTCTCTCTCTCTCTCTCTCTAATTGAACGGCGTCTCCTTGGCTTGGGCTTTACATTAATGTCTCCAGACAGAAGGTCTTATCAAAATGCAGCAGGCCCTCCCTGGGTAAATAACGGGCCTGTCAGAGAGGGGGAGTCGGGGGGGGGGGGGGGTTGAGTCAGGGATGCGTATTAAAATGATATTAGATCCATTCTAATTATGCTTCTCACACACATGGAGGTCATTGGCGGAGGCTCCCCCCCCCCCCTCCCTTGCTGACGTACTAACTGGATGGTAGAGCAGTGGTTCTCAAACATTTT
This sequence comes from Electrona antarctica, assembly GCF_951216825.1. Taxonomy (NCBI): domain Eukaryota; kingdom Metazoa; phylum Chordata; class Actinopteri; order Myctophiformes; family Myctophidae; genus Electrona; species Electrona antarctica. The sequence goes on along the minus strand of NC_136803.1, from coordinate 15,694,166 downwards.
CATGTCAAGGGTCAAAATTATTTGTATTTGGCTGCAGTATATATATATATATCACACACACACACACACACACACACACACACACACACACACACACACACACACACACACACACACACACACACACACACACACACACACACACACACACACACACACACACACACACACACACACACACACACACACACACACACACACACACACACACACACACACACACACACACACACACAGGTATTCTCAAATATTTCCATACATTTTAAAAGTGGAACTAGAGGCAGACTAATTAATTAGAGCGACAGAGAGAGAAGAGTGTGTGTGTACGTGTGTACGTGTGTGTGTGTGTCAATTTAACAAAGGTGCAGACGATCAGAAATCAGCAGAGTGAGCGACGTTTGTGCTACTGTATGCCGAATTGAAGTGGACTCTGCCCCAGACGGGTTTTTTTTTCTCCCTGGAAATAAAAACGTCTGGGTTTCCGAGGCTACTTTGTGCCTGGCTATGAGCTCGTAGATCTTCCTATTTTTGACTAGCTAAAGTATACAATAATTGTTTAAGTGGTTAAATGATTGTGAAGCAAACATGCTGAGCTGGCCGCCTGTCTCTCACTTGTAGACACTCAGCGTGTCATGGACATAGCAGAGCTACGTCCCATAGCCTGAAGGGATGAGACGCTCTGATTGGTTCAGAAACGTACAGCCTTCCGTTTCAGACTGAAACCGTAAAAAAAAACATTGCACCCCAAAGTTAAGGCCTATTCATACTCCAGTTTTAGGTGATAAAGTGACGTCACCGCCTCGGTGGTAAGCGATTCACCGCCGCTCAAGGCTCATTCATAGTCTGGATTTTCGGTGGTGAGGTGACCACCGGAGCTGAAATAACGTTGAGCGGTGGTGAGTAAAAACAGAGAGAAGGGCTGGAGCAGTGGCGGTGGTTTGCTCTTCACCGCGGCTCGTGACGTCATGTTGTAGTTCGGTGGTCACCTAACCACCGAAAATCCAGACTATGTATGAGCCTTCACCCAAACACATGTCTCACATGGCCACCTTACCACCTAAAACTGGAGTATGGCCTTTTAGTCAACTAATTTAAATATCAAAAACCTTAGTCTTTTAGTCTTAGTCAACAAAATGAACACTGATGCAGTAGAGGTCAGGCACAGAATTACGACGGTGATTATGTAATCGATATACTCCTTTCCCCTTGAACTTGCAACACATTCTATAAGAGGCCTATTACCGTGACAGCTGCTGCCTCAGCAAAATACGTGGCTATTTTTTTCTCCTACAGAAGCCTAAACATCTAACTGAACTGAAGTGTGTGTGTGTGTGTGTGTGTGTGTGTGTGTGTGTGTGTGTGTGTGTGTGTGTGTGTGTGTGTGTGTGTGTGTGTGTGTGTGTGTGTGAATCCTAGCCTGCTTCTTTTTTGGTAGCAATGGAAACTGATGTGCATCTGTTGAATCTGTGGCAGAGTGCTGTGTCGGGTGTGTGTGTGTGTGTGTGTGTGTGTGTGTGTGGTGCCTGGAGAGTTAGTGAGAGCGCTGAATGCCCTGGAACCAACTGCCCCCCCCCCCCCCCCCGGACTGCCTGCACCCCCCTACCGGGAAAGCCCGCCCCCCCTTCCGTGCGCGCGCTCGCTCGCTGGGAGCCCACCATGCACCATGTCTTTGATGAGCACAGTTTCCCACTAATTAATGAGTGGAAATTAGGGCGGGATACCGTTTTTTTTCTTCTCCTTTCCTGTTTTCTGTTCTTTTCCTTTATTGGCCTTAATACTTGTGATGGCTCATTAAATAGCTCCTTCCGTTGAGAGAGCCCTGCGGTGTGATAGGTGCATGGCCCCGTCGGGGTCCACGGGGGGCATGGAGGGACGGCACTCTCTCCCCACGTCTTCCCCCGACTTCCTCAAGTGCGCTGCTTTCTAATGAGTGCTGGAGAAAACGCTTGCATTTTCTTACTTAAAGCTGCACTATGTCAGTCGTTCCCAAAGTGGGGTCCGGGGACCACTAGGGGTCCTTGAGGGAGTTCCAGCGGGTCCCCAGCTAAATGATAGTAAGGAACTTATGGGTCTGTATAACTCAGAGAGTGTACAATACACTATTTGTCTCAGAGATGTAGTGGAGTAGAAGTGAAGGTACAGTATTGACAATCAGAATATACATCTGTCAAATAATCAACACACAAAGCTGGGCATACAAGGGGCTAGCGCCCCTCAAAGAAGAAAATAATAAAAAACGGTATACTTAGTTACTCTCTATCACCGTGTCTAATGCATGCATTATCCCCTGTAGAGAAATGTCAGCACTCTGGGGTTGTATCAGCCATGCACGGCCGGACCAGCTCTTCATTCTCTGGGGTTGTATCAGCACGGACCAGCTCTTTTAATTCTCTCCCGTGGGTCATTCCAATTTGTCAGAGTACCACTTAACTCCACGGGACTGAGACACAGAGGGATGCGGTTCGGGTGGGGTTTCTCCAAAGGCCTATTCATAGATCATACTCCAGTTTTAGGTTATAAGGTGAACACCGAAACGGTGGTTAGCAAAAACAGAGAGGACGTGTTGGGGTGAGCGCAGGGACGTAGTGGGTCCATAATTCAGCCCGGGAAGTGGAGTTGCGGAGGCCCTCTAGGCGCGCGGCCAAAGGCTGCGCGCCTATTTTATTAATACAAAAAAAAAAGAACGGCTGGCCCAGACCGGCCTGCACTGGCCGTTCAGGAGTTGTCCCGAATTTCCCAATGGCCAGCACGTCCCTGGGTGAGCGGTGAGTCGCTTATCATCACCGCGGCGTGACGTGTTGGTTGGTCACTGGTCAGACTTTTCACCTTACCACCTAAAACTGGAGTATAAATAGGCCTTAAGTCACATCACACCCCAGTGTGTAGTATTGTTGTATTGACTTGTGCTTTCGTTTGCCATCCTGCATACTGTTAAAAACATTTCAATCAATCAACCCGAACGCCAGAGCAAGGGGCCACACCTTTTTTTTTTTTTTTTTTAAACTTTGTTTTTATTTAGAATTTTCGGTTAACAGGTGGGTCACATTGGGCATCACAGGGCACACCTTTTTTTGTGTGACCCCCCCGGGGGTCGCGACCCACGGGTTTAGAACCCCTGCTTTAAGAGACTGGCATCACTATGGTTACAAATCTGCCGTAAAGCAGGTCGTGTCTGGGTGACTAACATGAGTTGTTGTGACTCTTATGTACATGCTGCTGTGTTGTTATCCTGCCGAAGCTTTTCAGTAAACTTTACTATTTTGATTATAATCATTGTGTGGACATTCGAGAGAATCGAGACATATTACAAAGATGCCAGCCCGCCCCTCTGCAACGAACTAGCCTATACTTATTTCTGCAGTTTTCTAAAGTGAACTATAAGGCAACACTGACAGCAATCAGGTAAATAAACAAACTTGCAGGATTGCAGTGTCCTGTCAATGCCGGTTGTTGTAACTTGTGGTGTGCTTCTGACTGTAGTTTGTAATCATCTCTCTTATCATGACATGATGACTCGCTGTACGGCTGTAGTGCATGTGTGTGTGTGCGCGCTGCCGTCCTAAATAACAAATTTGTTGGGGTTAGGGCATTGTATAAAAACGGCAAAATAATTAATAAAAAGGTCAAAAAATCGTGTGCGCGGGATTCCCCCAGACATTCGCCCCCCCCTGGGGTCAAGTTCAAGCTACGCCCATGGGGCACACACAACATGGACAACATTTCCCCCCCATCAAACACAAGTGTTTGGCCAAACCACGTGACTTCCATTTGCGCGCACGCACGCACGCACGCACGCACGCGTGCGCACACGCACACACACACACACACACACACACACACACACACACACACACTTTTGACATTCTGTCGGCACCCAAAGAAGACATGAAGCACTTTTCGTGTCTATGGCTGCATTTTTTTGAATTTCTTTGCCAATCTTACAGGTCCTTTCATTACTTGTGAAGCGCTTATAGCTAACGACGTGGAAAAGCACATCACCCATTCAAATCCCCCCTTCTTATCATTGTGCCGATCCTGCTTGGCTGCTCAAACGGAGAATTAATTTCTGAAATCAGAAGTACTGCGTTTAAAAAAAAAGAAATTAGCACTCTTGATTCATTCGGTTAAGCCTGTAAGCAATGCCTTCGATTTTAAGTCCCACGGGAGACATAACTAATTCATTGTTTTATACAATTCATAATTAAAGCAGTGCTGCAGAGTGCACGCTATCAGCCACGCTGATGCGAGCCAGTCTTTATGTAACACAAACTCAACCAAGGATCCAATTAACCAAGTATTTTTCAAGTATTCGATAAACTTTGGCGTGTAAGAGATTATCATCATCGTCATTTGAGGCTTGTGCGTCATTTCCTAAAAGTATGAAATTGTCCCAGGTGTAAATTGGCCTCATTTCACACTATTGATTTAAAATATTATTGACAGTTTGTAGTACAGGTCAACACAACAACTGTCAAGAGAAGAGGATAAAACCAGAAAAAGCACTAAGACTTGGGATGGGGAGTTAATCGTTATCATTTATCGTGATAAAAAAACCCTCACAATAATCGTATCGTGGAGATTTTAATTCATCGTGAAATTGTCCTCTGGCATACACTAGGAATTAGCGGTTGTAGAGTACGCTTTGATTCCATGTTGTGAAGTCATTGAATATTTTCCCTCCGCCCACACTATCTTTAGCGATGATCTTTAGCAGTGTTTTTCTCTGAATTGAAGCTCAGATTGAGGTGATCATACAGAACATTGATGTTTTAGGAGCTCAATAAAAGAAATCCCTGCGACCTGCGGTACTATATTAGCGCTTCTGATGAAAGCTAAAGTATCTAGCGGCTGCCCCGGATTAAGATTAAAACCTCCGGTACACCAAATCAGCTGGTGGCTCTTCAAAATAAGACCTTGCGGCTGAAAAGCGTGGCAGGGAAGCAACTAAACTTGACCTTAAACGTGGCAAGGAAAGTGTTAACACCACCAAATAAGGCACGACATTGCATGGGGGAGGAGAAACATACTTTACAAGAAAGATCTGGAAAAGTGAAGTGACGAGTGAAGAGAGGTCATGTCTGTTACAGTCTGTAGAAGTACAGTTCAGTCAGGACAACTCATGGATACAATATTAATATTTGTATTCAATGAATATAAAATGAGCAATATTTCAGGCAGCAATTGCTGCTGAGGCCAGAAGCAATTGGAACTAACCTCGCGTTACCATGCTTTCCACCTCAGAGTAAAGCCTGGTCTGTGTTTCTAAATCGCAGCGTGATCCGGTTTAGAGTTGATGGTAAAACAATTAAAAAAATAACTCATATTCCCGTACCATAACTCAAATTCCTGTAATTTTCGGGCTTTTTCGACGTCGCTTTGTTTTGGTCCCCCCCTCGCCAGTCGCTACGAGTTGGAAAAGAATATGGATAGGCCCTATACCAAACAAATGATTCCAAGCCCCAAGTTTGATCGCGGGGAATTTTGGGCACATTTAGCTGGGGACCACCTCGAACCCCCTCAAGGTCCACTGGTTGAAAACCACTGCTGTACACCCAAGAATATGCACACTGTGAAACCCGAGAGAAAAACAACAAAAGCCCTGCTCTATACCAAAACAATAATGAGCCTAATATATGGCAATACAAAGCTATGTGACATTCATTTTAACAAAACAAATTATGGAACACTTGAATCAGCCATTGCAAGTAAATAAATAATAGTGAAATCAAAGCGTATACAGATGAGCATGCTGGGGACGACAGCCTTGATGTGTCTTTGTCAAACTATATACAGTATATCCACAGTGACAGACAGGCTTCTTTCTATGCTCTCTCTACAACACAGTATGCTTGTCTGGCAGCCGAGAGAGAGAGAGAGAGAGAGAGAGAGAGAGAGAGAGAGAGAGAGAGAGAGAGAGAGCGCTTCTCCATATTCCCACCAACAGTTCACCGATACCCGTTTATCACGCCGCTGCAGAAAGTGTTTACCTTCGCAAATCGCGGCGGAATGATTTTCTCAAATAGTGTTTGTGCAAACTACGATCCGTCCTGAAATGTCCATGTATTGATCAGGCAAATAGAGGGACGAGGGGGAGAGAGGCAGCAATAATAGCCAATTTAGCAGAAATTGCCTTTTTCTTTTTCGTTGCTTATGATTCTTCAGCGTTTCCCCGCTAGCTATGAAATTAGTTTCTCATGGAAAAAGCGTCCGTACTTGAACTTCAGATATTTTTCGGTATCTATACTATAGCAGTGGTTCCCACACGTTTTAGCTCACGCCACGACCCAAAAGAGAACATCATGCTGGGGACCCGAACAAGCGATAATAGCAGATCTACAAGCTCACAGGTGAGCTTGTATATCTACTAATTTCACTACTTTTTAAAGGCGTAGTGAAATGAAAAATATGTTTTTCACACTTTTAGACCACATCCGTGGTCATCAATGGTCAATTGAGCATACCTAACAATGGATGCCAAAATAATGGGTAAATTTGTGTATTTTTATATCAAAAGTCCATAAAATCGAATTTTAATTACTTCCAGAAAACGAAAACGTACTGCGTGACGACGTGTCGAGGCCCACGTCGATAAAAGCCAATACAAAATGAAGCTCACCCGTTTAATTCCCCATATCTGCGCATCCTTCCAACACTGTCCAACACAGCTGCTACTGATTACAGAAATCCTCCGTTTTTATTCCCATTCAAGATGACATCCAGACAGTGTATTACTCTGTTTCAACTTAATCATCACGCTACAATATGTATCTGAAAACATTATAGGATAGAAATAAGCCACATAACAGTAAACTGGTACAGCTGGCCGACTATCTGACTTGTAAACAAACAATCCATGTGTCCTGCGTATAGCATAGCTACCGTCCCTAGCTACCGTCCCATCGCCTGAAGTAATGCGACGCTCTGATTGGTTCAGAAACTTCAGAGCGGTGTTTCGAGCTGAAACCGTCTGAAACTTCAAAATAAAATGCCCACCATTTCCGTTTCACTACACCTTTAAGCTTTTTTTATTTATGGAAATTATTCATTTTTTGATTTGATGAAAAGTTTAGATTTGTTTTTGTTCATGTAAGTGTGTGTTTTAATTAGAAAATGTGTTATCCAAAGATGGGTCCTGACCCTCTGTTTGGGAAACAGTGAATCTTATCCGATTCATACTTAAAATCCAGCACTTGCCTTTTTATACTGGTACTATCTTTGCACGTGCGCGCGTGCTTGCATGTGTCCAATCTAAGCACCGATCGACAGCACTTGCCAGTATAGGTCAGAGAAGTGAGTTTTCATTCAATGTTGATATGAAGAGAGGAATGATAGTCTCTGCCTGTACATAAGACAGCTGTCTGACCAGAACGTGTGCCCTTTATAATCAAGTATAAAAGGTCATATACTGCAGAGTAGAGGTCGGCAAATAGCTTTTACATGAGGGTGAATTCGCACAACAGTAAATAAATACACTTTGAGATTGGCTGGGGTGGATTCGATTCTAGTGGTTGCCAATCTGTGGGCCGGGTTGGAGATAAATATATATATTTTTGTCTCTTTCTTACATTATAATATATTATAAGAAAAAGCCAAACATTTTGAAAATAGACGCCTCGAGCTTGTAGAACGGCTATTTTCACAATAAACTAAATGTATTGCCTCAACTCCTACAATTCAAATTGTTTGTCAGGATGGGGGGTCCACAGTTCAAAAAATGATTATTGTGGGGGGTCCCAAGAATGGAAATATGATTGGTTTGAAAACTGGGTTCGAATATCCCCCGTAGGCAATAGGCATGCACGACACACACACGGCACCCCCCCCCCCCCCACTATCTTTCTCACACTCACCTTGTACACTATATCTCTCCAACCTGTCTTCTCCTCTCATATTGTTATCTATACTGTATATAAGCTGAATTGGTTGCTGTCAAAAAATAAAAGTTTGTTCGTCGCTGCCGAACATAAAGTTCACACTGTCATTGAAATGTCTCATTCCATCACTATTGAAATGCGGGTGCAATTTATTTCCCTTCTTAGCGTCGTCTTCTTCCGCTATCTGACCAAATTAGTATGAAAAACAAATCTCCATTACCATAAGGGTGGGTCGGATTCGTGTTTGTAGCAAAGTCATCCGTAGTTGAAATACATTGTCTTTGTTCCCACAAGTTGGCCTTGGTCATGTTTGTCAAATCTCAATGTGTGCATTCCACTTGCACACCGTGTGTGAATGGATTCATATTCATCTTTGTACACAATATTTTTTCATTGACCACTTGGAACACCAGCATTGCCAATGATCTTGCAGATCTGCACTTTTTGGAAAATAGATATGGTGTGTAGTGTTCTGGGCATTTCATAAGCAATAGGCAAACATTCGGAAAAAAGTGGATGGACATTGGAGGAAAAACAGTCAAGCATTTGTCGAAAATGGACGATCTGTAGGCTCTTTTTAATTGGCTGTTTGACACACAGTCAGAGGTGAGGTAAAGTAATGATCAATACATCCCTTCAGAGGTGAGGTAAAGTAATGATCAATACATCCCTTCAGAGGTGAGGTAAAGTAATGATCAATACATCCCTTCAGAGGTGAGGTAAAGTAATGATCAATACATCCCTTCAGAGGTGAGGTAAAGTAATGATCAATACATCCCTTCAGAGGTGCAAAACAGACCTCATGATTTATTCAGCCTCCTATGATGAGATGGTCAATTCAGTGATGGGAGCGGCACAACTGTACTGTACAGTGAATCGTGCTGGACGGAGGACAGATTTTGATGCAGAATTCTACAAGCTCACATAGACAGTGTCACTTTGTACCGTGCTGCTTGTACTGTACATCTGCTATCTTCAGTGGAGGAAAAAGTATCCAAATGGTTTACTTAAGTAAAATACAACATTGTAAAAGTCTGCTATTCAAAATTCACTTTAGTAAAAGTACAAAAATAGAGGCATCAAAATGTACTAAAAGTACCAAAAGTAAAAGTACTCATTATGCAGAATGTTCCATTTCAAGTTTTCGAATGCATACAAATCGTTTGAAAACAGCAGATCTACAAGCTCACAATGTGTCACAACGCCCTGTGTTGTGAGGCGTTGTAACGCCTCAATTAATACAATTCCAAATGCTTGTTATGGGTGGGGGTCCTATACATGTTGGGGGGTTGAGAACCACTACCCTACATTTTGGGGGGTTGAGAACCACTACCGTACATCTTTTTTTTTTCTTTTTAAACTAGCTTACTAGTAACTAACTTACTTGTCTATCAAATCATCTTCTCATTTCCTACAATTGTTACTTAATATACTACATGCAGCTTCACACTCCACAGACAAACACGTAAATGGGGTAAAACTTTAAAAGCAGCCGCCAACAAACATGCTACACCTCCAGCCAGGCACCATATGACCATAACTCACACTGTACACATCATATTATTCATATATATGAGCATAAGACATCATAAAAGCGAATAGTTAAAGTCTATTACAATCAAATTCACACGACAAAAAAAAAGCACATTAGCACAGCGGCCAAAAACACAAGTAGCCTACTGTAACGCACACACCAACATTGCACTGCATGCGTAAAGACGCACAGAACAGCTGTTTACCAAAGTGCAGTAACTGGTGGCCATATGCCATAATGGTTTAAAAGTGTTTTAACTGGTCACCCAAATGAGATATGACACTAATTGTAAATAATGGTCTTGAGGTAACTTTATCCCTGGCCTGGTGACGCGAGGTTAGTTTATCCCCCAAAATAACTTGCTAATTTGACTTTTGGATAGGCCGTACACAAATAAACCGGTGTGTCCAAAAACGTAGTTACTGCACTTTGGAATAGGGCAGTAGTTGACGACCAAAGCACAATACAGAACAGAATAGAATAGAATGATACACTTTTGCTTATTTATGTCCTACCTTATTGAATCCGTCAATGGTCGCGTTCCATGGTCATTCTGTGCTCCATAGTCGTTTTGTTTTATGAATTTGAATGTGGAAAAGCTTCGCTCACATGCTGTCACTGAGAAAAACGTACACATTGGAGTCCAGTTATTATAGGTGATAGATAATATATAGGCCTATTAAAGCAGTCAGTGAGCAGGTTATAGCTTTGTGCATTCATTTGTAGGAAGAAATAACAGGCGGGAAACACTTCGCATCCCATTATTCCTCTTTTCAGCGGCCAAACATAGCCTATCTTTATAACTAACAATTGTTAATTATATAAACATTTTCCCGCACCGTGGACACCAGCCTACAGACAATTTGGGTTTGTTTTTAGCTCATACTTTCTCCGCGACAGCCTTTTCTGTTCTGTTGTTTGGTTTTGTTTTCTCTCCATTTCAACCATCAGTAGAATGAATTCACCTGCTGCGTCATATCATGTAATAATTAATTTCGCCACCTGTGTTTGTTTTGAAGTGGCTTACCCACATGGCTCTGGGCTATCTGGGCTTACCAAACGTCAGACTGACGTACGGAGGAGCAAACCACTTCAGCGGCCGACGGGGGGGGGACATCACTTCAAGTTCAATCCCCACTTATGGAAGTAAGTCCATAGGTCCAAATGTACAGGTAAAGTAATAAATGCATTTATTCATGTTATAATTTTTATTGAATTTTTTTCCAATGCCGTATTTATTATTACAGTTTTGCCTATTTAATAATTGCATTTTTGGACCTCCCCCTATCATGACAATGGAGTGAATGTATAGGCCTGGCCTACTGTAGGCTATATGATATCTAGAATAGGTGTTGACTTACAGTATGGAATAGCCTATAGCTAAAACTGTGCACATCAATCATATAATTCAAAACGATGTTTAAAACTAGGTTATTTAATAGATAATATAAAACATTATTATGAAAAAATCGAAAACATGATATTAAGTATTGAGTATTAAATACCAGTAAGATGCCCTGAGGGCGAGAAGCGACCTCGCCCTTTAGGGCGAGCGTGCACGCATCCGCCTGGGTGACGGCAGACTGCTGGGCGAGCACTGGCGCTTTAGCATGGGGGGTCAGATCAACATATGGAATTAATTCTGTACTGGCCATATATATGGAGCGTGTCTTGAGTGTACAGGGTTTGATGAGGTCAGATCAACATATGAAATGTCAGAACCGGTCAGCTCCATATATGGAGATCTAAGGGTGGCAACGGGGCAGTGTCTTGAGTGTACAGGGTTTGATGAGGGCCCAGGTAGGGCCGGGCCTTAATTTTCGGGCTTGTTGAGAACTCTAGTTTTCTCTGGCTGCCGGGCGTGGCTGCACTAATAACTTTGGGGCAGGCCCGTCTAGAGTTTGAATGGACAGGTATCAGTCAACAGGGAGACATCGAAGAGGAAGGACGGGTGGAGAAGGATCAACATATGGAACAGGTCAGGACAGGACAGCTCCATATATGGATATCTAAGGGTTTACTGGCCAATCACAGCGTGTCCTTGCACACGTACACTGGCCAATCACAGCACGTCCTTACTCAAACCCGAAGAAGATTCCATGCTCTCTTCCCAGCCAGAAGTGCCATGCAGACCGTCCTATCCGGGCCTTCTCAAACCGTTTGAGAACCACTGCTAATGCAGAACATCAAGGGAATCTTGCACTAGAAGGCAGCGAGGCAAGCGGCTCTCATCCCTAAATGTGTTGGCTCACAGAACACACATTTATATTTCAGTCCATTTGCATAGCGGCGCCTCTAAAATGACTGCGCGTGTGCCTTTGGAGTGTGAAATAGCCTCGGAGCGGAGGCAGGGAGCAGCTGGCGGGCGGGCCTCTTCAGCGCACTGATGAAGCATGGTGGCCGGTGGTGGTGATGAGTGGCGACAGAGGACAGAGTGGAGACTCCGGCAGCTTTTGGACAAAAAGCCCCCCGTCAGAGGTGCACTGAACTGGACGTGTGAATGCCTGCACCTCTGCAGAAAAGCCTCAAAAGAGAATTCAGGGCTTCTCTTGTTATGCTTGCTTATTTTCTACTTTCTACATTTCCATTTTTGAGTGGTGTAAACCACTCCTATACAACTGGCTTTGTTTGTGTCTGTCTGTCTGTTCGTACCAAAAAATTAGCATGGTTGCTATGGTCACCCAGTTCACACAGGTGTGATTTCATTACGTCAGACCACAGCTGATCAGTCTATATAAGACCGTACACCACTCAGTTCACACGGGTGTGATTTTTAAAGTATGGAGGGTTAACTCAGTCACTGCCATAGAGTGTTTGAGCATTCTTACAAATTTTTCAAGACCAACAAAATATGTTGTTCTATGACGATGTAAACACCAAATATCTCAAAAGAAAGACAAAAGTCTCTACTTTCATCTGGGGGAAAAGGGTTATTGCTATTGGCAGTTGAATATACTGTAGCTTGTTCTCACCAAAAACTCAGAAAAAAACAAGAGTATACAAAAATGTATTTTTTAAATATATATATATAAATCCTATAACTAGACATGACCGTCTGGATTGTTTTTAGATTATTTCCGGGTGTATACTCTTCTTTGGAAGTCCTAGGCTAGGATCACTGACAGGGGTTCATTTCCCAATTTCAAACTGCAGAGAGAAAAAAATTGTCTAATTCCACGAAAACATATCGTTGGGGCTTGTGTTGTGACTATCGTGCATCACACCCTCATGTCTTGCAACACAAGCACTGGCAGTCATTATGGGAGCACCTGTTCCCATAATCGGGCTGATCCTCTCCATCTCGTATGAATCTGAATAAATCATAAGGTCCATTTACATCTCTGAGGGGAATTGTGGAGTGTTGTAGTGAGTTCAAGTAGAGGCTACAAACTATGGCAGCGGGGAATATGAAGAAGAAAAAATAACAATAATGGTATTCCTCGTACAGTATCTGTTGCTGCCGGGCGGAAACCTTGTATGTGCAAAATATGTTACTTTTTCTGGAAAAGGGGTGAAAAAAACAAACTAAGCTGTGTTCCAAATGGATCCGACTTATATTTTTTGTCACAAGCTCTTGTTAATACTTTGCATAAATACAGTACTCAGACACACTTAAAGGACCACTTCACCCATTTTCACCCGTATTCATAATTGGTCCTCACATAATTGGTCACTGACCTTGCTCTGTTTTATGTTGTTTGATGTTTTTAGTACTTCATGTATTTTGACTGGGACTTGACTTTTATGTTGTTTGATATGCTTAGTCTTTTTTAGTATTTTTTCTGTAAAGCACAACTTATTATTATTATTATTACCCTTATTATTAATGTTCATGATAAAATAGCACACATTTCTTTCTACTCGTCTGTGTCTCAGAGGAGGGCTGTGGACAGTTCAGAAACCTGTCTACTCACCCTGTGTCTCAGAGGAGGGCTGTGGACAGTTCAGAAACCTGCCTACCAGTGACATTATTGATGGGGAATCCAAGCTAATAGAAACCACAGACTTTGAAATTGAAAAAATAAAAAATAAATCAGACCTGTCTGAAGTGAGTGGTGCAACAGCGCCCCCTGTTGGTACCCTAAACATAGGGATTTGGAGTGGCTGCACCCTATGGTTGCACCACTCAAAAATAAATCGCAGGCTTTCATTCCTGGAAATGTAGCATGTTATAATGGAAGCCATTGTTCTCTCGTTAATGCAAATCTAAATAAAAAATGTGGAAACGTATTACCGGTATTATAATTTTGAAGACCAATTCATGAAGATAGATTGAAAATGGATGAAGTCATCCTTTAACCACTTTCACCTAAAAACAACAAATAACACAAAAATATCGGTCTAAAGCTCACAACATGTCACCCTGTGACGTGGTGTGAGCTGGTAGATTGACGATTTTGGCAACATTTGCGCGTCACTCTTGTATAGGATGAAGTAGTAGGGCATTTAATTACAGATACAAAAAATGAAAAGAACATACTGCAAGTTGAAAACAGTGTTGATTTTTGACAGCAAACTTTTGGAATAAAATGTCATATAGTTTTTGTCATTTCAGTTATCATGAAAAGTTATAGTTTTAGTGTAGTTTTAGTCGACAAAATATCATGTGATTTTAGTAGACTTTAATGTACAGTTGATTTTGGTTGATTCTACACTTGGTTGCATGCTGTAAATAGCTGATCTACAAGCTCACAACGTGTCACGTGGGCGACATGTTGTGAGCTTGTAGATCTGCTATTTGCGGAGAGTGACACACCTGCACACAAACACAACCAAACGTAAGATGACTATTCTTTTAGTTCTACTGGATCTCTTCTCCACTAGTCCCTCCCTAACATTTTAGTCTAGTTTTTATTTGTTGATAGTTTTAGACACAGATGGAGTTAGGAGGTTTTCAAGCAGACAGCCGTGATGCATTCTTCAATCAGATCTTGGCATCCTCGAGTGCTTTGGCCCTATAGGCAACTCTGTGCAGTGGAGATAGGCAGGCTCCAGACGCCCCCTCCTCGCCTCCCTGCCAGTGTTGCCAGAGTTTGCAAGAGAAATAAGCAACCCCGGTCTATGAAAACAAGCCCAAAAGGAGCGACTATCATAGGCCAGTCTGGGAGTGTACAAACGGGTCCATTTGGTTCCATTTGTCCACTCTCAGAGTTAAATTAGCATTGATTTAACAATATGAATTGGGGGTCCCAGAGATATAGGAATGCCATTTATGATGGGGGTCCGTAGCTTAATGCATGTCAAACTGGGGGTCCTTGAAATGAAACGGATTGAGAATCACTGCTAGAGCCGTAAAAATCTTCTCTTATGGGGGTCCCTGGCATGTCTTTTCAAATGGGGGTCCGCAGGCTAATTAGTGTCAATTTGGGGGTCCTTGACATGAAAATGTTTGGGAACCACTGCTTTAAACTTGCATCTACAAGCTATTCATACAAGCTATGGAGTTGTCAGTCTGAAGACTCACCACTTCAGACTCCACCTTATCCCGTAACACTTGCCGTAGAACTTGCCCTAGCCTCGACGACCTTGTAGGCTTATGCAAAGACTAAAAAAATAATTTTGATAGCATGTTATGTAGACAGATGCCAGGTCATTATTGACCTGGCATCCTATAATGTTTATAGTTTCAATACAGATTATATTGATAATTTTCTTTTGGATATTCTACTGTTGTTAGACTGGTTCTTGGTTTACTTTTCATCCTAGAGATACTATTTCTATGCATTTGCTGTATTGTATTATTACCTCGTGTTGTCCTTGCTTACTGCAAGTCGCTCTGGATCTGCTAAGTGCTAAATGCCTAAATTGTAAATTGTAAACCCAGAATAAGCTACACTCTACAAACATGCCCAAAAACCCGCAACTATACCAAATAATTTACAAGCTACTTTAAGCCATTTTGGGCGGGAACCCCTTTTGGTGTTTTATACATTGTTATAATTTAGCTATTGAAAAATAGCAGATCTACAAGCTCGTAGCGCGCAAAAATCGTGAAAATATTTATTTCAGAAAACTGGAGGATTTAGAAGATTTTAGTTTTAATTTTAATGAAAAACAAGCCCACAATCTCTTATAATAAGCAGACATGGCAACACTGCTCGATACTGGAAGGAAGAGAGGTTTTTTCTTGTTTAGCTTTCTTTTTTGCCACCTTGCACACAGCATGGTTATTTGCTTCGCTTTAAGTCCTCCGAGGAACGAACAAAGAGGATTTTCTTAAATCTATTTACTATCTCGTGAAAAGGGACTTAAGTTGGCACTGATGCACATTTTAATTGACTCTGCCTCTTTTTTTTCTCACTGCAACAGATTTGCATTTGATCACATTTTCAATAGCAGTATAGGGATGTTGGCTTGTGTAATTATACTGTATTTTCTATAGTTATGGATATTCTGGCCCAGTAGTACAGTATCACCCCGTAGTATGCCATAGGCTATATATTTAAATTTGTATGTGCTGGCTCATAATTACGTGCACTTACCAATGTCCTGTATTTTAAATTAATGGACAAGGGTCAAATTAAGAGGTTAACAATTGAAACTGTGCTGGAATGAGACTTCTTTTATTAAGATTATTAAGTTCTATCTTTCTAATACAGTGGTTCTCAAAATGGGGATCCGGGGACCCCCACGGGTCCTTGAGGCAGTCCCAGAGGGTCCTGATTTTGATGCTATATTAACTCACATAATTAAAAACATTTTAAAAAAAATGTATTCACATATATTTCTCTTTCATACACCCAAATGGCAGCACAACAGGGCCGGATTTAGCCAGCCCCACTCAGGTGGGCAGACAGAATTGTAAGGGGGGGCGACTCCGCCGGCGCGGGTGGGGTGTCAAACCCACATTGGGTGGGCAGGACGCACGTTTGGGTGGGCTATGCCCACCCCTGCCCCCCCCTAGAACCGGCCCTGCAGCACAAACACTAAAACAAAATCTTCAAAGAAACAACAGGATATGTCCATGAATACAAAACAAACAAAGAACAGAAGAAAAAAAAACATTACTGCAAGCGTATACATTTAACCCTAGATTGACTATTTGAAATTTATATTTTAACAACTAAAATCTTGCATGAGGATCCCTAATAAGAACAACATATTTTAAGATGGGGGTCCAAATACAATTTGGGACTTAAAAATAACATTAAAACGTTTGAGAACCATGCACTGTTCTGTCCTTTGGCATTATTCATTAAATACTGTATGGTATATGAATCCATTATTACCTCACCTCTTCTTCTAGGACGGTACTGTATACAGAGCTTGGCCTACTGGCAGAATCAGATTATGTCCTAGTGGATATTATCTCATACCGCCAGCGTTTCCCAGGCTGCACCACGGGGAGGTTTGGGTATCCACATGTCTCCCTCTACATCAGGCCATCTGTTATCACACCAGATGAACAGGGAACGTGGGAGCTCCACACATCAAGGCAGCGCCTTACATTGGCCATGGTGACGCACGACACCTCCACGCACGACCCGCCTGGGAAGCCGGAGGTCCGGGGTTCGAGTCCAGGCTTCAGCAATGTGTTGAAGTGTCCCTGAGCAAGACACTGAAGCCCTAACTGCCTCATTGGAACAATTTGACATTCATTGTAGGAGAACAATGATATCATTGTAATTATAACAATAACAATGAACAATAACAACAGTGGTGTAAAGTAACAAAATACATTTACAGTACATACTTTTCCGATACCGATACAGTATCGGGACATCTCTAATGATAAGAGTGCCCCTCACTTCACACGGGTGTGATTTTTACTTACACAAGAAAAAAAACAGAACACTTTTTCCACTTTTTTCCTGAGAACCTTATACGGAAACATGTGGAAACAAATCCACAGCCTGTGAAACAAGAAATACTTTAGTTCTTCTGGTCCAAAAGAGCCATTTGATAATCTGTCCACCAATTCTCCCTTTTTTAGATTGACCTTGATTGTAAACTTGAGCTTTCCTGCCAAAAACAAAAAAAGGAAAAAAAAGTTAATCCCCTCTCCGGGGGCAGCCTACTTATCATTCCCACCGAGTTGAATGAAATAAGTTGGACAGTTTTCTTCGCTAACAAACAAACAAACTGACAAGGCCTGTTGACAGCCTGGCACACATTGCCGTGGGCTGGGTCATTCAGTGTTTGGAGTAGCCGTTATATTCATACCCGTGGCCAGCATGCCTACTTGCTCAGGGGATACATTTAATTGATGGCATGAAAAAAGAAATGATCTAAGGGAGATTAAAATACAACCACCACAGTTGTATAAAGGTTATATTGTATACATACTCTACCATACAGATTGTATAGGTTATATTGTATTAACATACTCTACCATACAGATTGTATAGGTTATATTGTATTAACATACTCTACCATACAGATTGTATAGGTTATATGGTATTAACATACTCTACCATACAGATTGTATAGGTTATATGGTATTAACATACTCTACCATACAGATTGTATAGGTTATATTGTATTAACATACTCTACCATACATATTGTATACTGTAGGTTATATTGTATTAACATACTCTACCTCTACCATACAGATTGTATAGGTTATATTGTATTAACATACTCTACCTCTACCATACAGATTGTATAGGTTATATTGTATTAACATACTCTACCTCTACCATACAGATTGTATACTGTAGGTTATATTGTATTAACATACTCTACCTCTACCATACAGATTGTATACTGTAGGTTATATTGTATTAACATACTCTACCTCTACCATACAGATTGTATAGGTTATATTGTATTAACATACTCTACCTCTACCATACAGATTGTATACTGTAGGTTATATTGTATTAACATACTCTACCTCTACCATACAGATTGTATACTGTAGGTTATATTGTATTAACATACTCTACCTCTACCATACAGATTGTATAGGTTATATTGTATTAACATACTCTACCTCTACCATACAGATTGTATACTGTAGGTTATATTGTATTAACATACTCTACCTCTACCATACAGATTGTATAGGTTATATTGTATTAACATACTCTACCTCTACCATACAGATTGTATAGGTTATATTGTATTAACATACTCTACCTCTACCATACAGATTGTATAGGTTATATTGTATTAACATACTCTACCATACAGATTGTATACTGTAGGTTATATTGTATTAACATACTCTACAATACAGATTGGACACAATTGCAACTTATTCATTAAAATGTTATAGTGCCGCTTTAAACACTTTCAAGTGCACTTAAAATAGTTGTCCTACAACCTAAAATAGCTGACCTACAAGCTTGTAGATCGGCCATTTCTGCTACTTTTACAACAAAAAAAACAATAATAATCAAAGGAATATGAAAATAATGAGATAAAAGACTTCTACCCAGCAGTGAAGAAGATATATTTTATTTTCTGCTTTATCTCCTCTTTTCATTTGCCAAGAGGTGGTTATCATCTCTATATAACACTGGACACTTTTACAATCCCCTGATACCCCAAAATACTGAAAAGAAAAGTGTTTCCCTCCTTATAAAGATATGCCGTTCAGTGGCTGTTATCTGAAGAGGCTATGTGTGCGCCGCTCTCGCTCAACATTCAAACCCAAGCCCCAGCTTTATAGCGAGGGGCCCTTAAGACGAGTATATATAAAATAAAAAAAGGCTTTAATGTTTGAAATGAGGTCATCACGACAATTCCCCCCTCCCTCTCCTCTCGTCCCAGTGTTCGGTGGCCTGTCGAGTAGGGGTGTCTTGTCTGAGCACCGCTAAACCCCCCTGGATATGAAAGCTGACGACAGAGATGAATGTGTCTCACTGCCTCTCCTGACTCTCAGCCCCACGGTGCATCATCAGGTCTGGGAAACATCATGGCTGTCATCCAGATGTCCTATATCCCCTCTCGCCCGGCCCCTCATACTCCTGACATCCTCTATCTCTTTCTCAAACGGAAACATTTTTGAGCACCTGCAAAGAGCCGATCCCTGTATCTGCGTGTGTGGGAAGACACATTATTAGGAGACCAGAATGCTGGAGTCTATTCATTTCTAATGGGAGAATGAATGTGAACACAGCTTCTGAACCATTCATTATCTCCATGGACACTGAACTAAATACTGGACCCAATCATCACAAGCCACACCATTTCCAAGATGTTTTTAGTATGAACAAATCAGGAGAAAATCTACGTCGTTATCGACCTTTCTTTATTCCAGCAACACACTCTCTCTGTGTTTAAGTGCTGATCAACGCGTGTGGACGAGCAAGAAAATGTGTGAAGCAAAAATTATAAAATTATAAAGCCTGCGGACAATTTAGCTGACGGTAATCATTTGTTTTGCCCCAATTATAAGCAGGAATTGTGTGCAGAGAGAAGTTGAGTGGAAATGGTGGAACAACACTTGATTGGTTTTTATAGCTTCCTGCAGCTGAAGCCAGCTAAACTTATGGAGTGCAGCTTTGTAGTCTTCATGTCGCTGGTTTCCATTGAAGATGAATGGTAGACTGTAGCTTTGTAGCTGCAGTGTGAGTGTAGCATAAGCCATAAGAATGAGAATGTGTTTCTTCATTTTATAGTACTGAAGGGAAACAACACGCACACACACACCTTGTGTGTGTGTGTGTGTGTGTGTGTGTGTGTTTTTACTGTTTTACACTCTCAGTTAGATTACAACTGAGGATGTATCTGTGCACACCACCACATACTCACAGGCCAGGTTTTAGCTCCAAATGCACAATGGGGAATGTACACAGAGGTACACTAGGCGAGACTATTTGGGTTGACGTGATTTGCACATTTTAATGCTAGGACAAAGCCGGAACAGTGCCATGGACCAGCAGCTTAGACGCTCAACGGCAACGAGACACAAACCCCCCCGGGGTGCCGAACAGAACCGTTGGGCTGCTGAGTTTATTATGCAAACACTGACACCAGTCTGACAGTAACAACATGAACAACAAAACTTACAGATGTAAAACTAACAAGCTTCATTTCTATTTTCTAGAAAGAATTTCAAGAAGCAATTCTCGGCGCCAATGTACCAACCCAGTGGTGAAAAGTAACCAAGTACTACCCCCCCACACACACAATCATTCTTCAGTTGCGGCCCCCTGCCTTCCTAATCTAGTTGAATACCCCTGTCCTAAGGTCATTCACTGATGGCACAGAAATATGTTTATATGCAAATTGAGTTTGAACAGTAACTACAACCAAATGGAATCAATCATAGGCAGCCAAAGTCACGAAAAATGAGGGAAAAAAGGTAATGACAATCAGAAAACCATGATGTGCAGTCTGCATTTATTTACTGGGTGACACCACTTTAGATGTATTTGCCTGTAACAGGAACATTTCTGAAACTGCATTAGTCACAATTTTGACATTACCTTCAATTTGACCGCAGATTACGATATCATCCCTTGAAACATCCATGTACTACCCACGCACGCACGCACGCACGCACGCACGCACGCACGCACGCACGCACGCACGCACGCACGTACACACACATAACGCCCAGACTACACCAGGCTTTTCAAAGTGCACGCTCGGAGAATGCGACAAAAACATCGACATGAATTCAATGCTTCAGGTAGTGTGTAATACATAGATGGGGGGGGGGGGGATTCTGCCTTTATTGACAGAAACAGTAGACTGGCAGGAAATGGGGAGATGGAGATGGGGAGTCACACACAGCGATGGTCTGCATTGCTTAATTTACAAGAAGTCTACACAATTCAATGTTTGCCTGGTATCTCTCCTAATGGTACCAACATCAATACAGGATGGAATTGTGGACAAAATATCCATTAGTTTGGGATCTGAGAGGCTAAATGTCATCAAATGGTGGTCCGTGGTTCAAATACCCAATAAATAATGGGCCTTGATATGAAAAGGGTTGAAAACCACTGGTGTGGAGAGAGATGATCACGACCGCGTAGGCACTGAAGATGGAAGGAAGGTTTGGAGCGGAAGTGGATGAGCTCTCACGGACAAATCCAAGTACACTCCACGCTGCTGTCCTTGTGTTGTAATGTGTGCTGCCTGGTGAATGACACTTCTCAAGCCCCCGGAGGTGTCTTTTTCTTAGACATCATTCTCGCTTGCAAATTGTTGTATCTTTTTTATTGTTTGATATGTGAAATAAACAAAATCATTATAGATGCAGCCTGAGGGAGTAGAGCCCATTCTTTTTTTTCCGGGACATATTTTGTGGCTCTGACGAAGTAAAGTGTAATTCAGCGAGGGGAGAGGGAACACGTGAATTTGGCAAATTTTTGCCTTGGTTTTAGTCGACGAATACTGGTGAATGAACAAATAAACAAATAAAATGCATTATTAATATTATTATGATTATTATCATCAATCACACGTTTGGAAGAGCTTATTTATCTATAATGATGGCAGTCCAAAGAGCTGGGGCTCAAACGCCTCCATGTTCCTTGGGGTCAGTGGTATGCGGGCAGTCCAAATACCTGGGGCTCAAAGTCCTCCATGCTCCTCAGGGTCAGCGAGGCCTCTTGGGTGAGGCTGGGGTCCATCTCCTTATCGGGGATCATCACCACCTGCATGCCTGCCGCCAGGCCGGCCTTCACGCCATTGGGGGCGTCCTCGAACACCAGGCACTGCAACGGAGAGGACGACAAGGAAGGTATACACGCCATGTTGTTACTGAAGAAAATGTTCAAAATCACACAGGAGTGGAGAAAAAACTAAACATTGATGTTTTACATGACCAATAAAGACCTGCCGATTCTACAAATGTCCTTTCAATGAGTTTTCTGATAAACATATGTTGCTAATCTTTTTCAAGTCATTAAGAATAGTGTATGTATATATTCAAAGATTTACAATTTTTTTTGGGAAAATAGCAGATATACAAGCTCAGAGCATGGCACAGAGTGACGTGCTATGAGCTTGTAGATCTGCTATTTTTGAATAGCCAACGTGTACAATAATGGTTAAAGTGGTTAAAATGATTGCGATGGGATCCCCGGACCCCACTTTGAGAACCAATGACTTAACGGACGACTTCTACCTTGTCTGTGTCTCAGAGGAGCAGAACTGTTTTCTGAACAGTCCACAGCCCTCCTCTGAGACACAGAGTGAGTAGACAGGTTTCTGAAAAGCCCACAGCCCTCCTCTGAGACACAGAGTGAGTAGACAGGTTTTTGAACTGTCCACAGCCCTCCTCTGAGACACAGAGTGAGTAGACAGGTTTCTGAACAGCCCACAGCCCTCCTCTGAGACACAGAGTGAGTAGACAGGTTTCTGAACGGCCCACAGCCCTCCTCTGAGTAGACATAATCTTATGAGCATTAAGCAGGACCAATTATATGAAGATGAGGTTAAACATGACAATTTACAATATAGGCATTTA
This sequence comes from Electrona antarctica, assembly GCF_951216825.1. Lineage (NCBI taxonomy): Eukaryota > Metazoa > Chordata > Actinopteri > Myctophiformes > Myctophidae > Electrona > Electrona antarctica. The sequence continues at coordinate 15,671,383 of NC_136803.1, read as the reverse complement.
GCAGACGCTCTTCATCCAGAGCGAAATACAAGGTAAACACGAGGCAATACATCAAATGCACTGCCCCTGGCTGTCTTGACTGGCTGCCTACACTCTCCCGATGCTCCATTTCTTACATATTCCCAAAAGGCACAACCTGGACTTGTCTCCAGTGTCTCTAGTGATTGACAATCCCCCCCCCCTCCCCGCGGTGCTGTGGCCCCTGTTGTCTCTACCGAGTCGATGCCCCCTGGGGACAGGTGACCTTCTTCTACCCTGAATAGATTGGATGTTCAGTTGTTGTGTGTTCTGTTCACCTGTAAGAATCACAATTATTTATTTTACACGTAACATAATCCATCTGTAAGTATGAGGTTTAGATTTGTCAACAAAGATCATAAGCATTCAGGATTTTACAAAAAAAAAAGGTCAAACATAGCAGATGCACAAGCTCACCGCGCGGAACAAAGTGATGCTATTGGCTAAAATAAAAAATTACACGGATGCTTTCCCGGTTTTTAACAGGTTAAATGAGTAGTTCATGCAAAAATGACTTATTTTCTATCAGTTACACACTCCATGAAGCCTTGAATTCATAGAGACGTTTTGTTTTGTTTGTTTTTGTCGCAGCCAATACTTTGATGACCGGGTCAGCGCTCAATAGGAGACTCTTTGAGTCGTTTCAGTAGACTCTCCGAGTCTCTGCCGGTCGGTTTCATTCCATGGGCTGGGCCAAATTTATTTAAGTGTAAATATGAGACACCTTAGGTCTTCAGACAAAGGTCTTCTCATTATCCCCGCCACTAAGCTGCGAACCAAAGGAGATCGAGCTTACTCATTTGTTGCACCAACGCTGTGGAATGACTTACCACTCTACTTGAGAAATGCAGTGTCTGTTGAGATTTTCAAGAAGCTACTTAAAACTCATTTGTACCGCAAACATTTTGGTTTGCTCCAGTGATTGTTTCAATCTTTTGTTGATTTCTATGTACTGTTCTGTTTTTATCTATTTCTAGGTACTGTCTTTGCTGCTCTGTTTCTTATTTCATTGTTGGTTTATCTTTGATTGTGATGTTCTTGTTTTATTCCTATTATTTTTTATTGTACAGCACCTTGTAACAACTGTTTTGAAAGGCGCTTTATAAATAAAATTACCTTACCTTACCTTACCTTTCACGGGGTGTGTATTTGATAGAAAATAAACCATTTTGTGGGTGAACTACTATACTCCTGTAAGGTGCTTGAGCATAGCAGCCGGCATGTAGACAGATCATGACATCGACATTAATTAAGGTGCAAGAAGATGATCTGTGCGTCGTACATGAGATTAAGAGTATCAGCCTATGTCAAGTTCAAGCACATACTCCACAGAAAGGTTGCATTCGCTGTTATAATCCACAGGCCAGCCTGAGGATGGTAGCATACGATAAGTGTTAACCTATAATTAATATTTCAGAAGTTACGCAAGGAAATGTGTATGCCTATAATTAACAATTCAGCCGTTAAATGCACAGCAATGTGTTAACCTACAATTATAAATAATTGTTCCGAAATTATGTGCTGCGCGCTAAACGTGTTAATCACCCTCCTTGACCTTGACACTTCACCACCATGTTATATTGCGCTGTGTGTGAGATATTGCGTTATAGAGCAACGTTTTTCAGGCCAAGGACCAGTGTTGTTTTTGGCAGCAAATTTTGATTTTAGTTTTTGATTTTAGTTTTAGTCAAACTTGAATAGTTTTAATTTAGTTATAGTCACATTTTAGTCACCTGGAATGTTTTAGTGTTAGTCTAGTTTTAGTCGACTAAATATCATAAGATTTTAGTCGACTAAATCTACAGTTGATTTAGTCGAACAAAATGTATTTTGGCGGGCCTTGATGCCGTTGTAATTTTGTTTTTTTCACTTGCTGAAAATAGCTGATCTACAAGCCTACAAGCGCGATGATCTACAAGCCCGATGCGTTGTGAGCTTGTAGATCGGCTATTTTCAGCATGCAACTAATTGTAAAATGACTTATACTGGATCTCTTGTCCACTAGTCCCTTCTTAACATTTTGGTCTAGTTTTTATTTGCTGACAAAATTGTCAGTATATTTAGTCTTAGTTTTAGTCATCATAGCTTAGTTTTTATTTAGTTTCCATTTAGTTTTCCTCAGTGAAAAAAGGTAGTCGACGAACATTAGTTTAGTTTTAGTCGACAAAATCAACACTGCCAAGGACCCCATATAGCTTAGAGAGAGATGAAGCAGGGACCCCACCACTACATAGTGTAGGGCGGCTACACAATTGTGTTGCACATTCAACTTTTCATAGATTTCATAGATGGCTTAAATGGTGCATTTACATGGTAAATGGTGCATTTATATAGCGCCTTTATCCAAGGCACTTACATAAATTGTGCATTACATTCACCCATTCACACACACCATGCAAGGCACCAACCAGCACATCAGGAGTAATTAGGGGTTCAGTGTCTTGCTCAAGGACACTTCGACACTAACTCTGGGGGAGCCCGGGTTCGAACTGGCAACCTTGCGGTTGCCATCCAGCCACTCTACCCCTGAGCCACCGCCGCCCCCGGCTTCATAGCCTTGTTTGACAGCACTGTCGATGTGTAGCTGTGTTGGATTCATGTAAATGTCAGTTAACCCCATAAACCCTCGATACTTGTACTCGGTCTGCTTCAGAGTGAAGCGGTGACTCATATGTTAGCGAAGATCGCCATCTAGCGTAAAAAACTGAGAACACACAACGCGCGTCAAAACACGTGTGATTGGCGGTGTGGGCTTTGGAGAAAAAATAAAATAAAACACATGATAAGGGCGGGGGGGGGTCTTTGAAATGTAAACGTTTGAGAAGCACTGAATTTTAACATACATACAGATTCCAGGGCTTTGTGTTGTTGTTGTTAATGTGACCTGAAGACGACACTATAGGGACATGATGATAGTGTACAACAGAGTGACAAACAGTGGAGGCGGCTCACACCATTACATACACCCCTGGGCCCTGTGGATAATGGAGTGACAGAGAGAGAGAGAGAGATAGAGATAGAGAGAGAGCAGTGCTCGCCTTCTGGCCTAATACAGCCGGGTGTTATTTCCTTTTGCCCTTGCTCTTCACAGATCACAGCGGGGGGGGGGGGGGGAGATGATGTTTTATAGCTTGTGACATGTAGCGGAGCCTGAACAAAAAAGCATGCATACAATACTCAACGAGCAGCGGGGGAGAGAATCGCTTTACCGACTGACACTCCACAACTAACACATTCCCTCAGGGCGGAAGAAGGGCTCTGTGTGTGTGTGTGTGTGTGTGTGTGTGGGGGGGGGATAGGCAGATTCACACCCTGGCAACATTTCACAGCATTCCACTGGCAAACAGTCTGTGACAAGGCTTTTGGACTGGCATCTGTACATCATCATGTGTTGAGTGGTTCTCAACCTGTGGGTCGGGACCCCTAGGGCAGTGGTTCCCAAACTTGTTCAGGTCAAGGACCGCCAAATTGACACTAATTAGCCTGCGGACGCAGACCCCCATTTGAAGAGATATGCCAGGGAACCACCACAAAGAGAAGATTTTGACGGCTCTAGCAGTGATTCTCAACTCGTTTCATTTCAAGGACCCCCGTGGTGGAGGTGGCACAGTCGGTAATGCTGTCGCCTCACAGCTAGAAGGTCCTGGGTTTGATTCCCGCTGGGGGACACTGTGGCACGTTCTCTCCTCCTCCATCAGTGCCCATACCCGAGGCGGGGTTGGCGAAAGGGCCCCTCTGTGTGGAGTTTGCTTGTTCTCCCCGTGTCCCCTAGGGTAGGTACCCTCACAAAAAACATGCAGTAATCCTGGTCTCTGAAACTACCTCCCCCTGGCCAGCCGGGGCACCTGATGGAGGGGAAAGGAACTGGTTGGAATAACGTGTTCCTTCCACGCGCCACGTCCGGCCGGGGACACTCCCCCCTGTCAGGTGAAAAGAAGCAGCTTGGACTCCTCATGCATAGAAGGAAGCATGAGGCCAGTCTGCTGCCCCCCCCCAGGTGGGCAGAGGAAGTGCAGCACCCAGGATTACAAAAAATGGGTTGCAAAATCGTAAAAAAAAAGAAAGAAAAGAACCCCCGTGGTTTGACCTGCATCAGGCTACGGACCCTGCATTTGATAGCATTTTTATCTCTGGGACCCCCCAATTTATATTGTAAAATCAATGTTAATTTCAGTGACTAACCAATCAGGAAGTAGACAGGCAAATCGACCAATGACAAAGCTTCTAGGAAAATCTTTGAATGCAGATTGCGGCCTCTAGATGTGTCACAGAGACTAAATCTTTTTTGGGAGCGTTCTACCCATTGCTAGCTGTCTGAATACCAAAAAAATAAAAAATAAAAAGGTCATTAAAATGTTGACATATTATTGCTTATAGCAGCTTTAACTCTGAGAGTGTAACAACCACTGATGTGCACAGTTCCATCTGATAAGATGTTGTATTGTTTTATTCCCCCGGCTGTTATCAGAGATGTCTTCACTGACCTCACTCTGTTTGTGTCTTACTGGATAAGCAGCAACGTCCAGCCTTCACAAATGATTCAATCACAATAAATTATACACCGACTGCAGCAGAGGCTGAATCAATAGCCTACTGCTCTGAGCAAAATACATTTCATTGTATTTATACTCTGTATCTATACATATGACAAATAAACCTGAACCTGAACATGAATAAAGATATTGAATGATATAGGAGATGATCGCATAATTTGCATATGTAATATTTATCGGGTTGCATATAATATGTTTGGGCGTGTTCCGTTTTTTGATTTTCTTGTTTTGCTTGTGGTGATTATAGGCTACATAGCCTACATTACAATCTGGTACCCTCCATATTTAGCACAAACACGCAGAAATAGTCATTCTACTACTCTGCCGGCTTCTTTCAACACTGACCTGAAAAATCATCTGTCATAAAACTACAAGTGGAGATAAAGTATATCCATTAAATCCCCTAGCATTTCTATTTAAATGTGCTGTTGATGAATTGAATACTGTACATATAGGACCACAATGGAAATTAAGTCTGCAGGATCTTTTTGTGTCATTCCTTGTAGCCTTAAATGTTTTACTGTACCTCTCTTTAAATAGTTGAATAATAAAGTATTCAAGTAATACAATAAGTAGTTACAAAATTGCTGAACATTTGCCTCATTTCAATGTCAGCGGAATTTCAGTACAGATTGAGCTATGTTCGGAACGCATTAAATTAAATGGAGTGCTTGATTTAATATCAATTTGAATTATCTGTACACTTTGCAGTTAGAACTATGATTGTGACCTCCACGCCACACTCTATAGCAGGGGTGCCCAGTGCCCACACGCTTTGACTTGAGAGCTACTTTCAAAATGACTAGCTCAAAAAGGTCTACTCACCAAAAAAATATTATCCCATTGCTGAAAATAGTTTAAAACTGTACCTGTGTGTTTGGAATAGTGGCACTGGCATTACATTATAAAATGAACAGACTTGGAATGAGAAATAGAGGGGGAAATGGAATTGGAATGTTTTGTTTTTTGTATATAACTTTGTAATGCTACTGATGTTTGTACTTTCTTGGAAACAAAGTATTCCATTGTAGGTTAACAGTCCCTTTTTTATGTCAATCAATCAAGTCACCTTAATTCAAGTGTCAGATCCAATTTTATTTAAATGATATATCATCATGTTTTAGTGGCATGTCATGTGATCTACCTGTACAGCCTTCGTGATCTACTGGTAGATCGTGATCTACCTTTTGGGCACCCCTGGCCTACATGTAAAAGTGCCCAAAGTTGAAAGAAGGTTGTCAAATGAACTGAAACTGAAGCAATGGTCTAATTATGCCCAAATCTGAAGTTAGGTGGTCAAATGATCTGAAACTGAAGCAATTCAGTAAAGGTCAACACTTCCTCATGGGGTCATTTTAGGGCCTAGGACCTCCAGTAAAGGGTAAAATACTCTTCTTGGTTGTGGGAACAACATATATCGATGAGGACCCCATCGATGAGGACCCCATGCCCAAAGATGTCCCCCTTGCAACTGTTTCAACTTTGGGTCAGCCTACATGTAAAAGTGCCCAAAGTTGAAGGGCAGAGCTTCAACTTCAGCTACCCAGTACCCAAGGTTGAAGCCCTTCAACTTTGGGCAGATCTACAAGCTCGTAGTGCGGCACCGAGTGCCACGCTACGAGCTTGTAGATCTGCTATTTTTCAGTGGGGTACATTTAATCACTGGTCCTGGGTCAATCCAAGGGCCTACCACTCCACTCTCTTGATATGTTGTTCCCCAACAACATATTATTTAGGCCTTTTACTGGAGGTCCCAGCCCCTAAAATGACCCAGGAGGAAGTGTTGACCTTTACTGAATTGCTTCAGTTTGAGTTCATTTGAGCACCTAAATTCAGATTTGGGCACCGTAGCATGTGGTTTTTAAGTGGTGGGCCTCAGGTCATCCTAGGGGCTAGAACAGGGGTGCCCACACTTTTATGACCACTTTCAAAATGACCAGCTCAACCAGATCTACCCACTGAAAAAATAAGTGTACCATTGCTGAAAATAGTTTCAATATATAATGTACCTGGGGGGGAGGGCTTTGGAATAGGGAGAAAATATGACAGGCAGTTTGCTGTCAAAATATGTCCTCCCCGTATTTAACTTAAACGCCCAATGCATTCTCAATGGCAATAGCACAAACTTGGCAACAGGGGGTCCAGGGTCCTAAAACTTGCTACGGGGAGGGCTGCCAAATCTTTGTGTGATAGGGACTTTTGTTAATTTACATTAACCCCACCATCTCTCGGTCTGTTTTACATAACCAGACCTGTGTCCGTTGGTTACCGGCCTACGATGCAAGTTGGTAACGATGCAAATAGGAAATGCATACCTGTACCCTGAGTAGTGAGTACCCTTTGTAACCGTCTGTCTGTGTGGCATTTGTGCCCATATATGGAGAGCTTTGTGTCCGACTGTTTACCTTCTTCTACGGCCATTTATGGACCACTTGAACCCCAGCATCTCTATTCTGGGGGAACACTAGCTGAACATACAGTTGGGTGCCACCGATATTGTCCCTTATCATTTGACCCATTTAGGCCTGACCTCAAAATTTTTAAAAATCCTTCTAAATCCTCCAGTTCCTCCAGTTCACGATTTTTCAAAAATAGCAGACCTACAAGCTCGTAGCGTGCCACTCGGTGGCGCGCTATGAGCTTGTAGATCTGCTATTTTTCAATAGCTAAATTATAACATAATGTTTAAAACACCAAAAGGGGTTCCCACCCAAAATGGGTTAACTGTCCTTTTGCGCAGATCACGCAAACCTCAGCAAAAAGAAAAGGACAATATCGATGGCCTCCAACTGTAGCACATCTACAAGCTTACAACGCGTCACATATCTGCTATTTTTGGCGAAGAGGTTTGGCGTGATGTAATGGCGGTCCCTGCTTCATCTCTCTCTCAGCTAAGGCATACTGGCCTTGAAAACCATTGAAGACCCCATGCTCTATAGGCCACGCACGTTGTAATGTCCTGGTCGGAGAAGAAAATAACCACGTGGGTTCTGTGAATTATCACATAGATAGATCGATCTATGCCTGGTCTGTGCAGATAAACAAGACTTGACCCACATTAATGTGAGGTGTGAATGACTCACTTTAGAGAGTGACCCTCATACAGTATGTGACAGGGAAAGAGCAGACTTCAAAGTTCAAAGTGTATTTGTTTGATGGCATGACAATTATGACTATTAGCATACAATGAGACTGAATGTGTACAGTGTGTCTGTAACCAGGTCAGAGAGAGGCCAAACTATTAAGGGCTTTGTGTTAAACAATGAGTAGTACTTTCAAATGCCAGCCTCCTTCCATCGAAGAAGAACTAGAACAGAAACAAATGAAGTGACGTGTCTGCTGTGCGTAAACATGGAGCTGCCTCTCCCTTACCCCTCCTGCTGCTGCTTTCACAAACATGTTTGGCTCTGCATAATCTATATAACTTTAGCTAAGTTGACATAGACATAAATTTTTTACATTTTAATAATTTGATTACATCATCCGTCAGAGTTAATTCGTCAGTTAGTACATCGGCTCCGGCGCTGTCATGACGTCCAACACTATGGTAAGGTTACTGCAGTAACGTAACCACACAAACAGACATAGGCCTACAAGCTATGAACCACATCATGTCGACAGCTTGTAGATCTGTTCTTTTGAGGCACAAAGGAGACAGCAGTGCAATAGGAATAATGTTATAAATTGAACCAAAATGTGACAATGTCATGTCGGTTTGGATATGGTGGCTGCTTGCAGAAATGTAAATATGACACATTGCTCTGCATGACTAGGCCTAAATTGTCATGGTTACACCGTTGTGTGTGGAAAAAAATAAATACAAATGAGAGACCTAGGGTGCCCCTGCACCCCCTAGTCTAAAGTAGGCTACTTCATGTTATGACCACTGGCCCTTAGCTTTGCGCATAACGCCACCACAGACGACTTTTAAAGGGAATGGGAACCCGCCACACTGATTGGGTTGATGGAGGTGACTCAGGTGATGTCCAAAACACAACCATGACTATTCAGGGCCGTTTTTACACATAGCGCATGGCACAGAGCACCAATTACTGCACCCATAATAGCAAAATGGCATTGGTCAGGCCTCCACGTCTTAAATTAAGACATATGACCTGGCAGTAAGTTTGATGTTCACAATAGGGACCTGAGAGTGTACAAATGGAACCAAATAGAATAGACCCTTACAGGTCTGTAACTCTGAGAGTGTACACAGGGAACCAAAAGGACCCTTACAGCTCTGTAACTGTTAGGGTGTACAAATGGATCCGCGACGGATTCACATCACAACACAACAACACTCACATCACAACACAGTGTGTGTGTGTGTGTGTGTGTGTGTGTGTGTGTGTGTGTGTGTGTGTGTGTACACAGTAAGTTTGCGTGTGGCCTTTTGTAAAGCAACGAGTCCCAGCTTCCATGTCCTTCCCGGGGCCCGTGGTTACCCCATGCTATGTGGTGATAAACAGCCCCTGAATGCCAGTGCCCATACCACCCTATTTCTATAGTAACTACTAAAGCCTACCTGTGCCCATGCACCACAATAAGCCCTGAAAGGATCCGTCTCCTGAACTTTAATAACATATTTTAGAGTCACTGAAACATAGTTGAAAGTGCAGTTGGCATTTTGGCATGATGCAACCTCAAGAAACGTTCGCCCCGGGCCAAAGCATGGCCCTGATCCATTTATCCACGGAATCAGACCCGCTGGTAATGAGTCAGTGGTGAACTTAACTCCCTGAACATCTGGTCCTTGCCCTATCCTGTCGACCCTGTAAATAATATACCGTATGATTCTACTCTGAAAAGTATTCTACAGTAAAAGGATTAGCTCACTGGCTAGACGTAATTATGCAGGATTTCCACCGGAAAGCGACAATATGATATGAATGATACGGTTTGTAAAGTAAGATCAGAGTATTGCATAACTTGATGTCGGGCAGAAACCAATATGTCCATAATATTTAACGTTTGTTTTACGTCATATTGTCTCTTTATTGTTAATGGCGTTTAATGTTAATATATTAGCGCCCCTCACTTCACACAGGGTGTGATTGTTTTTACATAACCAGACCTGTGTCCGTCGGTTAACAGCCTACTCAGGAACAATGCAAGTTGGTAGGTAACGATGCAATATAGAGAATGCAAAACCCCACCTGTTAGAGTACCCTTTGTAACCGTCTGTCTGCGTGGCTCATGGGCCCGTTTCTGGCGGTTCTGATCAACCACCTACCTGACCGACTCGACACCGGGCACGGCACTCCCTCGGGTCGGCAGCGACGCGCGTGGAAACAATTCACACCCATGTGAAGTGAGCGGTGCCTTTTTTTCCTTTTTTTTTAACAAATTATATTCAAAGAGTATGACATCATATTATGCAAGTTTCACAGAAAGAAAATACAACTCTTTGTTTTTATATTTTCTCCCACAACTCCTTTCCCAATCCTCCCCACCCACCCACCATCTTTCCCCACGAGGCCAGACATACAAACAACATAAATTATATACAGGTATAAAACCAATAAGTTGAGTACATAACTAAGATACACACAACATATACAGTATACAGGTATAAAACCAATAGGTTGAGTACATAACTAAGATACAAAGAAAGGGATCACATGGTTACGTTCACAGAAGTAATTAATAAACAAAGCGGTGCCTTTTATCATGAGGATATTGTATGATGATCATGACGGTAACCACAGTAACCGTGCATACTAATAGACTAATGCTACAAACAGTCACGTGTTGGAGCGGTTAGCGCCTGTCACAGACATGCGCAAAGCAAGTTCAGTCAGGAAACTGGCGGCGGCCGTTCATTGGGCCGCCTCAGCATCACGTTCTCATTCACATGATTCACTCATCCAATCACACACTCATTCCATCTTCATACCAGCTATTTAAACTGGCAGTGTGCACTGCTCATCCTGATTGCTTGCTTGTTGCTGCACACCGATACTGCTGCGCTGATCTCTGCTTAAACCTTTGCTGCTCACCCTCCTCCACCCCAGCTACCACCTGTCTCACCCTCCTCCACCCCAGCTACCACCTGTCTCACCCTCCTCCACCCCAGCTACCACCTGTCGTTTTGGATCTGCTGTTAAAGTGCGGGGGATTCTGAGTCCCTATGGCCCGGGACTGATGCACTTGATCAGAGACTCAGAGTACCTAAAAAGCAGATCCAATTCATCGCCAAACCATAATAAATATATTGCTCATGTTATATTCAATAAATATATATTCCCTCCATTCATGAGTTGTCCTGACTGACTGAAATGAGGCTTCTACCCAGTACCCGCAGCGGCGATAATTTGACACACACACACACACACACACACACACACACACACACACACACACACACACACACACACACACACACACACACACACACACACACACACACACACACACACACACACACACACACACACACACAGGTTTGAATTCTATATAAAGCTGCAAATGGAATTGATGTAAAAAGATATGGGTGTTTTTTGTGTCACTGATAAGGGGCACATTTTCAAATCCATTGTGTGTGAATCACATTGTGTAGCTACAGTTCACAGTGATTTTCATAAACATAATTTTTAACGTTTCAAGTCCCAACCCTCTCAGGCTATCTCTGGTCTGTCGAGTGGATCTTATCGGTTCCATTGAGTTAACCCATTAAGACCTGAGGAGAGCAACGGACTGATCTCATGCTTCCTTCTATGCATGAGGAGTCCAAGCTGCTTCTTTTCAACCGACAGTGTGGAAGATATCACGTTATTCCAACCAGTTCCTTTCCCCTCCATCAGGCGCCCTGGCTTGCCAGGGGGAGGCAGTATAGAGACCAGGATTACTGCATGTTTTGTGAGGGTACCTACTCTAGAGGACACGGGGAGAACATGCAAACTCCAGACAGAAAGGCCCTTTTTGCCAACCCCACCCAGGGTATGAGCACTGATGATGTGGAGGAGAGAACACGCAACAGCACTACCGACTGCGCCACCATGCCCCCAAAAACAGTTTCCTGAAAAAAAGACTCAGACGTTTGTATGTCAGTGGTTCTCAAAACTTTTAATGCCAAGGAACCTCAAAATTCTATGTATTTGACTACCGACCCTCATCTCAAAATATTTTGTTCCAGGAACCCGACGTTTCAAAAACAGCAGATCTACAAGCTCTACAAGCGTGGCACGAAGTGACGCACCATAGGCTTGTATATCTGCTATTTTTTATAGCCAAATGGTAATAGTGGTTAAAATTAAAAATTAAAAAATGACAGGGATGCTTTCCCGGTCTGAATGGATTAAAAGAAGAAGAAAAAAAAAAGGCAACTCATTTTCATTCTGTCTAAATGCAAATGGAATGTGTTCCGGTTGTGTGAGCCGGCCTATAGCCTTCTAGTACAACACTCCACCACACCACAACCGTACAGCGCGTGCGTGCGTACAGCGCGTGCGTGCGTGTGTGTAATATATATTGGTGATTGTTATGTAAAGTGCAGGCTGCACATCTCATGTCCTATCAAGCGTTGCAGTGTCTCTCGTATGAAGCCTCATTATAATGTTCATGCTGCTGTTAGAGTAGACGTCATTGCACTTGCAACAATGTATAATTCAGTTGTAGCATCATGAAACAAACCATCTGATGCCAGCTTTATTGTATCACTCACTCACGCAACTGCTTTACTATAGAGACAACTCTATAGTAAAGCAGTTGCGTGAGTGAGTGATACAATAAACCAGTTACGTTGCAACAGTGATGTGAATTCTACAGTGTTGGGCATCGTTACTTTCTAAAGTTACTGGATTACTGCCTATAAAACTAATCCTGTGACGTTACAAATGACCTTCTGAGAAAAGTAACTCGTTAGATTATGTTTGCGTTATTTTACGTTACCGACCATTAAAACCCATGCACCTCGAGAGAAAAAAAAGAAAAAACAACTGCAGCCTACCAGTGTTGTGGAGCTTGCATTGGCGTTGATCTCCTGCTTTCCCCAATACATCCAAAAATAGTGTGAGTGAATACTTCCACAGCCTTACTAGAGGATAAAGTATCCATCTTCTCCAGACTTTGCCAATCTTTGCCGTTGTCAGCACACATGTTGACATTGTTTTTGGAAAAGGTAACTAGGTAAAAGATTACTCTATTTGCAAACTAACTTGTTAGGTTACTCCGTTAACAAATGCAATGGAGCCTGCTGGCTCCATTGCATTCGAGTGATAAGTAACCTACTGGTGATTATCGGTTGATAACATAGAGCGCAGAAGTCCTGACGTCACTCGCTCATCCCCTGGTTCATGGACGTTTTTCTCTATGGAGAATAACATGGGGTCATCTTAAAATCGTCTCATATAAGCATTGTGGTCCAAAAATAAACAAACTGTCTTGGCGATATTGTCGGGGAGGCGTCTCTGTATCGTTTACGACAGTCAGTCACTCATATTTGATCCAGTCTGTGTCTAGCGAAAATGTATCTAATTCAGCAGCAGTAACATTAGCGTTTTCTCACAGTCAGTTGATTCTTCATATCCATATGAGTGAAACGGCCGTTATGATTTTCTTATTTTTCCACGATTTTGTAACCCATTTTTCACCCCTGTGTCAATTCTCTAATGTGATCCTGAGCTCTACACACCCTCCGCCAACCTAGTCCCCATATATGGGGGACATGGGGAGAGCAACGGACTTGAACTCATGCTTCCTTCATGCCTGAGTGTCCATGTTGCTCCTTTACACCTGACAGGGGGAGTTTCCCTGGTTGGACGTAGCACGTGGAAGGAACACGTTATTCCAACCAGTTCCTTTCCCCTCCATCAGGCGCCCCGGCTGGCCAGGGGGAGGCAGTTTAGTGATTTTCTTATTTTTCAATCACAGAGGCGATCTAAAATCCCCCTATGGGGATTACAATGCAAATTAAAAGTACATGAACCCGTGGACTTAGCGCCCTCTGCCGATATTGACGTCAGACTTCGGTGCTCTATTCAAAGCGGGTCTTTAAACTGGCTCCCAGTGTTTAACACACACACACACACACACACACACACACACACACACACACACACACACACACACACACACACACACACACACACACACACACACACACACACACACACACACACACACACACACACACACACACACACACTTTTTTTTATTGCAGCCTGGAAACCAGATGAGTCCGGTCATGTCTAGTTAGTTTTATAGATGTCATGCTTGATGCTACTGTACATCACAAGCCCTGGGCTAAAATGAAACTCTGCTGCAACTGTCATCACTGATCAATTCAACGGTAATCATTCATTAATTCAAATGAGAATGTCCAAGTATAAAAGTTTAGCATAGGACACTTCCACTATGGAATGGAAGTGGAAAAGTTCCGGTCTGTCAAGGGAAAGTTGAGCGACATGCATGGGAGCTGTCCATGGTGGAAATGAGCGGGACAGTTGAGTGATTTTCTGACACAGCGGAAGAGAAACAGGGAGACAGGGAGAATAAGTTCTCAGTTTATTTTTTTGGGGGGGATAGTTTAGGATGAATCCATTACAGTCAGCAGCAAATAAGACGGAGTCTATTCAAATCTTTCAACGTGAAGCTATATAAGTCTCCTTTTCACACCTTTCTTTAAAATCACTTTGTATCTCGATCGACAAACCGTAGAAAATGGTTTAGGATTTGTAATGAAACATTCTGTCCACACATCAACCAACAGACGGAACTTAAAACATATTTATTTCAAGATAAAACACTCTCTCTGTCGGGTGGAAACCTCATATGTCCAAAACTGTTAAAAAACGGAGTATGGAGTTAAGCAGATAAGCCTTTTTGTCTAAGGACGTTCTGTGTGTGGCTACAGTAGGGGTGAAAGCCCAAGACAAATTTCCCCTGCATGTGGGCAATAAAGTTTACCTTGACCTTGAAGCAACCTTTGATGAATTGAACATGGTGGACCCTCTTGTAATTGGGTCGTCCACTCACAGTTAACAGCCTTTGTATTGAGTTTGTGCTTGAAATGTACTGTAATTCTGCAAACTGTTAATAAATATTTCAATCAATCAATCAAACCTTCTAGCTGTGAGGCGACAGCACTACCGACTGCGCCACCATGCCCCCAAAAACAGTTTTCTGAAAAAAAGACTTGTTTGTATGTCAGTGGTTCTCAAAACTTTTCATGCCAAGGAACCCCATTATTCTAGAGTATGGAGATAAGCAGATAAGCCTTTTTGTCTGAGGACGTGTTGTGTGTGGCTACAGTAGGGGTGAAAGCCCAAGACAAATGTCCCCTGCATGTGGGCAATAAAGTTTACCTTGACCTTGAAGCAATGTTTGAACTGCTCATGCCACATTGTAATCTGTTCTGTATGCAGTGGTGGACACAAGAAATACATTTACTTCAGTACTGTAATTATGTAAATGTTTTTTTAGTGGCTATACTTTACTTGAGCATGTGTATGTTTGGATATGGTCTGTATGGCTGTTGTCTATAGCAACTGTGAGTTGTGCATGTAGCCGTATATGTAAGCCGGATGTACAGTATAGGGCCAATGCTTTTGTACTCTTTATTTTGCTTTTGACCACCTTTACTCCCCAATTTAGTCGTTATGCCAATTAATTCCTCCCCACACACATGTCTGTGTTGTCACTGCTGTCGTATCCTACTGACTCACCTGCCAGTGAGGAGCCACCACCGGGAGGAAGTAGGGCCTTCGTTCTACTCCTCCCGCCCAACACTCCCCGCTGACCGGTGCCACTCAGCCCGTAGGAGTACGTAGGAGTGTGTCACTGTAAGTATGAATACATGCCGTGACAAATATCACCCTCCCCAACCTGGCTTCCCTGCCCCGAACACCGATTGTGCCAATTGTGTTCATGTACTGCAGAACAGTTTCATTTCAAGGCCCATTATTTATTCAGCATTTGAGCCACGGACCACCATTTGATGACATTTAGCCTCTCAGACCCAAAACGAAATATTTTGTTGTTGTTGGATAACATTTTGTCCACAATCCTATGCTTTTGGCAAATGGTAAAATGTTCTACATTCTCTAATTGTGTAGACTTCTTGTAAATTAACTATGAAGTAATAATTAAATTAAGTAATGCATTCAGGTGTTTAACAATAATGTAACTCTTGAGAGCGGAAAAATTAATGACCCTTATGGGTCCATTTGGTCTAAAGAGTTAGAGTTAGAGTTACCAACTCTCCGTCATGTAGCTGGGAGACTTTTACACAAGTCAAGTAATTGGGATTACATGTTCCACCACTTCAGGAAATAACCCAGTGGGAAAGTCTGTTTGTTTTCAACCCTAAAGTCCAGGTGGAACATTACGAGTAAGGCCATGCTCCAGTGCTCTTGAAACCCTACTTGAATCCTGTGAAGCTACTAAGCCTTTTAAAGACCAGGAGGTAGGGGGGGGGGGGGGTGAAGTGCACTACAATAACAGCGGAACTATGAAGAGCAACGCCACAAAAGAGCCTCCTATTAATTCCCTTGATTGGGGAGCAATTAAAACCGGGTAATCAGCCAATGAGCTGAGCGAAATGACCCTTTAATCAGCTTCCAGTGCGCCGCATTGAAGCGGATGAAACAAAAGACCGAGATGCAGTGCAAGTACTGTTTACTGTGTAATGAGCACATTAACTCAAGTACATTTTAAATACCAGACGTTTACTTGTAAAATTCCACAATGTATGTGGAATGGATACTTTCACTAAAAGTAAAAACAAATGTAGCACTTCTTAGAAGTTCTTACATCGCTTCTTTCAAATAGCCTGTCGTTAGAAAGGCAGGTATAAACGCGGATAATAAAACGTGTGTTTATATATTATTTGTTTATTTCATAAATGCCCACAAGACACTCTGTTGGGTTAATTCAATGCTTGCTTTCATTCATCAATGTGACAAGAGCAATGAGAGGCTGCGTTTTTCCCCAGAGCAGACATGATTACTCAAGTGCATTCCAGTGTAATGGTGTTACGTTGACACGCGCGGCGTGTGCCGTACCGTCTCCGACGGGCACAAAGTCTCCGCTTGCGAGACGTGCCGTTTGTCACCGCATGAACTGGAAGTGGACGACAGCTGCGATTGTCTTCCTGCCACCTCCTGCTCGACTGATGCTAGCGACTGACCCATTAACCCATTTTGACCTGAGATCAGATTCTAAAAATGTCTTCTACATCCTGACAGTTTTCTGAAAAACTGTCAGTCGTTCTTAGATTTTTCAAAAATAGCAGACCTACAAGCTCGTAGCGCGCCACTCGGTGGCGCTCTATGAGCTTGTAGATCTGCTATTTTTCAATAGCTAAAGCATAACATAATGCTAACACCAAAAGGGGTTCCCGCCCAAAATGGGTTAACGACATGATCATTTAAGAGTGTAATTTGTATAGCATTGTATACCTGGTATCCTATAGTTCCAATGTACATATTATTATTTAGCCCATTCTCGGTGGGAGGCCCCTTTTGGTGTTCTAACTTCTCATCATCATTTTTCGACCGCAGCCGAGATCGTGGATTACACAATATTACGCCAGACTTCCCGGTCCTTCATTGCCATCCCCAGTTCCTGCTTACTGATGCCTGTGTCCCTAGCGATGACATCAGGGAACGACCTCTGGTCTGCTTTGAGGCAGGACTCCAGAGAAGAAGGGAAGATATAACCTCATTGTCAGCTCTGTAGCAGTGGCCGGAAAACTGTGTTCTTCTGGACTAGTGAAGAAACACAGGGAAGGTTGCCGTATATTAGATTAGTCGATGGGTGGCTCTTCCAAGACAGATTTTGCGCTCTCATTAGAAGGCGGGTGTAAGTGCCATCCAACCGTTTCTCTAGTTTCTTTGAAAGTGTCCATGTCTCGGAGCCATAGAGTAGAATCGGCTCAACGGTCATCCTAAATATTTTTACTTTTAACATCTTACTAAGCTGGGATGACCAGATCTTATGCATGTCATTGCAGGCTGACCAGGCCATACCCTTCCTAGTTTGAAAGTCCTTTTGGGAAGAAGATATATATGAACCCAAATACTTGTAGTCATCAACCTGTTTCAGGAGTGTTCTTAAGTGTTTTTATAATGTGGTTATTGTTGGATTTGCATATATTTACGTATTCAGTTTTCGTCTTGTTGAGATAAAGACCAACACAGTTGGAGGCCTGCTCAAGAGACTGAGCGTATTCCAATGATTGACTGATAAGCGCGATGTCATCAGCGAAGTCAGTGTCGGTTAGGTATTTAGCAGGATGACGAGAGCTTCTCCTAGGGTGTAGTTGGTAGCCCTTATCATTGATAGTATCAACTGACATACGAAGAACATAATCAACAACAATAATAAGTAGAAACGGGGCAAGTGTGTCGCCTTGGAGAATGCCAGCAAGGATGGGGAATGATGGTGTTTCTCCGTCAGGAGTAAGGATGATCGCTGAGGTATTTGTATAGAACTTTTATGGCATTGATCATTTTGTCGGGGATACTCTGACTCTAACTTCTAACCCTTATGGGCGGGGTTCCCGCCCAATTCACACAGGAGAGAAGCCCTACACCTGTGACCAATGTGGGGCCAGGTTCAGCATGAAAAGTGCTCTCAAAGATCACCAGAGAATCCATACAGGAGAGAAGCCCTACTACTGTGACCAGTGTGGGAAACGGTTCAGCAGGAGCAGCACTCTCAAACAACACCAGAGAACTCATACAGGACTCTCTAAAGAGGGTAACACTGGTGTAGATCAGGGGTTCTCAACGTTTTTGGCTGATGCTTTGGCCATGTCTCGCGACTCCCGCCCCCCTCCCCACCACCAATACAAACTGACTGCAAAAATAACCTTAATAATAGAGAAATTAATACTGAAACCAGATATAATCATTAAGGAAAGTTACTATGTGTAATATGTAAACTCTTCATTTCCATTTTTCCAAAAAGACAGCTAATTTGGAGGGACTAGTGGAGAAGAAATCCCCCCCCCCCCCCCACCCCCGCAGCCACGATATTTTAGGGGGCCTAAACAAAATATTCGCCACTGGCCCCCAGTCAAGACCCGGCCCACAACAGCCTTGCCAATCGGGCTCAGCGCCTATTGGCAGGATCGGTTGTGCGTCTGTCTGATGAGTGGGAGACTGGGGTTCAATCCCAGCTCAGCACAAATCACTATATTTGGTTGTGTGCAGGTGTCCACGCTCTGAAAATAGTGGTTGTGAGCTTTTTCCGGCAGCTAGTAAGTATAAATCAGGCATTACAACACCATCACGGCCCGACAAAATACATTTTAGTCGACGGAATCAACTATAGATTTAGTTGACTAAAATCATATGATATTAGTCGACTATCTCAACTCAAAGTTAAAAATCAAAGTTAAGGTTAGGATTAGGTTTAGCCAGAAAGCAAACGTCTCCATTGTGCCTGCGTCATACGACTGCATTTATATCTGACCTGCGTGTATAGACCTACTGTATGTATATAAAGGACAACATATTTAAGTGTGTTTAAGCGTCTTTGAGTGTTATGAAAAGCGCTATATAAATCCCAGATATTATATTAATGAAATGTATATCTGACCTGCTTGTATAGGCGTATGTATTTATCTCAAGAATGGCACGCACGCACGCACGCACGCACGCACACACACACAAATCCATTCAAGGTTGATTGTATTGTATGTCCCCACATGTCTCAATATTTGCCATTGACAATGAACAGAGAAATTAGGTCAAAATTTCGCTAAATATGACGTAAATTCAAATATATTATTATATATATATATTTTTTTTAAATTTTATTTATTTATTATTTTAATACTTTACTTGTAAAAAAACCTGGCAACCTGCACCCCGCGGTCATTTTCCGCTAACCTGAGCGGGGCTCCCTAGCCTGCTGGAGGGGCTCACATCATGCACCCTCGAGAGGAAAAAAAAGGAAAATAAATGCAGCCTTGAGCCACCAATGTGGTCTTGTGGAGCTTGATCACCTCCTCCTCCTCCTTTCCCCAAATTGCCAATCCCAATAAATCCAAAAGTAGCCTAGTGTGAATACTTCCACAGCCTAATTACTAAAGGATAAACTATCAGTCTTCTCCAAAATCTGTCAATCTTTGTCAACTCAGCACGTGTTGACAACGCATTGTAAACAGAAACAGAAGCCGTGTGTGTGTCACACCAAAAGTGGTGACCTATAGAATCCTGTACATATAAGCATCACGCAATCGTCACCCCTACACAGCTGTCATTAATTAATGGTCTTGACTTGATTGCCATGCGTTCAAGTTATATAGGGTGAAAACCGTGAAATGCACAGGCTCATCTTACATCGCTGCTGACTGCCACTGCAGGCAACATGCACATTTCCAAGAAAGTTTCAGGGCACACTACTTTGTCTAACAATGTGGATTATAGTTTGCTCACTTTTCTGCTGGTCAATTTGAGAAAAAGGGTAAGGACTGGAAAGCTCTCTCTTTCTCTATCTCTCTCCCTTTCTCTCTGTCTCCCTCCCTCGCTGGGGTGAAGACGTGTGTGCCCTCTCTCTCTCTCTCTCTTTCGCTCTCTTCTCTCTCCTCCCTCTCTGGGGTGTGGGGGGGGGGATTAGTTGCGCTGCCTTCGACAGTGCTATACTTCTCCAGCAGCGGTGCAGAACCGAGAGAGTGACACATTCTTTTGGATGTAAACTGCGCAACTTTTAGCTTTAAAGATCGGATTCTGTAGTCGCACCGGTGCTACAAAGTGAATTTTACAACTCGCACGGTGATATTTTAAGTCGCAAATGCGAGTACCTAGTCGCACTGTCGAGCCCTGGTACTGACTACGCTGCATGCGTCATTATCAACACGGAACTACTGTAATTCAGAGGGAAACGGCAGTAAAAGAAAAGACCTACTGTGGAATAATGACATTTGCAATTGTTGTTGCAACTACTGTATGCACTTTAGCTGGCCCGTTTCATTATGGTGAGTAGGTCTGGCCCCTTTCATTATGGTGAGTAGGTCTGGCCCCTTTCATTATGGTGAGTAGGTCTGGCCCGTTTCATTATGGTGAGTAGGTCTGGCCCGTTTCATTATGGTGAGTAGGTCTGGCCCGTTTCATTATGGTGAGTAGGTCTGGCCCGTTTCATTATGGTGAGTAGGTCTGGCCCGTTTCATTATGGTGAGTAGGTCTGGCCCGTTTCCTTATGGTGAGTAGGTCTGGCCCGTTTCATTATGGTGAGTAGGTCTGGCCCGTTTCATTATGGTGAGTAGGTCTGGCCCGTTTCATTATGGTGAGTAGGTCTGGCCCGTTTCATTATGGTGAGTAGGTCTGGCCTACGTTTAGCTGGCCCCTTTCATTATGGTGAGTAGGTCTGGCCTACATTTAGCTGGCCCCTTTCATTATAGTGAGTAGGTCTGGCCTACGTTTAGCTGGCCCCTTTCATTATAGTGAGTAGGTCTGGCCTACGTTTAGCTGGCCCGTTTCATTATGGTGAGTAGGTCTGGCCCGTTTCATTATGGTGAGTAGGTCTGGCCCGTTTCATTATGGTGAGTAGGTCTGGCCTACGTTTAGCTGGCCCCTTTCATTATGATGAGTAGGTCTGGCCTACGTTTCATTATGGTGAGTAGGTCTGGCCTACGTTTAGCTGGCCCGTTTCATTATGGTGAGTAGGTCTGGCCTACGTTTTATGTCTGTTTACACATGTTCTTATTTGTACTAGCCATAGAACGACTAAACTTTGAAAATATAAGCAACACTTTTAACATCACTTTAGACTCTAAAGTGATGTTTAAACTAAAGTGTTGTTTATATTTTACGCTCGTTTGGAATCAAGTCAGTAAACCAATACAATGGTAAACGTTAAGCAACCTGTGGAAATTCTCATGTGTTGGTGAAATTACGTTAAATAATACGTTGATCTGTAAAACTGTTGCACGTGCATAGCCTAATGACGGAAGTTGGACAAAACTGCTTGTTACCGATTATAGATTCGTTTTTCTTTTTCTTTTTTTTTGCATAAATCTTCTTTTCTGGGGGCCCCTGGCACAACATTTCTGAAAGTGTGGATACGTGAGCAGAGATAGTTTCATGTTTTATTGCCCTCCCTTTGAAGTAGCCTGCACGTACCTACCCCCTGCTGACATTCATCAAACACTTTGGATCAAAGCATTTATCAAACCCATTTCTTTTGTCATAATGTAGCTTCTGGGAAATTCAGACCGCATTTTCAGAAGTTTGATAAATTGGTAGCACCAAATTAATTTCAACGCAGGTCAATCACTCATTATAATTATGCTACTGTAGCTCTATCATTCTGAAAACAATAAAAAAAAATAACATTAACAGCCTACTACTATTATTTGATACAGAACAGTTGTCAAACATTCACATTTCACGGATTTGCATGTGAATAGTTGGAGGACTGTTGTTCTGGATCTGGACACTGTGTCAATTGTACACAGTTTTCTAAATCCAGTTTCATGAAAAATGCATGATTCTGATGATCAGTGGTGCTCAAAACCTTTAGTCCTTTTCATGTCAAGGACCCCCAAAATGATGTGTATTTGGCTGCGGACCGACCATAGAAAATATATATTTGCAGAAGCAAAGATTTGAGTTAGAATGTTTCCTTGATAAAATCTATAATATTCAAAGATTTACACAAATAAACGATTAAGTGATGCGCTATGAGCTTGTATATGATCTGCTATTTTTGATTTGTCAAAGTATAAAATACCATCTAAAATGACACAGATGCTCTCCCAATAATAATTCATAATAATAATGCAAAAATAAACTCACAGTAGTGAAATAGCTGATATTCTTTATTAATTGTGAGTACATTTTCCACAACTCACGAAAAACACCCAAATAGATTTGTCCCTGTGCTGTGGGAGCCCCCTGCCTCTTGATATCAGCTGGTTATTAATTACAATACCAACATCCAATATGTCATCAGGGCCTGTCTATTTGTTTATTTGTCATGCTTGTTGAACTGTCACATGCCACATTCTGCCCAGCAGGTGCCAGGTGGTGACGAGGGCCAACGGCATGTGGCAGTCAGTGGTGAAACCGACTGCGAAACTAGCTGTGACACGTTGTGAGCTTGTAGATCTGCAATTTTTCGGCTTTAGGCTTATGGTAAATGGCAAAAGAATTGATAAAGAACTGAACTAGCTTTCCCTGTGCGCTCGCACGTGTAGTGTGTGTGTGTGTGTGTGTGTGTGTGTGTGTGTGTGTGTGTGTGTGTGTGTGTTGCATGCATTGGCGAGTCAATAAGCGACAGTGACAGATTGCGCGCCACGTCTTCTAAACGATCACAGAGCACCCCGGGCCGGGGGAGGGAGGGAAAGGTGGGGGTGGGGGGGGTCGATGGGGGGGTGCAATGTTTCATCATCTGTAATGCTGCTGGGGAGAGAGCGTAGGGTTGCCATGTCCGCTTACTATAAGCCGCTTTGGGCGTGGTTTTGTAAATGATATGGACGCTTATTTCTCACAATTTCTGTCGCACAATCTGGCAACAACTGGTGGAGAGCTACCCAAAACAATGGCTGTGTTATATATATATGAGAGAGAGAGAGAGAGAGAGAGAGAGAGAGAGAGAGAGAGAGAGAGAGAGAGAGGGACACAGACAGAGACGGACAGAGACAGAGAAAGAGAGAGAGAGAGAGAGAGAGAGAGGGAAGCAGGAAACATAACGTTAGTGAGTGTGTGCACACGTGTGTGTGTGTGTGTGTGTGTGTGTGTGTGTGTGGTGCGCGCACGTGTGTGTGTGTGTGTGTGTGTGTGTGTGTGTGTGTGTGTGTGTGTGTGTGTGTGTGTGTGTGTGTGTGAGTGTGTGTGTGTACACAGTGTATGTGCGTGGGTGTGCACGTACAACCTACTTCCCTCCTAGGGATGGAAGGAGTACTAAAATGATTGTGTATTACATTCACTCATTCACACACAAACCATGCAAGGCACCAACCAGCACATCGGGAGCAATTAGGGGTTCAGAGTCTTGCTCAAGGACACCTCGACACTAACTCTGGGGGAGCCCGGGATGGAACTAATGGCCCCTACAGACTGAAGCAGTTTTAAAGTTGTTGGCGAGTCATCAGATCGTTATGTATTTCACACTACAGGAGTCTTTTTCGAAATCGACTGTCATTATATCCGTGTGGCTTTCACACTAAACGATTGATCACACACTGCAAGAGTTTGGCTGTAATACAGGCCTTCTCGGGAGGCGGTCGCAACCCATTTCATACTGTATGATGTCCAGTTGGCGAGAGAGCCAAATATCAAACCTGCTAGATATTCAGAAACGCTCAGGAAGGCGTCCGCGAGCGCTTTTATCGGCACTATGGGCTCCATTTTTGTCACCGCTAAACCCCTTAGCCCTGAACTTCTTTGCCTTTTTTACTATTTTGAAAAACATTTTTGAATAGTTCAACTAGCCAATCTACATTGACATGTTGTGATGTTAGACTGGCCATTTTAACTAATCAAAAATGTTTAGAAAAATAGTAAAAAAAAGTCAAAGAAGTTTAGGGATAAGGGGTTTAGCGGTGACGAAAATGGAGCCCTATGGGCTCCAATTTTGTCGCATCCTTTACCCGCAGCGCGGCCCGCAATTCAGCCGCTGCCCGAGAATTACGAATATAGGAGCTTTCTCTGTCCCTTAATGGTATTTTCGTCCCGCGTCACCCGCTATATATTTTGCCGACACCGGTATTTGCGCCTAGAGGTGTGGTCATGGGCGTGTTGGCACGCTTTCCCCTAAATTGCTATTTTGGTCAAACACATTTGGGAAAGCGATTTTAAAAGCACCCGTAAACCGTGCCAAATTAGTTTGGTAAAGAGCGGCGCGCACCGCGCCTCAATGGAGATGTCCGCGGAGTGCATGGCAGGCTGCGTCATCTCTCCTTATTCTCCTATGCATCTCTTTGTAATTTTCCTATAATCATCAGAAGTGAGTGCCTGCCACTTCCTTGTGTCCATTGTGTTTATATAATTGTAAAGTCAAAGAGGTTATTTGTGCGAGATTCCATTTGCTCATTCAGTTCATCACCCCATAGCAGCAAATGGGGTTTAATGATGTCTAAATCCGAACTTTCCTTTTCGCTTCATACCGTTGCGTAGAGACGGCCTACACGCACGATCTATATATGAGCAAGATAAGAGCGAGTTGTGACTCAATGAAAAGACGAGTATTCTTGGCTCTGTGCGTGTGGAGAAAAAAAAAGAACGGCACAAGGGGGGGGGGGGGGGGGGGGGGGTGCAGCGGCAGCGGCTGTGGCTATGAAGCAATATAGCACTAACGTGCGGCGGTTAAAGGATCTATTAAAGGGATCTCTTAAAGCCAAGACTGGTGATTGGTTAAATCTGCTTTAATTATTCAACGCCCAAACCACACCTATGCATAATATAACGGGTAACGGAGGTGTTTAAGGGATTTAGACAGGTAACCAAAATACCAACTTTAGTGGGGGAACACCCTTTCCCCACTCCTAAAACCCCAAATAGTGGCTTTAGAGAGATGAGACAAAAATGGAGCCCTATATCTTCTCGCAGAGCCTTTCACACACAGCGATGCAGTGAGAAAAACCTCGGCGATCAAAGCCCGATCTTGCGTAATATCAGGAGTTTTGTCGGCGAGTGCCAAAAATGGTCCCGACAGAATAATCGGAGCAAATATCTTGCAGTGTGTAGTTGTGTACGAGCCATAAGCAGCCACTGGCTCAGGAAATGAACTGAAATGATACTGCAATGTAGAAACACTACATCAAAATATACTTGAAGTAACACAAGTGAAAGCTCTCACTGTGCAGAACGTTTCTCAAGTAGTCATTATGTCTAAAATGTGTTCTCACGTGTCGCGTTTCCTCTGGTCTGTGCAGTAACCCTACAGCCAGCTTGAACCTTTAAGACCCGCGTGAGATCCATTCTACAAAATGCCTTCAAAATCAGTATAGTTCTCACACCTTTTTTTTTTTTCAAAAATAGCAGATACAAGCTCGCAGCACAGCACAAGCTTGTACTGCTACCTGCTATTCCAGACAGTGGTTCCCAAAGTGGGGGGGTACAGGGGACAGGCAACGCCCACCCTCCAGTGGCCCAAGCCCCCCGTAAAGGTGTGAGAGTCGTGTGCCTATACGTGACAAAATGGGGACATGGGGTGGGGAGCTCAGGGGGTGCTATATTGTGTTCCTATAGTCTTGGGGGGTGCTTCAGCTACCAAGCACCCCCGCAGTCGTCGCCGTTGAAACTGGGGGTCCTTGAAATTAAACAGGTTGAGAATCTCTGCTAGAGCCGTAAAAACCTTCTCTTATGGGGCTCCCTGGCATATCTTTTCAAATGGGGGTCCGCGGGCTAATTAGTGTCAATTTGGGGGTCCTTGACATGAAAAGGTTTGGGAACAACTGTGCTATTCTTTGAGCCACACAGGTATTGTCGAATCGGCACCCTGGGTATCGATATTGTATCGAAACAGGAGGTAAGTGAATCGTTTCTATTCACTTACTTACCCCTAATGTGTAGAATATTTTTTGAATAGCCAACGCTAGCATCTAAATGACACAGATGCTTTTCCCGGTTTTAGCGCATTTAAAAACCTAGCGCATTTGAAGTCAGCTTTGTAGGTTGCTGTCAGGGCAGAAACCTCAAAGAATGTCAAGACTAAACAAAATGAAAAAACTTTGCTTTTTGAATCGCTTAAAAACATTTTCAGATGGTGAAATAAGCGGAGCTACAAATTCTCAATGTGTCGGCTATTTTCTACTCATTTTGTGTGACATTCTCGTACGCCAAAGTAGGGCAATAATCTGTGAAAAAAGAAAAGAAAATGTTTAAAAAAGTTTGAGATACATGGTTTATGCCCGACAGCGGTGATTTGGTAAAGAAATGTATCAAGTCTAAAAAATATAAAGGTGTGTGTGTGAGAGAGAGAGGATCACACACACACACACACACACACACACACACACACACACACACACACACACACACACACACACACACACACACACACACACACACACACACACACACACACACACACACACACACACACACACACACACGATAAGACAGGGGAAAGCGGCGGAGTGCTGAGTGTGTGTTAAGTGGTTTTAAATCAACGCCTTACTGTCGGGGGCACTTAGAGCATTTCATTCAGCCGGACGCACAATACTCTGTCGGCCGTTTTCTCCGAGAGCCTCCTCGGTGCTTTGAATATTTAATGTGTGGCTGGCTGAAGGAGGGGGTGGGGGGGATTTCGTTACTCGCGGCGTTAGCTGCTTCTTCTTGGACTCGGCACTCTTTTTTCTATCTTAAATCTTGTTTTAAGCCATTCACACCTGACTGAGGCCGATTCTACAAAGCCCCCAGACATTCTGACATTCCATATCTTGATCTGACCTCATCACACCCTGTACACTCAAGATACGCTCCATATATGGCCAGTGCTTCTCGCCCTCATGCGTCTTACTGGTTACTGGTTATCATTCTTTTAATTTTCAAAAACAGCAGATGTACAGAGTGACACTGTGGGCTTATCCGTTATTTTTGAGAACCACCGTTCTAAATCCTAACTCCTAAGGGCTATATCTTACCGCTTATCCCTAAACGTATTTGCCATTTTACACTATTTTGAAAAAACATTTTAAAATAGTTCTAAAAGCCGATCAACAAGCTCACAACGTGTCAATGTAGATCGGCTAGTTGAACTATTTTAAAATGTTTTGCAAGATAGTAAAATATGGCAAAAAGTTTAGGGATAAAGGCTAAGGCACGCCCAAGATAGGGCCATAAGAGTTTTCAGAAGGCGGGGGCCACATGCGGCCCCCGCCTTCACTTAAAATGTTTTGCAAGATAGTAAAATATGGCAAATAAGTTTAGGGATAAAGGCTAAGGCACGCCCAAGATAGGGCCATAAGAGTTTTCAGAAAAACTTGTGTTGCTATATAGCATACATGGGCAACTGGCGGGGGCCACATGCGGCCCCCACCTTCACTTAATGCGGCCCTCAGGTTAATATTGCAATACTGATACAGTATTGATTTCAGCTGTTAACAATTCCAAACAACATGCAAACATGACCCGCGTCTATTAGTAGCTTAATATTAAAATGTTATTGTATTTTCTATGTCCAATGTATTTGTATTTAAGTTCATAAAGTTAACATAAGCATAACTAAATGCATTTGAAATTAAATAAAAAATTATACTTTTCAGGATTCCAATTCAAAAATAGAAAAAAATAATTGAGGATTTCAATTCAAATATAGAAAGAAAATCACACCCGTGTGAAGTGAGTGGTGCAACTCCGTGTGGGGGTCCCGGGGGGAATGACAGAGTTACCATGTGGGGGTCCCCGGAACATCCAGACCCCCATGAACGCGCCCAGGGGGCCGGGTCGGTTCCGGCATGCCGCCCCGCGTCCGAAACGGTTGAGAAATGACAGAGTTACCGTGTGGGGGTCCCTCTACTGTACCCTCTACTATACTGTACTGTATTGGCACACCCGGAATATATATCATATATATATATACAGTTAAAATGTGCATGTGTGTTTGTGTGTGTGTTAGGTTGCGCACAGGTGGTGAAAAACAACCATGCTGTTTTCGTGCTCAGACACAGCCAGCCAGCCAGCCAGCCAGCCACCCACCCACACACATAGCTCCGTAAGGGAGTGGTTGCACCACTCAAAAATAGATCTACAAGCTCAAAACGCGTCACAGTGCGACACGTTTTGAGCTTGTAGATTGGCTATTTTTGCTACGACATTATATGCAATGTGGCCCCTCTGGAGTGAGTGTGGAAATATAGTGGCCCTCTCCATCGTCAAAGCTGCCGACCCCTGCTATATAGGTATATAGCTAAAATCTAAAATCACACAGATGCTTTCCCGATTTTATTGAGGCAAACCCTGGAGGGGATAGCCTCGGGGGGTCAGGAGGCAGCGCGGGACGTGGGGCAGAGCGGGACGGGGACGATGCAGTGCGGTGGGGTGGTCGCTGTGCCGTTGGCACCGCTTGAAAGAAATCCCGCGCTTGTTTTGTGGCATGGTGCCGACTTGCCGTGGGGAAACTCTACGGGGAGCAGCATCCGTTTGGAAGCAGACCAGGGACTGCTGGGGGTGGTACCATACTGGGGTGTACTGGTGGTAGAACCCCTGCAGGGGGGCTCAAACACCAGGGGTTCTCTGAACCAGTGTTGATTTCGTCAACTGAAAACCATGATGAAAGGTAGTTCGTTGACTACCTTTTTTCACTGACAAAACAAAATAAAAAACTAAGCTATGATCACAAAAACTATGACTAGATATACTGACAGTTTCGTCAACAAATATAAACTAGACTAAAAGGTTAGGGAGGGACTATAGTGGAGAAGAGATCATTTTATGTTTGGTTGTGCTCAGGTGTTGCGCTCTGAAAATAGACGATTTTCGGCATGCAACCAAGTGTAAAATCAGCAGGCATTACGACGCCAAAATCAACTGCAGATTGAGTTGACTAAAATCGTATGATATTTAGTCGACTGAAACTAGACTATCACAAACATTCTAGGTGACTATAAAATTGCGGGATGGTGCGGGACTTCATTTTGTGTTGCGGGGCGGGAACGGCAAACAGGCGGTCACTGCGGGCGGTCAAAGAATGAAATCAATGCGGGAGCGGGCGGGAGTGGTCAGAAATCCAATGGGAGTGGGCAGGCGTGGGATTAATAAAACTCTTTTCATGACATGCATAAGATCTGGTCATCCCATCTTAGTAAGATGTTCAAAGTAAAAATATTTAGGACGACGACGGTTGAGCCGATTCTACTCTATGGCTCTGAGACATGGACATAAAGAAATTAAATTAGAGAAACGTTTGGATGGCAAACTAATGAGAGCGCAAAATCTGTCTTGGAAGAGCCACCCATCGACTAATCTAATATATGGCAACCTTCCCCGTGTTTCTTCAATAGTCCGATCTAGAAGAACACAGTTTGCCGACCAGTGGCGACCACTGCTATACAGAGCTGACAATGAGGTTATATCTTCCCTTCTTCTCTGGAATCCTGCCTCAAAGCAGACCAGAGGTAGAAAACTGCCGTTCCCTGATGTCATCGCTATAGGGACACATGCATCAGTAAGCAGGAACTGGCCGGGATGGCAATGAAGGACCGGAAAGTCTGGCAGTGGCATTGTGAAATCCATGATCTCGACCGCGGTCGAAAAATGATGATGTGAATAAAACTCTCCCGTGCAGGGTTCTACTGTGGACCACCAGCGATAATCCTCGAGGACCACCGAACCCTAGTCTGTGTGTGTGTGTGTGTGTGTGTGTGTGTGTGTGTGTGTGTGTGTGTGTGTGTGTGTGTGTGTGTGCGTCTGTGTGTGTGTGTGTGAATCAACTTTGCCTTGTTGTTGCAACATCATTATCCTGCAGTTCCAAAGCTCCCTGCGGCCGAGAGGGGCTCTCTCTCTCTCTCTCTCTCTCAGCTGCCAGCGTGCCTTGAATGAGAGAAAGCAGCTTCCACGTCTACAGAAAACCACCCCAGAAGAAGCAACTGTAGGCCACATAACACCCACAGTATTGGTCGCACACACTGGTTGCCAAAGTGACAATATTTTATTTTTAAGACGCAGACGAGTAAAAAGAACCCAATGTTCCGGTGGAAAGTAACTGCCTTCTTCAGGGTAGTCCTAGACCTAGACTACTATTTAGATTCTTCTGCTGTTCGGCCGGTACCACTATAAGGACTTTGGTGTACGTAGCATTCTCGTACACACACACACACACACACACACACACACACGGTATCACCACTTGAACCCTACACACATCGGCTATTTGAAAATAGCTGATCTACAAGCTCATCTGTTGCTCATGTGTTGCATGATACTCAGAGATCAGAGATAAGAGATCTGCTATATTTCCTAAAACATTGTAACTATACAAACCTTGTATGGGGGGGTCGCTAGCATAACATATTTTCAGATTTGGGGTTCCATGGACATGAAAATATGTAAGAATCTAAATATTTGGAAACAAGCCCAATTAAGCAACTACACTTTAGAAACCAGCAAAAAAAATAACAATAATAAAAAGCAAGTACCAATATTTAAGTGATTTTACAGAAAAACAAAGTCACAGTAACAAAGTCAAAGTAAGTGGATATGGCAACCCTGGACAGCACCAGTTTTCAATTTCAATTCATCGAATAAACCGAAAGCGTATTTTCTTAAACCACATATTTTAAACCTCCAGCATCCTGGGGGTAAATGTCCAGCTAGAAAAAGCTGATTGTACAAGCTCACAACTCCCACGCGTTGCATCGCGTTCTGAGCTTGTAGATCGATGACCGCGTTCTCCTATGTTTTCAAATTGACGCAGTATAAAATAGGGCTCTATGCGGTTAATAGGCCAATTTCACATGTGAGCTAGGAAAAAAAAGAAAAGAGAAGTTCATTTCTTTAATTGTACCTGATTTGAATATGGAGGTTACAAAGCCATCCTTTGGAGTAATGCCATGTATGATTAATGATAAGAAGAACGGAACTAGGTTTCCGTATGTGTGTGTGTGTGTGTGCGCGTGCGTGCGTGAACACGTGCTATAGCAAGCCTTTCATGTTTCATTAATCTCACTCCAGCAGAACACACACACACACACACGCACACACACACACACACACACACACCTTTAACACAAATCTCCACTCTCATCTAGAGCTGTGTTGAGTTGTGATTCTCTCTCTCTCTCTCTCTCTCTCTCTCCTCTTTGAGTTTCCCCCGCACTTTGAAGTAGGGATATCCATTACTTCCACTGTTCCACAGCAATTTTCCTATTAATCGTGTAAAACGATTTGAAAAAGTAGTGAAAGTAGTATCTACTACATATTGCGAGCTTGTAGATCGGCCATAGAGCACCTACTGAAGTCTAACGCATCCTACCTGTGGGTCCTACCTACTGGGTCACGTTCCCCCCCCCCCCCCCCCCCCCCATTCTGAATTCCCATAAACGGGTTTTATATTGCGTCAAATAAGAACTGTGTTTAAAAAACAAATGATCCCGGCGGTTTGGATATGAAGAATGTACAAAAGAGTGTGCAAATGGAACCGAATTGACTAACGGTTCCATTTTACACTCTCAGAGTCTCCATGTGTGCATATGTGCCAGCACCCAACACTATCTCCATACAAAAACACAATACAATACAGATAAAAGAAAGATAGAGTGTGTAGTGTGCCAGCACACAGCACCATGCGTTGATGCCATGTGTGCATATGTGCCAGCACCCAACACCATGTCCATACAAAAACACAATACAATACAGATAAAAGAAAGACAGAGTGTGTAGTGTGCCAGCACACAGCACCATGCGTTGATGCCATGTGTGCATGTGTGCCAGGGGACCGTAGCCTAATTCATTGGGGTCCCAGAGATAGAAATGATGATTCAAGTTTCTTTATTAGTAAAAATACCCCTTGAGATGTACCATCTCGTTTTCGAGGGGCTCCCAACAGTAGACTGTCACAATCATAAACAAATGAAGAAGAAATGCCATTAAATCGGGGACCGTAGCCTAATTCAGGTCAATGAAAATGGTCGAGAATCACTGCTAGAGCCATACAAATCTTCTCTCATGGGGGTTCTTGGCATATATTTTCAAATTGGGGGTCCGCGGGCTGATGGGTGTCATTGTGGGGGTCCTTGCCGCATGAAAAAGTTTGGGAACCACTGTTATATGAGTCGGTTTTAAGATGACCCAATACATTCTCCGTAGAGACATTACTTCTGTAAGTTCTGTGAACCAGGTGATGAACGAGTGACATCAGGTACTCTATTTTTGCCACATTTGTGTGTCACTGTCATTTGACAAAGTAGAGCAGCAGTTCCCAAACTTTTTCATGTCAAGGACCCCCAAATTGACACTAATTAGCCTGTGGACTGGACCCCCATTTGAAGAGATATGCCATTGACCCCCATAAGAGAAGATTTTTACGGCTCTAGCAGTGATTCTCAACTATTTTAATTTCAAGGACCCCCAGTTTGATATCCATTAGTCTACGAACCCTCATTTAATGGTATCTCTGTGACCCCCAATTTATATTGTAAAATCTATGTTAATTTAACTGAGAGTGTACAGATGGAACCAAATGGACCAGTTAGGGTCCATTTGTACACTCTAAGAGTTACAGGCCCATGAGGGTCCATTTGGTTCCAAACTATCATTTAGCTGGGGACCCCCTGGAACTCCCTCAAGGACCCCTAGGGGGTCCCAGTTTGGGAACCACTGAAGTAGAGCATTCATTTACAAAGAAAAAAAAAAAGAAACATTGAAACATGGAGATACAAGTTTTCTGCCCAACGACAATATCTATTTAACAGAAAATGTCTATCAACGAATCAATTAACCACATAAGCCCTATTACTTATATACTTATACCTACAGTATTACTTATACTTATAAGTATACTTATTGTATACTTATGCCCTATTATTGTCGCTCAGCAGTGTCGTGCAACACCAGTGAAACTACTGTAGCAGATCTATGCAATGTTTCATTAATCTCACTCCAGCAGCAGAGCACACACACCTTTCAGCAAAAATCTCCACTCTCATCTGGAGCTGTGATAAATCGTCTCCTCTTAAGAGTTTCTCTGTATTAGAATGATGTTGGCGTCTACATGCCTAGGATGCTGACACGTGCAGCATCGGTTCACGCTCCGGGACAGGGAGGTGTTGATGTGGGCATGCTCTTGGCATGATTCCTGCCATTCCATCCTAAATGTGCTTTGCTGCAGCGATTCAGAACTGAGAAACATCTACGATTACGCTGACCGGGTCAGGTTAGCCAATCAGGGACTCCAATCAGCGTACGATTGCCGCAAATGTTCACACATTGCATGTTTTATAGCACCACCGGGAAACATCACGCAAATTGGTACACATTATCTCTATAGTCATGTCATCAAGGCGAACCTGGCAGATGTTTCCTAATGTTGCCACTTAACATTGATATAACAATACAATTAACAGTAACTGAAACACAATATTATGTTCTACACGCCCACGAATCATCATTGTGTCTGTGTAATAACTCCATCCACATCAACACCTCAACTTCTAGAGGTTCCACTCACATCTATAATGACGATGGTGATGGTGACGTGACTCGTTTTGTGAAGAGCAAGCAGGCGAGCGATCCGTAGGAGAAAGTATCTCTCTTACAGCCTGTAGTACTTATAGTGTGGGAGTTCGACAGCACCGCCACAATGATGTGTGGCTGTCTTGACTTCCACCGTCTTCCCACACACCTCATCATGACATGAACAGTCTAGTGGTGGCTGAGTCATTTACTGGAGCTTGTGATAGTACAGTAGCTAGACAGTGTCAAGGTTGTGATTAGACCCTACAGACAAATGTGATCGTAGAATCTGGATGTACATTTTTTTAACTTTACCAGAGTATTTCCAATTGTCAATACTTTTGCTACTACTCAGCTACCATCTCAGAAAACAATATTGTACTTTTACTAATTATTTGAAAACTTGAGTTACTAGTTACCTACTGTAAATCCTCACATAGTGCTTGTATTTGTTTCAACTGTAGTGGGTACAAGGCTTTTATTGGAAGGCAACTGTAGTGGGTACAAGGCTGTAGTGGGTACAAGGTAACTGTAGTGGGTACAAGGCTGTAGTGGGTACAAGGCAACTGTAGTGGGTACAAGGCTTTTATTGGAAGGCAACTGTAGTGGGTACAAGGCTGTAGTGGGTACAAGGTAACTGTAGTGGGTACAAGGCTTTTATTGGAAGGCAACTGTAGTGGGTACAAGGCTGTAGTGGGTACAAGGCAACTGTAGTGGGTACAAGGCTGTAGTGGGTACAAGGCAACTGTAGTGGGTACAAGGCAACTGTAGTGGGTACAAGGCAACTGTAGTGGGTACAAGGCTGTAGTGGGTACAAGGCAACTGTAGTGGGTACAAGGCAACTGTAGTGGGTACAAGGCAACTGTAGTGGGTACAAGGCTGTAGTGGGTACAAGGCAACTGTAGTGGGTACAAGGCAACTGTAGTGGGTACAAGGCAACTGTAGTGGGTACAAGGCAACTGTAGTGGGTACAAGGCTGTAGTGGGTACAAGGCAACTGTAGTGGGTACAAGGCAACTGTAGTGGGTACAAGGCAACTGTAGTGGGTACAAGGCAACTGTAGTGGGTACAAGGCAACTGTAGTGGGTACAAGGCAACTGTAGTGGGTACAAGGCTTTTATTGGAAGGCAACTGTAGTGGGTACAAGGCAACTGTAGTGGGTACAAGGCAACTGTAGTGGGTACAAGGCAACTGTAGTGGGTACAAGGCAACTGTAGTGGGTACAAGGCTTTTATTGGAAGGCAACTGTAGTGGGTACAAGGCAACTGTAGTGGGTACAAGGCAACTGTAGTGGGTACAAGGCTTTTATTGGAAGGCATATACAGTATAAAAAGGAGGCCTATATATTTCTATTTTTCAAACAGATCATAATGAACCCAGTTTGAACCCAGTGAAATGTACTGGGTTAATTTATTGAAACCAAGTAGTATAGTCTACTTTTACTTTTGGTGTTAATATAATATAATATTTTGAAAGTGGTGATGCCAATACGTCTATCTCTCTCTCTCTCTCTCTCTCTCCCCCTGTCATGGAGCCAGGGCGAGGGAGTGACGCATCATCATTGGTTATTCCACACTGAGCACTCTGTCGATTCTCTCCTCTTCCTCTGAGCCGCGGCTTCATATCTCATCAAGAAAAATGCCAGCCCTAACCGCGCCTGGCTCCACATTAAAAAAAACAGGTGCGCACAGTGCCACAGGCAGACCTATTTGTAGCTTCACAGTGAGATGTGAAGCGGCGAGGTGAGGATATATCTATTACAGGGAGACATTTCTCTGCTAAATTAAGCTGGGGGAGGAAGAGAGAGAGAGAGAGAGAGAAGAGAGAGGAAAAAAAGAAACTCCACACACACACACACACATTGCTGCAACGTCTCAATCATTTTCAATTATTTCACCCCCGCCTTTTATGTTTTGTGATTAAGGCAGGTTGCTATGACTCGACGTCGCATCTTTCAGTTAAGTCATTGACTGCCACTAACGAGATTTCTCGACTCGTCATTATTCTCCCAAGGTAGCGTATTCGAATGTTATCAACCCATATATCAACCAGTAGGTTACTTATCAAGAAAGACCATGCAATGGAGTCAGTAGGAGACGTTGTTGTTGTGTAGTCGACGTGGCGTTGGTCGCGTTGTCCGACTACTAAGTTAACCCTATTACCAGATTCTTCCCTCCCAAAAACATGATCATCAGGTATTATGATTATACTAGGAGGAATGTGGCAACACCCACCTTTGCACCACCCTCCTAAACTTAAGCCGCGCCCACAGCTGTTGTTAATGATAATGATAATAACGGGAGGGTTGATTTTAGTGTCACTAAATCGGTGATACCAATACTACTATACATTTACTCGAGTATATTTTGAATACCAGACTTTAGCTATCAAGTGTAACAGAGTATTTCTACATTGTAGTATTGATATTTTTGAGTGGTGCAACCACTCCAAGGAACAGCAATGTCCGTGTTAACCTACCTATGTGTCCGTTCACCAACTATGTGACTATGAGCACGAGTACCAATGAGTACCAAAAGTGGCGCTGTTGTGCCAGAAACGGAGAGAGAGAGATAGTGCTGCACTGTTGCCTGCTAATGAGAGACAGAGAGAGAGAGAGAGAGTGGGGGCAGTTCAAAAACCCGTCCACCAGTGACATCATCGATGGGGAATCCAAGCTAATAGAAACTGCAAGCTTTCTATTCCTGAAAAGTTGCAATGCGAAAATGGAAGTCATCGTTCTCACGATAATACAAATCTAAATATTATAAAAAAATAATAAAAAAATTGAAAAGTGGTGAAGTGGTCCTCTATGTCAGGGGTTCTCAACCCGTGGGTCGCGACCCCTCGAGGGGTCGCCAAATTAGTTTGGGGGGTCCCCAAATTATTTTCAAAAAAAAAAAGTTTAGTTTTGGGTTTTTTCACGATTTTTCAAAAATAGCAGACCTACAAGCTCATAGCGCGCCACTCGGTGGCGC
Source organism: Electrona antarctica (assembly GCF_951216825.1). NCBI lineage: Eukaryota > Metazoa > Chordata > Actinopteri > Myctophiformes > Myctophidae > Electrona > Electrona antarctica. The sequence goes on along the minus strand of NC_136803.1, from coordinate 15,634,775 downwards.
GCTATGAGCTTGTAGATCTGCTATTTTTCAATAGCTAAATTATAACATAATGCTTAAACACCAAAAGGGGTTCCCGCCCAAAATGGGTTAAGGTTATTGTAGCAGTCAATTTATATTGGGGGTCGGGAGGAGGCGGGGCGGGGGTCCCGAGACATTGCCAAAGCATTTCCGGGGGTCCCCGGCCAAAAACTTTGAGAACCCCTGCTCTATGTAAAACATTTGAGTACTTTTTCCACCACTGCTATTTGTGCAACCCTTTGTTGTCCTGCACTGCGGCACTCTCTTTAAGAGAACCTGAACAACGTAATGTGTGACCTGACCAGAATTGACAGCTGCGTTATCCCCTGGCCTACAAAGCCCACAGCAACACCGCACACTTGAACTGGAACTCCTTATTCGTTTTCTTTGCCTTCTGCAGGTCAGTAAGTATAAAACGACGACGTTGCGGAAGAGCAAGCGAACAAAGTAGGTGCCTTTTCCCGCAAAGTTCAGGTCGGCATCGGGGTTCGTCACACAAGACGATCAGCATCGCGGCAGGGACCGTGTCGTGAACACTATGTGTGATTAGTCAGACTACAAGCTCAAAACGCACGTTTAAAGCCTGTGGATCTGCTATTTTTGCTGTTTTTGAATTGGAATCCAGAGGTTTCCATCCGACAGAGACGATTCGTAGAGTCGGCCTCAGGTCGTAATGGGTTCGGAGGTGCCAACACCTCCACCCTCTCAACCAAATCAATGGAGAAAGTAACGTTGCACGTGTTTTGCTCACCGTGTCTGTCACCACCAGAAAGGGCACAGGGGAGGGTGATCACTGGCACTGTGTGTGAGAGAGAATTTTGTTGTTCTTTTAAAATTAAATATTCCAAAAAGGTTTATTAGTAGGTTAAATGAAGTCCCGTCACACCGTTACATTCTGCACATAATTTTGCATTATTCAAACTCCTAACTCTGACTGGGGAGGGAATGGGAGATGGGTTAGGTGGGTTATCCTATTATTCTAATAGTCTAATGGTCATTACATCCTGATATGAAAGGTGTCACGCGTTTGTCCACCGCGACTGTCACCACCAGAAAGGACGAAAGGTCAGAGACGAAATGATGTCAGAGGCAGAGCACGCCAGAGGTTCATACTGTCTAAACAAACAGCGGAGCTGTGAAGTCACAGGCCGTTCTAACACTGTGTGGGCAGGGTCTAAAGGTCACAACTCATAGTGGAGCTGCAAGCAAGTACAAAACAGTCTTTGTCCTCTGAGGACTTTGTTCGGTTTTGGCAGGAAGACCTGCCAAACAATGCTGAAGAAACAAAAGAAAACTTTTACTTCCTTAAAGGTATATTTCACTTGATGCGGCATTTAGATACACATGCATTAGAAGGACAATATCAGTCACCAGAACCAATAGAATTTCAAATCAAACGGTTAACCGGCATTGACATATATATATACGTTATACGTTTTCAGTGTTTATGATAGAAAGCGCTCTTCCGCAACCTACAGCTTCTGGATGAGAGGACAAAACCAAGCCGGTTCAGTTATAGGATTTATAAAAATAACATTTTCTCTGCTTTCTGTTCCCAACAATGCCAATAACTGAAGAACAGAACATTGCGGTAACACGTTTTGTTCTTCCCCCCGATGAAAGTAGAGAGGCTCTCCTTTCTTTTGAGATACTTGGTGTTTACAGAACACAATATTCTGTGGGTCTTGAGAGATTAGAAGGAACGCCCAAAAAAACGCTGGCATTGGCTGCAGGCTGTTCTATAGAGAAACTCTGGGAGTAAATTACGGTAGTTAATTCTCGTCGTTCCTTACCTTCCCCGGGGCAGCGGGAGGGCTGAAGCGACCAGCACACACCAGGAAGGGGTCCGGCGCGGGTTTGGCGGCCTTCACGTCGGGGTCGTCTCCGAGCACGATGTGGCTGAAGAGGTCAAAGAAGGCCCCGTGACGGCTGGTCTTCATCTGGAAGGTGACGCCCGCCGAGCTGGTGCACACCGCCACGGGCACGCCGCTGTCCCGGAGGTGGCGAACTAACCTGTCCACACCTTTGGGAAAAAGATAACGGACAATAATACACACATTTAAAAAAGTCAACACATTCTCACTGTACTATAAAGCAGGGGTTAGACATGGGTGCCAACATTGGCACAGGGGAGGGTGAATACTGGCAGAAGTGTGTGAGAGAGAGAGAGAGAGAGAGAGAGAGAGAGAGAGAGAGAGAGAGAGAGAGAGAGAGAGATTTTGTTTTGTTTTTAATATTCCAAAAAGGTTTATTAGTCAGTTAAATGAAGTCGCCTCACACCTACAAATTACATCCTGCACATAATTCTGCATTCATTCAAACTTGCATCCATTACATCCTGATATGAAAGTTGTTGAGGTGCTAGCCCCTCCTATGCCCAGCTTTCCTTGGTGTTTACAGAACACCGTAGCGATGATTTGTACATTACTTTTGTACTTTTACTCACAAGTACATTTTGATTACCGGAATTTTACTCATAACATTGCAGTATTGATACTTACTTCACATACAAAATAATCTAGGAGTAGCCTACTTTTTCCACCAACGATCAAGAAAGACTTGAATGTGTAGACATGGCAACCCTTCATTGACTATTTCAATAGGTGCACGCTAACCCCTCCTACACAATAGATAACAAAATCAAAAATTGGAAAGGAAAAAGAAAAAAAAGAACTGAGTTTTTTCTTATTTTATTTTCTCATTTAAAAAGAAAAATGTCGGTGTTGGGAAAGTTTGAAAGCAAGAGTGTCTGTCCTGTTGTCTTTATTTTGTTTGTCTGTTCACATTTGTCACTGTTTAACTGTTTTTTGTTTTTTCTTGTTTATCACATTTATGTACCTTTTTTATTATGTATTGTATGTCACTTAAGTACTCATTATCTGTCAATGATATTTTGAAGTTATGTCATAATACAAAATGCCTAATAAAAACAGTATTTAAAAAAGAAAAAGAAAGACTTGAATGTGTTGTGTTATACTTGTATACTCTGAATGATGACCGTGACACTGATAACGACATAATTGGAGATGGTGTTTAAGTACCGCTCAATTTGTTTGCCGAGTATGCAAATATTCGTCGCTATGGTAACAAGAGCGCTGGCCTTTGGAGTGAAAGCCAACCAAAAAAAAGTTTAATCTCTTTAATAAATGAATCAACAAATTACGTGAAGTGAATCTTCATCGGGTGAGCAATGTAGAGACGTAGGCATCCAAAAACATACAGCTGTGAGTCGCTGTGAGTGCATGTGAGGACGTGTTATTATGAGGCTTAGATTGTCAAGCGGCCTGCGCCAAAATTCGATATTCAACGAATGATGGTGTAACGCAACCACACAGTAAGGGTGAAGCTGTGGAAACCACACATGCCCAGTAAGGGTGTAACTGTGGGAAAATGCAAATAAACGCAAATAAACAGCATTCAGTTTGTTCATTTGGAAAAAAGGCTTTGTAGTGCCCTGCATAACATGATGGTCTACGATGTATGTGTGCAAAATGCAGATGAACTGTGCAAGTGAGGGGGAGCAAGGGGGCTAGGACATAGACATTTCTTCATTTATATTGTTAGATTAAGCCTTATTTTATACTTTGCCTATTCAGAAATACCATGCAGGCTTGTAGATCTGCTATTTGAAAAAAAGAAAAAGAAAAAAATATCTGAAAACTTTCTTTGATTAATGTATGTATTTTAAAGCCATTTTAACTCAAATGTTTGCTTCTGGAGGTCCCTGGCACAAAATATAGTTTGTGTGGGCGAAATACACCATTTTGGAGTCCTTGTCATGAAAAGGTTTGATCCACACTGACGTTCAGACACCACCAAAATGCTTCTGGTATTTAATGGACACCAGAGTCACTCCTTCATTATGTCACTCTGCCACCATCATGGAGACAGAGATGTTTGCATTTGGGAGCCGAGGGGACTTGTTGGACTGCAGTGTGTTTGGCACAGAGACCGACTGACTGACTGACTGACTGTGACTAAACCTTCTGCACAGCTTCTTCCAGAAATAAATACATCACATAGTTATCAGGCATAGACTGGCATAGTACCGCAATGCTAATATTTTAGGCAGTATCGGCAGCTTTTCCAAAGCTCTACTTAAAGATGTTATGCAAGCTGGCAGTTATTATTCAAGGTATGTATGTACTGTATGCTCTGGAGCAGTCAGGGCTGAGTCCCACATGGGATCAGGTGGGAACTGGCTGCTGGCAACAGCAACAGAAAGACAATATACAGCCCACTGAAACTAAATACTAAGCCCAATAAAAACAGTGGGATTGCGGTTTCATCACTTCCAAGACAGGGGTCTAATGCAGTGGTTGTCAAACCTTTCAGGCCCCCCTGAAAGGTTTTCAGGCCCCCCCAAAAGAATCATAGTTGTGTGAACTGAGGACCCCCCACCCAACCTGACAAGCATTTAGAATTGCAGGAGTAATAGTTGAGGCATGTAATTTGAAAATAGCTGATCTACATTTTCAAAATTGTTCCAAATGGACTCTTACAGATGTGTAACGTATCCCTAACCCTTTGTACATGTACATGTACTGGCTTTCCCTACATAACCCCCCCACACACACACACACACACACACCCTTCTTGTTTGTCCTTTTTTGTCCTTTTCTAGTTTTTAACCTTTTAAACCTTTTTAACTAGTTTGACACAATTCTTCTAATAAAAATGTCTGTAAAGCGACTTTGGGTACCCAGAAAAGAGCTATATAAATCGTATGTATTATTATTATTATTATTTATTATTATTATTTACAATATCTGAGTTAAATTAACACTGAGGATTTTACAGAGATAAATAGAGGTTCTAGGCCGGGGGTCCCCAGCAAAAGTAGTATACTATAGCATCACTGCCATGATGTACAGCTTGCAGTGCTTGTACATCTGCTATTTTTTAAAATATTGAAAATGTTGACTTTGGATTTATTTTATTTTTTTCCGGGGGAAATATGTGGAAATATGCAGGCTGTGAGAACTGAGACCCTTCACAATAAAAGCATGCAGCTTTCACAAGTTGGCCCATAATAAAGACAAGGAAAAGGATTAAGAATTAGGTGGCATTTCACATTGCATATGAGCTATTTTTTTCTCCAAAATGTATTTTTTTTAAAGGAATTATTTTTTTATTATTAAATCCCCCAAAGTTTTTTATTCAATAAAGTCTGAGGTTCTATATGGCTATGGGCTGTGGTACTGTGGTAATAATAATAATAATTCAAAAAAGAAAGAACGAAAAAGAACTAAAACATTTTGGAACCATGAACTTTAGTTCAAAATATTGAATTATGAATATATAAATATATAAATATATGAATATATGAATATATGAATATATAAATATATAAATATATAAATATATATATATACTGTATATATTATATACATACACATATGTATGTATATGTATATAGATAGGCCTATACACCGTATATCTAGGTGTGCCCTGAGATTTTTAGGCTATGAAAAGTGTGCCCTGGGACAAAAAAGGTTGGGAAACACTGGCCTACACAACCTGGCATGAGTTGTAAAAAGTGTGACAGGCCTACTGTACCTGGCATGAGTTGGGCAGAGGGGAATATCTTCTCCTGGATCTGCCTGGTTTCAGTGAGTAGTTCTTGGGCCGTCATGGGCAGGCGGAGCTCGTCACAGACCACCTGGGCAGCGTCCAGAGCCTTCCTCCCCATCACCTTGGACTTCACGTCCCACGTGTAGCGCTTCTCGAAGCGGTCACACACCTCCTGGAACGACACCGTGTACAGCCTCTCTGTGTCTGCAAGGAAGAAGACAACACCGTTAGAGAATTGCTACCTTTTATTTTCCCTTATTTCCGTTATTTTATTGCGTTATAATTCCTGGGTCTGAAATAAAGATATAAAGATTGAATTGTTATATGTAGGCTGCAGTGGTTCTCAAACTTTGTCCATGTCAAGGGTCTAGAAATTGATATAAGACACAGACTACCCCCATCTGAACAGGTTTTGTGCCAATAAACCAGCCCCAGAAGAGAAGAAGAAATTATTCATTTTTCAACATTTTCTTTTTTTTTTAATAGCAGGCTCGCAGCGCTGTACGAAGTGAGGCGCTAAGCTTGTAGATGCTATTGTTTTGAATAGCTAATTATTATATTATTGTTATAAATAGATATAATGGTTTACAATGATCGTGATGCTGCATTAACACATTTCTCTGGGGACCCCCTGGAACCACCTCAAGGACCCCAAGGGGTCCCCCGGACTTCACACCCTATTTTTGACAGGTGCGTGTGATCAATCAAGTATCAGCCAGTGATCAATCGCTGTTCTCCAACACACCACTCAATGCCTCTGGAGATGCATTTCCTTATCTCATTTAATCAATGAGAAGATAAATGTTACTGTTAAATAAAATGTACGCGTCCGCATAACCACTTAGACCTGCAATAAGCCTACTAGTTAAAATGGACCTGAGGTAAACTGTGCTGCACGTTCCTTTTCCATCTCTTCGCCTACAATCGCAGATCTACAAGGCAAGCTCACCACGCGTCACCTTGTAGCGTGGTGGTGAGCTTGTAGGTCGGCTATTATTGGACAAATTTACAATTTTGAGGTGATTTTTACTTCTACTCCACTACATCTCAGAGGGAAATATTGTACGTTTACTCCACTACAAGTATTGGAAAACTTTAGTAGATTTTGATTATTATTTAAAAAACATATAACCACTTATGCTCTCCATGCATATATTTTGGCTATTTGAAAATGACCAATCTAGTTGTAGATCTGCTATTTTCAAAAGATGTGTATACATTTGAAAACTGGTGAAATGGGACATTCTGCGTAATGACTCCGAGTACTTTTTTTGTACTTTAAGTACATTTTCATACACCAATACTTTTACTCAAGTAATCCAGACTTTTACTTAAGTAACAGAGTATTTCTACATTGCAGTATTGATATTTTACTTTAAGTAAAAAAAAAAAAAAAGAAAAAAAGAAGCCTATTGAATTTGTTTCCAACACTGCCCATATGTCCCTATTGGAATGCCCACCTCACCTATCCTGTATCCACACTACGCACCTAAAATAACAGATCTACAAGCTCACAACGCGTCGCAGCGCGAGGCGTTGTGAGCTTGCAGATCTGCATGTTCCTACACAACTAACAGCAACTGACTTGAATGACAGCCAGGCAGCAGCAGCTAGGCAGCTGCAAACAGTGTGTGCAATCTGTTCTTGTTCCACAAAAACAAACGTAATAGACAATAAACATGGTGTATTTTTTTAACCTAGTAATAATCCGTCCATGTCGAAGATGACATGGCTTACAGGCTGGAAGGTCTTCTTCTCACACATGTTTGTTTGGGTTGGTTTCTCTCTTCTTGTTTACAAACTCAGAATGACTGACTGAGAACAACGTGTGCCGGTTTGCGGAAATGGGCCAACGAAAAACTAACACCAAGTAAAAAGGAAAGTGGACGTTTGGCTATAAATATTAACGCAAATAAGGAGGCAATTCAAGATTTTGCATTAGTGTGTTAATAAAAATAAATAAAAGACAACTACTATTACGAAGATGAAATAAGTCACAGTTTAAAAACGTAAACTCACTTCTGGGCGGACGTTTTATGGTCGTCCTTCCATTTTTGCAACGGGCTGATGGGAAATGTAGTTAACTCTCTTTCCACACAGTACACACTCAGTCATGCAATGCTGTTTCTTCCTTTCTCTAGTCTGTGATGAAACCTTTATATGGAATAGATAAATGGCATGCACACTTTTCGCTTTTTATATTTTTCAGTTAAACGACCAATTTATATATTAAAATGTTCAATATTATGGCAGTATCTGAAGAAATTGTAAACTCTAAATGAGGGGGGGAATCTATTTTGTGTGTGTGTGTGTGTGTGTGTGTGTGTGTGTGTGTGTGTGTGTGTGTGTGTGTGTGTGTGTGTGTGTGTGTGTGTGTGTGTGTGTGTGTGTGTGTGTGTGTGCGGCCTACAGTACATAGTGTCAGGGGCATTAGTGCCCAATGGCCCCATACCCTCTATATTTGCCATACCCAATACCCATGGACATATTGGTTCGGTACGTGGTTCTGGACAACTGGATATCCATGTATGCCCATATATGCACCTATACCGGTCAGATCTGCGGTTCTGGACAACCGCCTACATGCGAACAACTGGCGGCTGTCAAGCACTTGGCGATTTGCACTTCACTTAATGCAACCCGCAGGTTAATATCAACTGGCGGCCTTGGGGCCACATGCAGCCCCCACCTTCACTTAATGCAACCCGCAGGTTAATATCAACTGGCGGCCTTGGGGCCACATGCAGCCCCCACCTTCACTTAATGCAACCCACAGGTTAATATCAACTGGCGGCCTAATTTTTTTTCTTCGTTTTCTAAATACCGGTAGTATACACTATAGAGTGCTATGTCTACTTAAAATTCTATCTAAATTACACAAGTTTAACCTTTTCATAGGCCTGTGTTCGTCGAGGCTAGTGCAAGTGCTACGGGCTAAAATGGAGTCTGAAGAGGTGGATTTTCAGACTACGGCGGAAGATTCATTCCATAGTTTTGGAGCCAGAAGGGAGAAGAGTCTGGGACGTGTGGAGCGTTGACATGCATATATATGGGCGTATAGGGTTTGTTTATGGTTATGTCTGTGTCAGACTGACTCATTAACAGTAATATACACAACAATCCGACCATGTAAATACTCTTTATTCAAGCTCTTCAAAGTTAAACATACTTTTCACCCTCACATATAAAACAAGACCTGTGGCTAGTCATCTATGGAATCCACACCGTGTCGTTTTAACCTCATTATAACAGTATGTGTTCCACCTGGACCCTCCACAGCCGGTCACAGGGGCATAAATTATTAATTTACAAAAATAAAGGAAGAAAAAAGAATGAAACATAACACTTCACCGCCACCGCACCGTCGCCACTGCCATTGTTAGCAGCAGTACCACTGTCACATTTTCTCAGAATAATTGGAAATGTTAACCCATAAAGGCCTGAGGCCGATTCTATGTCTAAATCGGTGCTGTCAGCCAAATACAGACGTTTCTTGTACCTTTTATGGTGTCGATGTGCGTTCCCTTTAAATCAGTGGTTGTCAAATGTTTCCGTGCCATGTTAAGGACCCCCCAAATTGATATGTATTTGGCCGTGGACCCCCCCGCGTCTGAAAATGTTTTGTGCCTGGGACTGCGAGGGACGACCCCCAGAAGAGAAGATTTGATCATCTCCAAATTATATTAAAAATAAAACACACACATTCGAGATTTCCCCCACAACTTTCAAAAACAGCAGATGTACAAGCTCACAGTGACCCGCTGCGAGCTTGTACATCTGCTATTTCTTTAGAACCACTGCGCTAAACCACTGTTCTAAATCCCAAGAAAGATAACAATGAAAAAATAACTTCTAAAATGACACGGACGCTTTCCCCGGACGGAACAGGTTAACAGAGTTTGCCTTGTTAGTGTGAAGCAGACATCAGGGGAGATGAGTGCGGCTAGCCCACACCAACCTCTAATGAGCCTATGGATCTCAGGTCTAATTGGGGGGACAGCGATAGAGTGAAATGGAGGCGTTGATCTCCACGGAGTGAAGCTTCTCTCGCCAAATTGCAACGGTTCGGGGAATTGCTCTTACACTGACTGAAAGGCTCGGAACGCCAGTGGTGGAAAGTAACTAGGTATACATGTACTCAAGTGCTGTACTTTAGTACAATTTTGAGGTATTTTTTTTTTAACTTTTTTACTTCCGATTTTCGGTACTTTTACTTCTCTCAAGAGGCAAATATTGTACTTTTAGTCCACTACAATCATTTGAAAACTGTACTTACCAGTTACTTAAAGGACCACTTCACCACTTTTCAACATCTCTTCATATAATTGGTCCTCACTAATGTTCATGATAAAACACCGCCATTTGTTCCTACTCAGTCTTTGTCTCATAGGAGGGCTTTGGGCAGTTCGGACACCCGTCCACCAGTGACATCATCATTAGGCAGATTTTTTTTAAACAAGATTTGTTTTAAAATATATTTAGATTTGTATTATCGTGAGAACGATGGCTTCAACTTTTGCATTGCAACTTTTCAGGAAAATAAAGCCTGCCGTTTCTATTAGCTTGGATTCACCATCGATGATGTCACTGGTGGACGCTGGACGGGTTTCTGAACTGCCCACAGCCTTCCTATGAGACACAGACTGAGTAGAAAAAAATAGTGGTATTTTATCATGAACTTTAATTAGGACCAATTATAGGAAGAGAAGTTGAAAAGTGGTGAAGTGGTCCTTTAAGTTTCTAGATAAAACATACATTACCCACTTCAGCCCGATATACTGTACATTTGGCCATTTGAAAATAGACGATTTACAAGCTCATAATGTGTTGCATGCTATTATAATAAAGTAAATGTGAGTAAATGTGAGTATACTTTTCCCATCCCACCACTGCTCAGAACAAATCAATAGGAGAAAAGAAAACAGGGTGGCGCAGAGGGAAGCAAAAGAGAAAAGAGAAAACACAATATGCTTTTTTATGTAAATGTTACATTTTTGATTGGGGGAGATAGCATTCGAACAAACTACGTACAGCAGAGATACAGTCTTTTATGGCTTTTCCCATCACAGTGCCGAAACAGCCGAGCCTTAAATAGGATGTGGAGATTTGCTCTGAGGCAAAGCCTTGACAAGCAGAGCTTTGCTCTTCTAAGGACCCAACCATCAATGTAGATGTAAAAATAATGAAGGAACCAGAGACAGAGAGAGTTACAGGTAGAGCTTAATTGTTTCCCAAACCTAACGTATGCAGTGCAACAGGAATAGCAGTTGAGAAACGCCATTGTGTTAGAAGTTACTATGCAGATTGACATCTTTGATCTACTGTAAAAAGTGATTTATTGACTACTTGGCTGTGATATCTTAAGTGAAAAATGTTTTATCTGATGTTGAGGTCTGCGAAGGAAATAATCGGATGCGGCATCGATTCCATTCGCTCTCATTGTATTGTGGAACAGGTCTCCAAATCACACTTTTAGTAACAACACAAACATAGCAGCCAACAGCCTATACATGATTACGGTGGCAGCGGTGGCCGAACCGTTTGCGGAGCGGTCTTGATACCGGAAGGTCGCCAGTTCGTATCCCCGGACCGGCACGTTCAAATTACCACCGCTGAAGTGCCCTTGAGCAAGGCATTGAACCACTACCATGAAATGTTCTATGAGCAGGGCCTGGCTGTAAACAAGTATCTGATGCTTAGTCCAGTTACCCTGGGTAAATATAGTAACTTTGCTTTGCTTTACAACAACCACAACATTGGTGACCTACACATTTGTTGTGCTACAGTAGCTAGAGAACTTCTGCCAACGGTAATATAATGTGAATTACCATTTAACTTAACCTATTATTTCGTGAATCATATACATACTAAGCCTAATTGCTTCACATAATGGCTGACTATTTACACACACACACACACACACACACACACACACACACACACACACACACACACACACACACACACACACACACACACACACACACACACACACACACACACACACACACACACACACACACACAGTTTATGGTAAGGCGGTGCACAAGATAAGGCCCTTGATGTAGGAGGGAAAAAGGAGCTGACGAAGTATAAGTCCCTGACGGACTCCAGTCCAGCTATAGGGTTTAATGGTTAAAGGCTCTTGATGTCCCCTCACGACTGTAATCAATCACCTTGATTTGCTTGACAAAGGATTATTTCAGATCAATAATCCCTGGACACTTGATTACTGGAAGCCTGGTTGGCAAATCACATCTACTTATGAGACAAGCATGCTGAGGCCCGATAGCACTTTCTATGCATGGGTCTGCATTGTGCAGTTTAGTACCAACTACAGTGTAATAAAGTACTCCGTTTCTTTATTTTACTTAAGTAAAAGTAGCAATACCACAATATAGAAATGCCCTGTTACAAGTAAAAATCACACCCGTGTGAACTGAGTGGTGCAACTACACATTTATTGTTATAGTTACTGATATAGTTACTGATATCTGTGATGTCAGTGACGTCACATACTAACCATAGCAACCATGCTCTTTTTTTTTGGTACGAACAAACAAGGGTACAAAGCCAGTTGTTGGAGTGGTTTGTACCACTCAAAAAGCGGATCACGTACGTTCTGGCATCTAAATATACAGTACTTTACTACTTACTGTATACTGTATACAGTTAAATCCTGAAGTAGTCTAGTATTTCTCTTGCTATAACTTCTGTTTGTACCGATTAAAAGCGGTATTTTAGATTCAACGTTGGCTATTCAAAAATAGCAGATGTAAAAGCTCACAAGCTCACATGCGAGCTTGTACATCAGCTATTCTTTAACATTTTTGAAAAACCATGAATAATTTGGGATTTTTTTCTAAACAAATCTCTTCTGGGGGGGGGGGGGATCCCTGGCACAAAACCTTTTCATATGGGGGTTCACGACCAATTATATAGCAAATTGGGGGTCCTCCATATGGCACGAAAAAGTGATTTAGAAGGCATTCATAGAATCGGCCCCAGGTAGGCTATGTCTTAATGGCTATACGTCCTTGAGTAAATAAATGTACTCTCCACTGCTGAAGGCCCTGCCCACATCCAGACAGGCCTCTTTGTAATTGTCCTCGGCTCTATCCTTGGATCACTACAGCCTGACACATCCACACTGGAGGGATGGGTGCCCGTAAGCAATCAGCGCACGCCACTATTTACATTGCCATGATAAGCTCGTTAACTCTGCGCGGCTGATCGCTATCGTCCCTCCCCCGAAGCGGGGGCGGCGGCAATTCCCCCGCCGACCATTTGTCCTGAGCCGGGAGATATCCACAATCACCATTTTAAATGAGGAAAAGTGATATGAAATGCAAATTCAGCAGAGCCTAAGATCAATATTGTGCATACCCCCCTGGGGGACTGGAGAGCACGCATGCAGGACAACATGGTGGATGAACACCAGTGTCCTTGACTGCCCACGACACCAGCGTTCAAACATGTACTAAAAAGAGAAAGCCCTTATCGCAAGTGAGGTTTGGAACCACCTGCTCACATGGTTGCTATGGTAATTTATGTCATAGGCATAAGAACAAGAGCAATGTCTTCTATGGAAGCATGTTGGTCAGCAGAAATAGCTAGAATTATTTTAGTTGTTTTTTTCAACATTAGAGCATAAAGTACCAAATTCCTGGCGTCACTCCCGCCGCTACCCCTGGGTCACGGCTGTATTTGTTCTATTGAAAATTCCCATAGAGAAATCAGCCAGGCGATTCTGCGCAGGTAGAATTAGGCAATATTACACGAGAGGGGGTGGTTTAACGTCACTAATGCTGCAGGAACTCGCCAGCAGTTCCGAAAGCAAGGCAGAAGTGCATTAATGACGTTAAACCACCCCCTCAAGTGCAATATTGCAATTATACACCAGTTACTCTTAAAACTAAGAAAATCGCTGAAAAAATATTTGTTTAATGCTCTAGTGAACATACAATAAATACACAAAGGCAATAGGAGTGCAGAAATACATAGGATACCCCCCCCCCCCCCCCCCCTACTCTGTGGGATTTAGGTTTGAAAATTGGCTATTGCTTCCCTTGAAGCATCCTCATTCCTGCTGTACCAGAGAGGCTATGTTGTTTTTCCCAAGGATGACTATAGGGAAGAGGAGCTCTTATTTCACCCCCAAATATATTAATTTGGGGGTGTAGCCACTATGACCACAAATGTCCCAAGAAACTAGCTAGCATAGCCACAGAGCATGCTGGGCTGCGCTCTGGGAGAACAGAGCAGCTGAATTCTTTGTTTTGATTAGCCGTTCCATGATGCTGGTTTGAAGCACGGCTAGAAGGCTGTCAGATTGCTTCCTCGAAACGACCTGTATAATCTATATTTGAAGTGATCAAACTAGGAATATGTTCAGAATCATCTTCCATAAAACCCCTGTGGGTCTCAGATATTTCATGAAAGCAAAGGCTAAAGCCCCAGTCTGTGATTTATACCTGGTTTGTATATTTGTATCTTTTCTATCTGACAATGTGAACACAGCATCACAGTTCCAGCTACAAAGATACGAAGATACATGGTAGCGGGTAGCCTATATCTGTCGCTGCATCGCTGTTGGGAGTATTTTCAATGGAAGCCAGCGACATGAGATATGATATTCATGTCGGTGGCTTGCAAGCCTGTATAGCGTGAGAAGTTGAAGTCATGCTTAAAAGGGAGGCTGTAAAGCCCTCGACAGTGAAGTGTCCATGAAGAGGCTTTCCCTCCTCAGCGATGATAACGGTAATTACAGCTAGTTTTGTTGGATCCTCCACTCTCAATTAGAAGTTGTGATTGCAGAATGGCGCACTCATGTGAGGGATTTATTTACTATACTATACTATATATTCACAGGCTCGTTTGTGAAGATGCTTCGCTAGTGTATATACTAGCTCTAGTGAACATACAAGAAATACACAAAGGCAATAGGAGTGCAGAAATACAAAGGCATAGGATATGCCCCCCCCCCCCCCCCCCCCTACTCCGTGGGATTTAGGTTTGAAAATTGGCTATTGAAGCATCCTCATTCCTGCTGTACCAGAGAGGCTATGTTGTTTTTCCCAAGGATGACTATAGGGAAGAGGAGCTCTTATTTGGTTTGATTTATTTTAATAAAATTGATAGCCAGCACATTTGGGCAAGTGGTTATGGCCGTTTTTAGCGCAAGGAGTGTTTTTTGTGCAAAACTAATGCTTGGAATGGATTCAGAAGCATGAAAACCCCCTAGTTTGACACATCACATGCTACTTAAAGAATGATGAAATTTAGAATTGTTTGCCAGGTTGTTAATGGTATGGTCACATATTATGCTAATTACCCAAATTGCTCAATGTGCAACGTTTGGCAACCAAGCTGAATTTCATCCATTAGGCCATTGGGATAACATTTCTATCATAAAAGTTTATACTAATCACCATTTCTGGGTTCATAAAATTTCCAGTAGACTAAATATTTACAAGCAACATTACAGAAAAACATCATCATCACAGCATGCAGCAGGAATACAGTTAAATCCAGTTAGGCGCAGAATCAGACAGTGTTATCATCATCATTATCATCATCATCCTCGCGGCCCTCATCACCATACATACGCACATGGTCTCAACTCTCTCGTTTAATGTTTAATTTCCAGTATGCTGCACCTAATTGCAATTCTGTAGAGAGCATACGAGTGCTTCTGCAAAGCAAATTATATTTCAATTATTCTTCAATACGCGTGCGTGCGTGCGTGCGCGCACACAATAAGCTGAGGAGAGCTAGACTTCAAAAGTATATGAAATGACATTAATTTGAATTCAAACATCTACTCAGATGCATATCGTCGCGGTCAGGCAGAAAACTTGTATCTACATGATTTCCGCATTTTTATGCTTTGTTTTATTTGTCTTTTTCCGTAAATGCATGCCCTACAAGAGTGCCGCACGATGCAACGCGCTGTAGCTTGTAAACCTGCTATTTTCAAGCTTTCAAGCTTGTTTTCCCCCCAAGAAACAGTTCTGGACTGGACATACAATGTTTCCATCCCAGGCCTTGCATGCATACTGTGGGCTCACCCTTGCTTTGATAGGTTGGTTCTCTGTCAAATAAGTGCAGTCAAAAGTACACTATTTGCCTCTGAGATGTATAGTGCAGTAGAATGTATGAATTGAAAAGTGAGAATATACTAGTAAATTAAAAGTACCTCCGAAACTAATGCAATTAGTTGCTTTCCACCACTGGCTCATTCCAATCTTTGAGACCTCAGGATTTCTGCAAGGGACGTGTAGACACACAGAGATCATGCACAACTTGGCATAAAAAGAGTTTGAAGTCAATTTGACATTTTAATGAAAATTTTAAAGAAGCCAAAGCCGGCTTAGTTAAAATTGAGTGTGGGCTGAATAGTTGAACAGAAAGGCTGACTTGTCATGAAGCGATATTAATGCATGAGCAAGTCTATTAGTTCTTTGTGTAATTAGCCTCCAGCAACAATAATGTCCACATGTCCCTTCAATTAAATGTCAGGGGAGAACGGAATTTAAAGCAACAGCAAAAAAAAATATGTTCGAGATGAGTCCAAAACTATTACGTAATGAGGTATACCGTATCTTAATCCATGGGCAATGCAATGGTTCTCAAAATTCGGTCCAGGGACCCTCAAGGGAAACTTATGGGTCTGTAAGTGTACAAATGGGGCCAAATATTGGCCCCATTTGTACACTCTCAGAGTAATGGGCGTCCTTGAAATTAAAATGTTTGAGAACCTCTTATCTAGGGCAACACAAAGGGGACAACACACATTTTAAACAATTACAACAACTCTTCCAGGACCAGAACTTTTCCAAAGTATATACCCCATTTCCAGTATACTAGTGTATGGTATCCACAGGCCCATATGGTGCAATAATGATGCTCTTACACCAGTGTTCTATCAATGCCCCAAGACAGACTCGAGCAAAGAACAGATCTATAAGCTAACAACGTATCACGATGCAACAAGTTGTTAGGGTGTAGATGCAGGGCTGGACTGGCCACCGGGCATACCGGGCATTTTCCCGGTGGGCCGCGACCGTAGGGGGCCGCCATGATTTTAAAAAAAAATAAAAAATAAAAAATAAACTTGGCGCTACCTGGTGGCGGCAGGCCACCAGGTAGCGCCCCCCCTGACCCCCCCGGCGGTGCAGTGCAGGGGTGGGGCCACATAATATTATGTTGCTTAGGGCCACTACTGTTTGTATCATTTATGTTGTTCTGTAAAAGTGGTGGTATTAGGGCTTGTTTGTGTGTGTGCCTCGACGGAGTGGGTGGTAGAGTTTCTGCTATCTGCGCGCTGGTTGTGGTGGGCCGGTCTGGGCCAAATTCACGCGAAAATGCCCGGGCCGAATTTTTGTCCCAGTCCAGCCTTGTGTAGATGTATCATTTTTGTCATGCGACATCTTGTAGTGTAAACATTAGGCAACAGGTATAGCCTGAGATAATGTGTTGGACTGTAGCGGCAGAGATTTGCGCACGTCCTGATTGGATCTCACCGATCTGTCAGTCACCCCCAGCCCCTCCTTTCCCCCCCAGTGCAGCGCTACGTCACATCATTTGGAGCGACGCCCACCTGGAAGGGTTGACTCCCACTTCTAGCCCAGAGCGGCCAATGGGTTCCTCCAGGCTTTCATTTTTTGCGCAGACGAAAATGAAAGCCTGGTATACCGAGGCTAGGCCACAGGTATTTCACATAATATTAAACGTGTTTTGGGAAACACAATCAATAGCCAAAAACGCGCGCGCACGCACACACACACGCGCACGCACACACACGGCAAAAATACGTTATTTTATAAGGAAATTACTTAAAATGTGACTGTACACTAGGTAGCGGAATGTTATTGGTTTGAACCACACATTAATTACATTAGTGGCAGGAGGTAGCTAGCTGTACTGAGAGTACAATATTGGCCTATAAACGTATGTCGTAAAAGTCTAGCTTTCAAAAAACGTCTATAATTGCTGCACTTTAGAAAGCCTCTGCTGTTAAATATAAATTACGTGTGTGTGTGTGTGTGTGTGTGTGTGTGTGTGTGTGTGTGTGTGTGTGTGTGTGTGTGTGTGTGTGTGTGTGTGTGTGTGTGTGTGTGTGTGTGTGTGTGGTCAACAGCAGCAAGGTTATACTGAGTACTTACACCAGTGGTGTCAAGTAACTTAGTACATTTGTTTTACTTTACTAAGTAAGAAGTATTTCCAATTTTCAACGTTTACATCATTACATCTCAGATGCAAATATTGTACTTTTTACTGATCTACAATGATTTTAAAACTTTAGTTACTTAGATTTGGATTAGTATGACAAAACATCCATTAACCTCTCCAGACACGTTGTGAGCTTGTAGCTCGGCTATTTTCAGCATGTAAATGTAAAATAAGGCATTACAAGGCCTGCTAAAATACATTTTTAGTCGACTAATATTATGATATTCAGTCGACTAAAAGAATAACTTTTCAGACGACTAAAACATGACCAAAACTAAACTAAACTTTATTCAAAAGACTATTAGGCCTACTAAAAACTAATCAAAATTAGCTGTCAAAATCAACACGGCACCACATTGTCTACGGTTGAGAAACACTGTACTAGGGGTGTGTAGATAGTGCATGTGTATGTACGTATGCGTGCGTGCGTGCGTGCGTGCGTGCGTGTGTGCGTGCGTGCGTGCGTGCGTGCGTGCGTGCGTGCGTGCGTGCGTCACAAAGACAAAGGGTTTCAGTGTGCACAGAGACTATGGGAACATCTCCACTCCTTTGATATGCGAGGCTGATTTATGTGTGTGTGTCATGGCTGATGTGCAACGACCCCTGCACAGCGCAATAAAATATTCATATCAGCCGCATGCACAGTCGCACATAGCCCCCCCTACACCCCCCCCAACACCCACCCCCCACCCCGCCTGGCCAATCCAACCGGCTATTTGCAGGCAGAGAAATGTCACACTCTCTGCCCGTTAAGAGAGTAAATATTATGCCACATTCTATAAAGTGCTATTATGGCCTTTTGTGTGTGTGTGTGTGTGTGTGTGTGTGTGTGTGTGTGTGTGTGTGTGTGTGTGTGTGTGTGTGTGTGTGTGTGTGTGTGTGTGTGTGTGTGTGTGTGTGTGTGTGTGTGTGTGTGTGCGTGCGTGCATGCGCACGCACGTGTTTGCATGTGGCTGAGAATCGATATACTGTAGCCTTGTAAGGGGGAGGTTAGACACACAAGAATGATTATTTGTGTTAAATTGAACCCCCCGTGGTGGGAAGCTGCATATGATGTGACTAAATGGGCTTGACTATTGTGTTGTGTTGACATGCAGCAAGATGTCAGCATACATAGCAGGCATGCTGGCAGTGGCAGTGAGTTGTTGGGATTTTTTTTTGTTGAAACATTTTGTTGTTGTTAAAAGGTTACAGCTCTATATTCTGGTGGTAAACAAGAAGAGTCCAGTATATTTTCCTGTGGGTGACCAATTTCATCCAATCAGACTTATCGTCTTAAATTGTGTAATTGTTCCAAATGCAATTTTGGTGGTCTTCCCCATTTAATGTCATATTATGTACCCTATGTGTGTGTGTGTGTGTGTGTGTGTGTGTGTGTGTGCGTGCGTGCGTGCGTGCGTGCAAGGACAATGCTTATGAGTACATGTACTTGATTACTTTTACCACCACTGGTAAATGCATAATTTGCCGTTTAACATAATTCTCACCCGCTAGCTGAATCTGAATTCACGTTTTATCAAGTATTGCATTTCCCCTCCTCCCTGAGCACTGAGAACCTTCTCCTCCATAAAATGAGAGTAAAAGACTTTACACAGAATCTGCGCGCACTGCTATCTGGGATTAGTTTCTCTGGAGGTTTCATACTTTGCACACAAACTGACAGAATGTTTGCCTGAGGATTCACACACAAATGAGCTTTGTTTCATTGTGCCTCTAATAGGACTTACTGAAGCACAGAATGTGCCCATAATGTCCCCAGAAATATTACCCTGGCTACTGCTGTCACTCTACTCACAAAGGCTGTTCACTTTCTTTATTTTTTATCAGACCTGGGGGTGGGGCAGTATGCCACTGACCGGCTGGCTTACTGACTGGCTGGCTCACTGACTGGCTGGCTGGCTGGCTGGCTGGGTGACTGACTGACTGACTGACTGGCTGGCTGACTGACTGACTGGCTGGCTGGCTGGCTGACTGACTGACTGACTGACTGACTGACTGGCTGGCTGACTGACTGGCTGACTGACTGACTGGCTGGCTTGTGTGACTTTGTGGTGAGTCACCGGTTCTCAAACCAGGGATT
Organism: Electrona antarctica; assembly: GCF_951216825.1. Taxonomy (NCBI): domain Eukaryota; kingdom Metazoa; phylum Chordata; class Actinopteri; order Myctophiformes; family Myctophidae; genus Electrona; species Electrona antarctica. The sequence continues at coordinate 15,614,869 of NC_136803.1, read as the reverse complement.
CCATATGATATCTGAAAACAATGGTAACCCTTGTCCTACACATGCACCGTGCACAGAGTGATGAAGTTACAGCATTGGTTTGGCAGACCCGGGTTAACAATGGAATTTAGTGGAGCTTAAGCTCCAGGGCCCGCAGCTTGCAGGGCCCTGTGCGAGACTATTTCAAAAGGTACAGGTACAGCTGTTGCTTCTGTCAAAACCGTATTCATGGGTCACCGATTTCAATGTAACGCAACACAGGAAGTGAGTTTCTTAACCACTCGGTGGGAGGAGACTCAAAAATAGCAGATCCAGCATCGGGGAGCAGCCTTAAGGGCCTTTCAAACGTGAAGTGATTTAACGCGCCTATAGTTCATTTCCAATGAGACCTGCGTTTTTGCACGGAGCAGTCGTGGAGCGACAACGCAAGCGTATTGACGTGAGTGCGGTCCCGTGAATTTGTTGCGCGCGTGCTCATTTCGTGCACACACCCGCGACAGACCTGGATTCTGTTTAGCTTTTTTTTTACACTTGCGTTGTTGCGGCCCTCTTGAGCAGACCTGGAGGAGACCTGTCGTTGATCCAGGCAACAACGTGTGCGTTCCTCGCTTCCCGTTTGAAAGGCCCTTTATAACTATGGGAGCAGCGATGATAGCGCTGGCGGTGCGCTGAACGCACGCGTGTTTATTCACTGGGCGCGCAAACGCAAAATGTGTCGTTCTTGATTGGAGGGGTTGATTCGGCACTGTTGGTCGGCCGGTTGCATGGCCTAACAACAAAACCAGCCAATGGCAGAGCTATCTTCCCTTCAGGCTATTGGAATTTATTAAAAATGAATAAATAAATAAACTTGCGAGAGCAATGGCAGCTTGTCTGTGTCTCTCTATTTCACTGACTGAATTGAGTCCAACAAAAACAGCTTCTGGTAACATTTTAGGAGGCTAGTTTGAAGTCTGTTTATTCAGGAGTTTCTATAGAGCAGAACGTTGCTATGTGGTTGCCACAAATTATGTCACCATAGTAATGCAGAGACGACACACACATCTACATAACAGCAGTGAACAAATCAACAATTGGATGTGTGTGTATATATATATATATATATATATATATATATATATATATATATATAGTATATATATATATATATATATATATATATATATATATAGCTTCGGCAGGTGCTATAGCACCTGCCGAAGCTCACGGCGAAACGCGTCGTGCTAATAAATAAGTTGATGCAGTAAGTTGTCTGTCTTTGTTCCCTGGAGTGTGCAGTCCCTTCCTTGGAAGGTTTTTCCCTTTTTGATGTCTAACTAGACTTGCACCTCCCACGGGTCTTGTTGGATGTGCAGGAGTCCCTTTTTTGTCTCATATATATATATATATATATATATATATATAGCCAAGGAAGACTGATGAGTCAAGTCATCGCCAAGCTTCAAGCGGTAATGTTAACCACTAGCCAAGCCAAAAACAATGTAGTCATAGACTGGAGACGGAGAGTATCAGTGAGTGACTATGAGGTAGCTGGGAGAGGAAATACATAATGCAATACCATATCCACTTCAAAGAACCCCCCTCCCCCCAATCTGAATTCAAATTATGAAGTAGTGATTGTAACATTGAATAGCATGTTGACTGACTGACTGAATCCACCGCGATGTGTCCGGCTGCGCCGAGCGTCTATATATAAGAACACAACTGGGGGATGGAGGCCGGGTGTCGAGGGTGATCTGCACGCACAGTACTACTATGGGCTGGAATGGCGCCTTGTGAGTGGGTAATGTTGCTGGTCGTGGTCAGGGCTCCTCACTAGCAGGTGAGCCTGAGCCAGGGCGGACCACCTCAGAAGAGATGGTTTGTGTTTTTCAAATATTTTCAAGAGTAGCCGATGTGGGGGCGGCAGATGCGTCTGCGGTTGTAATGGGCTATAGCATGACTTCACATATTTACACCACCATGTAATTAGAAATTACAAAGTCTGATCTTCCTCGGCCCGCATCTTTTATCAGCGGAGATTAATTGTCTTGTCATGAGCGCATAATTTCATTGGCTAAGTGGTTTAGGGGCACAAGGATGGTGCGAAAGAGAGAGATAGAGAGAGAGGGAGAGAGAGAGAGAGAGAGAGAGAGAGAGAGGGGAGGCAAAAAAAAGTCAATTAAATTATGCCATCACAGTAGGTCCGACTCGCACCGAGCATTTCAATCTTTTGAATAAATTATTTAACGGGGGAGGGGGAAAAAGTACTAAATTGGGTCGTATAACAAATTAAACATGCTTAACCACAGGCAAAGGGAGTGGTGTGCTTGATAATATGGAAATTATTTACTCACGGGGGGCACAAAATGCAGCAGTCTACAGTTATATAATGAGCAAAAGATGCGACACGCTCGCTATGTGGAAATGTATTCCATTGATTTGAGTATTGGATTCTCTCTAACGCATCACAGAACTACGGTGGAGAGCATTTAACCCCGCGGGGAGTAGTGGTGGAAAAACGTATTCACGTGTTTTACTGAACCCATTTAGGAGGAGGCCGATTCTAAAAAAATAAATCTTCTAAATCCTAAACGTTTTCTGAAAAACCTATGTTTCAATGTCAGTGGTGCTCAACCATGCATTTTCATGTCAAGGACCCACAGAATTATCTGTATTTGGCCGCGGACCCCATCTGAAAATCCCCCCCCCCCCCCCCCCAGAAGCAAAGATTTGAGTTACAAACGTTCGCTCTGAAAGAATATATATTCAAAGATTTGCGCCACATTTTCACGATTTTACAAAAATAGCAGATCTACAAGCTCCTACATGAGCTTGTAGATCTGCTATTTTTCAATAGCAAAAGTATAACAAAAGGGGTTAAGTAAAAGCATTAAATACTGCAATGTAGAAATACTCTTGAGTTTGTTGTTAACTTTTTCTCTGCTATCTACGATTATAATAGTAGCCCCTAGGCTAGGGTAAGGCATTGCATGTGCCACCTACGTACATGTTCGTACCCCCCCCCCCGTATAATACATATAGGCCTATGAAAGGGGCGACCATCAATTTTTACCTTTTAGTATTGCTCCGGTTGCTATGGAGAGCCTCCGTCCTCACCAGCTATGGGATTTATAAATCCAGCTCCATTGAGCCTCCATTATACCAGGGTTCTCTAAAGCTTCGAGCACTGTCCATGGTAAAGCTGTCGCACATCCCGACGATCGTAAATCATTTGTGACTTTGTCTTGCATCGCTCCGTACATGTAACTGTTTCTGACGAGAGCTAAGGGGTATGAGCTTACGGCTAACGATCAATGTCCTCATAACAACAGCCTCCACCTCACTGATAACCAAGGACTGTCTAAAGAGGACGAGACGCGAAGACCGTACGGGCGACGCCATGTTGCTCCATGGTGCTCCATGGAAGGAAAGAAACCAGGAAGTTGTACATGCCCAAATTTGTGCATGTACAACTTCCTGGTCTCAACTGTGCATGTTTCTTTCCTTCCATGGAGCACCATGGAGCAACATGGCGTCGCCCGTACGGTCTTCGCGTCTCGTCCTCTTTAGACAGTCCTTGCTGATAACCCGGAAATGAAACAAGGATCGTAGAGTGAGAGCGGACAGGTGGCACAGGTTAGGTGTGCTTATGCTACCACCTAGTGGGCAATCATGGAGTTATAAGTATATGTCTGGAATTGAACATTTACTTGAGTAAAGGTAAAATTAAAGTATTGGTATCAAAATGTACTTACCTGTAAAGTGCCAAAAGTAGAAACTACTCAGAACGCATGCAGATCTACAAGCTCGCATAGTGAGCTTGTAGCTACTTTAAGTTGTTAATGTATTTTTTTGTAATAATACAAATCTACAAAGTGACTACTATTATGTAAAGTTTTAATTTGTTTGTTTATGCTGTATTGTATGCGTAGTCATTCCAGTCATTCTCCGGTGACTGGAATGCTAATTAATATGCACAGATGCAGTTATGGGGGAAGCTTCCTTGAAGCCTGTTAATTAATGGGCAGTGCATGGTGGGAAAAAAAAGACTCTTAGTTTTTACTTTAAAGGAACCCTGGCTAATAAGACAAATATGCCTAAAACATTATACTTGCCCTCTATAGCTAAAATAAAAATACACCTTAAATATTTTATTGCTTTCATAAATACAGAATCTTTCACTCAATAGGAACTGCTCCCATCGCAAGTTGATGATGTCATATGTCCATGTGTGGTCCAGCCCTATGGAATATATGAATGCATGTGCTAATAAAAAAAAACGTAATACTTCCTATGGTTAATACGAGCATCAAAGCAATATTTTAAATAGGCCTACTTTATATTAGCACGTGCATTCCATAGGGCTAGACCACACATGGACATAGGACATCAACTTGCGACGGGAGCAGTTTCTATTAGTTAAAGATTCTCTATTTATGAAAGAAATAAAATATTTAAGGCGTTTTTATATTGGTTATAGAAGGCAAGCCAGGTTTCGTCTTAAGTAAAAGTATCAATACTGCAATATATAAATACTCAAGTACAAATACAAAAGTATTGGCTTCAAAATATACTTCAAAATACCAAAAGAAAAACTACTGATTGTTGTGTCCGTCTCATTATGATCTTTTTATATTCTCTTTACGTCTGCCTACAGAACCATGCATGACAAACACTCAAGAAATGGCAGTATCATTAGCGCTGACATTTAAAACTCAAATACCATTCTTTTTTTATTCCTCCTAGCTGTCCCGACACCCGTTTCTGTTGTCTCGTCTGCAGGCATCACTGGCTCCAGTGCTTTAATTCGGTTGAGCCCGCAAGGACAAGGACGTGCTTAATACTTCTTAGTGTAAATAGGATCCTTTCTCATTACATCCCACGGCACACCTGGTGTGGAGTGACTGCTCAGAGGCAAGCCGTCCGTCCGTGACGGAAATGAAAAGGAGTGAACTAAACCATAGAGTTATTACTATAATAACTCGAGTGGCCACCGGAAATCCCCTCTCATTCATTTCGATGGAGTTGCTCACCCAGCACGTGCATACTCCCTTTTTGATCCATGGTTCCATTTGTACACTCTCTGAGTTACAGACATGTAAGGGCCCATGTGGTTCCATTTGTACACTCTGTAAGGGTCAAGTTTGGACCCTTGGTGGTCCCCTCCCCAGACCTGACAATGAGAAATAGTGAAATAGTGTCTTAACAGCAGATGCACCAACATGATTGTGGTGAAGCAGGGTTTGTACATTACAGAGGAAGTGCTTTAGACAGATCATTATTTCCATTTGGCCGAAGCAGGAACAGACTGTCCCCATGAGCTCAAGCAGACAGCTTGTCAATGCTGGGACCATGCATCTACTCGTCATGCCCAAAAAGCGATTGCCAAAAACTGATTTCCCAGTTTATATACAGTATGTCTTCAGCTGCTTTTATCCGGATCAAATAGTCATGGCGTGCAAACACGCATAGCCTACAGTACCTTTACGTCCGTGACATACATTGTGAAAAAAGTAACCGTTTTGTGAGCTGCCCCTACGCTCAGATACGCCATTTTGGAAATAACTCTTCCTAGTATTTCCGGCCCTCTTCTGACTTGTTACAGATGATACTAATTAAAAGTCATTAAATAATAATAATAATAATAATGTGCGCGCTTGTCTAATGGCTCACAATGTGTTGCGATGCGATGCAGTGTGAGCTTGTAGACAGGCTAGTTTCAAAATATATTTTATACATTTTGAATTTGTGAAACGGGACATTCTGCACCGAGCTACCTTTGGTACTTTAAGTATATTTTGATACCAATATAGTTTTATACTTTTACTCAAGTAAGTAAAACATGCAAGTACTTTCTCCGCCATTGGGGTTAACAGAGAAGGGTGTGTGAGAATTCATTGCGGCTGTATAATGTTGCCATGTTCTGTGATGCGCGCCTCCTCATAAAAATGTATAATTCTTACAACCAGACAAGCACCACGAGGGAACCGGAGGATAATATTAACGTGCTCTGGAAAATACAAAATTGGAATGCGTAAGTGCTCAGCGCTGCCCACGAGAGCAAGCACAAAAAAAAGGCATAATTACAAGCGCTCTCACCTCAGGAGATTACCCCAGCATTGTTGAAGCTAGGCCTCTGTGTTGCAGCCACTCCTGATAAATCATGTTTACTAGAAGCAACTATAGAGGATTACATGTGTCTGCATTATGAGAACACTCAGCAGTGTGTTGGACTGTTAGTATCGAAAGTCCTGACATCAATCTGTTAGTTTTTTTATTGGTTTGTTTTTTTTGGCCAGCTGCTTGAAAAACGGCTGGACAACATCATCTTCACCTACCTCTAAATAGAGCGTCACAGTCCCGCCCTCTTTCATGGCGACAAGCGTCCCAGAAAATAATTTCCCATGCATTTTTCCCATAGACATTTCAAAAGGTATGTATTTATAGATCTGTAAGCCTCAGACAAAGCCAACTTGGATCGTGACAAATCATGACAATAAACACAATATTTTGGGCCAAACAAACAATTACAAAGAAGAAAAACAACAAAAAAGTGTTGTACTGCCCGTTTTTCTTCTAATTAAAAAAAATTGTGTTTGTTGTCATGATTTGTCACGATCCGAGTTGGCTTTGTCTTTTCAGTTGATACTTCACAATTATGAGTAAAATTGCCAGGCTCATTTGTTTACTTTTGGAACACAGTTCATATGTGCAACGCTATTGAGACACAATGGTATTTTTTTTTGGCTTTTCTGTCTTTATTGATAGTATCAAGTGAAGATGGACAGGAAAGAGGGAGAGAAGGGGAGAGACATGCAGCAAAGGTCGTCATGAACGGGACTCGAACATGCGACACGCTAGGGCATTCACTTCTAGTCATTTTTACTAGTTGACTAGTTGCCTAGTTTACTAGTCGACTAGTCGACTAGTTGTTTTGGAAATAAATATTTGTACATTGAAAAACGGTGTACATGGTGACTATAACTATAATCTACCTGATCTTGGGGCCTACAAAATCGGGGGAAAAATAAAAAATAAAAAAAAATACACTTTTATTTATTTTTTTTCTTATCAACTAGTCAACTAGTACCAACAAGGTCGACTAGTGGATTTACTAGTCGACTAGTAAACTAGTCGACTAGTTGCTTAATGCCCTACGACACGCTGTCAGGCATGTGCCTGGACCACTTGGCGGGCGCCACCCTATGGTATTTTCAATGGAAAAATAATTACAGACCCAGGGGGGTAGCGCCCTCTAGAGGCAGTGATGGCTGACTTCTCTACGCAACCTTTTTTTTCTCCCATAAATGAATCTCGTTCTTGGCCATATAGCCATGCATACTACAGTGTCACACAAAAGTAGCCGATCTACAAGCAAAAAAAATTGAGCTCGTAGATTCCGCTATTTTTTGCCATTTGAATTGTGTAAAGTAACAGTTTGGGTCATACTGTATGAGGTTTCCACCTGATAGAAAATAAATGCAAACCTTAAATTCTATAATGATATTTTGTATTATTCACTGAGATCCGTCAAATTGCAGCTACAGTAGTTTCTGCTATTTGACAAACAGACTTATATAATCGACACTTCAACAAAGCAGGTAACAGCCTGCAGAAATCGTTGAGCTGGCATGATTTGGGTTTCCAGATGATTTGTTTTATGAACCCGCTAGGTCTGCTACAAGTCTCTCGTCTTTTAAATCACAGCTCAAGACTTTTTCTCATTTGCCGCAGCCTTTTATTGAGGTGTTTTTGATTCATTTCTTGTGCTGCACTGTAAGGGTTCGTCTAGTACTGTAGTATCTCATTTTATTTCCTGTTCTCTCAACTCTCCAATAACCACTTGTAATTGCATTTAAAGGAGTAGTTCACACCCAAAAACGATTGTAAATATAGTAAAATAGTATTGTAAAGATAGCACTACTAGCATCTACAAGCTCACAATGCCTGTAGCTTGTAGATCGGCTATTTTATTTATTATGTTATTTGACAATTTGGCCAATGTTTGACCGGTTTTTATATTCAGCTGTAGTGTAGATTTTTTGTCCTAATACAAACATTAAATGCCATTGAATATGAATGGAGAATTTACGGCAGATGTGGACGAGCAAATTGGCTATTTCGGTCCAACACAAAAATTGAATTCCCATTAACATCATGCTAAGAGCGCCCCTCACCTCAGACGGGTGTGATTCTTATAGCATATACTGTATATAGTTTGTTGATTAGATTTGACGCAGTAATGGTCTTTTACTTTTCTTTCTTTTGAGGTATCACAAAAAGGTCTTAAAAGTCCTCAAATTGTCACTCTTCACACTGTCACCTGTCCTGGGGAGCCCCTCAAAATCATGTCGGGACGACCCCCAGGTCGAGAGAACCACTGACTCATTTCACCGCAGTAGAGCGGTGTGGTCAGTCAGTGGCCGGTGCTGTGAAGTGTGAACTTTGCGGTGGAAAAAGTAAAGAGCCAATATCCCAGACTTCCTGAGTGTAAATTGGCAGGGCGGTAGAGCCATCTCAAAGAAGACAGGTTCATTCCATCTGGCGACACGGACCTAACTGCTCACAGGACAGGCACAAACCATTCTAGCAAAAAGGTGCCCGCCGGGTTGCTCAAATGAAAACGGGGAGTGCAGTGACGACGACTTTTAGTCGGTGGGTGGGTGGGTGGTTGGTGGCGGGGAGGTATGGGTTTAAAAGTTAAGGTTGATTGTGGTACGTTGTGGAATTACCCCTCTCTCTCTCCCCCCGGGCAGATCTGATGTGTCACTTATACAAGTTAGCCGAGGTGTCGAAAAGGGCTTGTTTGTTGGAGATCTCGCTGAGGTTGTCGGTAATAAAGAGTCCTGACATTCAGCACTTCCAAGGGTAGGCGGTGCAATGAGAGATCTCTCTCTTTTTTTTTACCAAAGTGGAACAAAGATTGAATGGCCCAGGATCAGGGTTGGAAACAAGTAAAAGCATCAAGTATCCATCCAGTATTCAAACTTATACTAAGCACAAAAAGTAAAAGTACTCATTAGGCAGAATGGGTACAGGTTTCATGTATAAAATAGCAGCGTTGTGCAGCTTGTAGATTGGCCATTTAGGCCTGAAGTGGTGAATGTGTGTTTTGTAATAATACTCCAAAACTATAGGCTACAAAGAAATTAGTAGTAACTACATTTCCTAATAGGCCTAATTGCAATGGAGTAAAAACAAGTACAATATTTGACTCTTTCAGATGTAGTGTAGTAAAAGTATAAGAAATGTGAAAATGTGAAGTTTTTTTATATATTTTTTGAACCAAAATAAAACAGATTGAATGCCAGGAGAGAGAGAGAGAGAGAGAGAGAGAGAGAGAGAGAGAGAGAGAGAGAGAGAGAGAGAGAGAGAGAGAAGGAGGGGGGCAGGGGGGTACGCAGGGTACGCCAAGTCAGTTATCAAGGACCCCTGGGGGAGGAATGCTTGTATTGATTTTTTCAGTGTGAGTGAAACCACCATACAGGCTGGAGTCTGGAGAGACGGGGGGTGGGGGGCCAGGGGGCTCTGCCTGTCAGAGATACCTCCAGGCGAGGGTCACCCAGCAACGTTAGAAACATCATTTGGGAATGGAAGGAAAACCATGAAGGTCACCCACCCAGTGATGGAAAGTAAACTAAGTACATTTACTCAAGTACAATTTTGAGGTACTTTTAATTCACTTTATTTTATTTTGTACCTATTTTTTTATTTTATTTTTTGTGTACTCCACTACACCTCAGAGGCAAATATTGTACTTTTTGTACTAATTATTTGAAAACTTTAGTTACTATGTTCCTTTTTAGATTTTGATTAATTTTACAAAACATACATTAACCACTTCAGCCCTGTATACATTGCGTCCATTTACCATTCTAACGTTGAAAACTGGGTCATACTATAGGCTATAATAAGTAGCCTACTTTAATTACAATACATTTTTTTACTTGTAATGAGAGTATTTCTATATTGCAGTATTGATACTTTTTCCACCAGACCACCTCTGGCTACGCATCGATTTGAAGGATGACTTGAAGGACACTGAACACCCGCCAACAACCCCCCCCCACCCCCCCCCCCCCCTCTCTCTCTCTCTCTCGTGGCCACAGGGTTTGAAAATGCTGGAAGTATCAAAAGAAAAACTTGACACGGTTTAAAAATTGCACTGTGACACCTGACATGAAAGACTAACATTTTCAGACTGATTCAACTTGCCTCCTTCAGGGTGGAGAGGACAGTTGGCGGTGTATCTCTGTGTCCTCAAATAAACTTTGGCCGTGTGTGTTCGGCCACTTTAATGTCCTGTTGTTCTAATCTAATGTCTGCCATCAGAACAATGTTACTACAATAAATGTCAGAACCTGACCCACTGGCTTGCTTTTTGTATAGTGAGATAATAATGCACCTGAAACCAGCCCACATGCTGTATTGGGCTAACGTCCTATAAGGATGACTTTTATTACACTCATCCCCTGGTGCCTGGACAGAACGGATTAGGATCATTACCCTTAATACAGCAACTGACAGCCAGAGAAAATGCACTCGCTCCTTTCTGACCAGAAAAGGCAACTATAGCGTGATTCACGGTTTGTTTCGTGTTGTTGTTGCACACATTTTCACTTGCTGTGTTTGTTTACTTTACCTTAAGGGGTTTGGAGATTGTGGCCTTGGAGAATGCAAAGCAAACCAATCCGTACTATAACATGTTCCATATAAAGATAGACAGGGGTCAACAATAATATGTCATGCACACGGACAAAATATTATGTGCCGGGCCTGGGCCATGGCTCAGTGGTCCAGGCACCTTGGCTGGTAATCCAGTCTGGCTGTGTGCCACGGGTTCGACTCCCGATCCCGACGGCCTTCACTGCATGACCCCATCTCTCTCCCCATTTCCTGTCAGCCTACTGTCTGTCCCTCCATAAAAGAAATATAAAATAAAGGCAAAAAAACATTTAAAATATTATGTGCCAACTTGTCCTTGTCCATGGGACATTTTTAGATTTTCTGCAGATCGACAAGCACACAATGTGTTGCAAAGCGAAGCGTTGTGAGCTTGTAGATCTGCTATTTTCACTATACTTTTGAAAAAGTAAAAACGCCCTTGTAAAAATAAACGGCCATTAATTTACAAAAATAAACATGAACATGAAGTTGAAAAATGGAGATACAAGGTTTGAGCTCCGACAGTGGGCTACAGAATTCAGTCCATCATCAAATAAAAAGAGCAGACACAAATAATGCAGCGTGTCAAACTTCTCTTATCTGAGCACAGCAGCACGCCTCGTGATTTATGACACACAATTATGGCCGTCACTTTGTGGGCCTTGACGTTCACGCGTCCAATTCATCAGCCGGGTGCGACGCGCAATGCCACTAATGACGTTAACGTACATACGGACGGCCTTAAGTAATGACATTTAATGTCTGATATATGCAGCATTAACCAGGCTACTTATATAAAGCCCTATGTGATTTGTTGTGCGTCAAATAGCAAGAGAAAAAGGCAGGTCTGCAAGCTCACAACGCATTTAAGTTACCTTGCGGACCAATTGTGAGCGTGTGTGCACGCTGTGCATGCGTGCGTGCATGTGTGTGTGTGTGTCGTAACATAACATTTAGAGGTTAGGTTTAGGGGTTGGGATCAGAGCTTTCTCTATTCTATACATGGTTGTTATTTAGTCTTAGTTTTTTTATATTGGTCATTTTATTTGACTAGGCCTGTGCCCGTCAGCCACCGGCCTACTTGGGAACACAATACCCGTTGTCATACAGTACCACCCGTCTGTCTATGTCCCTTTTGTGCCCTGTATCTGTCTGTCTGCCTGTGTCTGAAGAGTGCAAACTGACTGTGACAAGTGGACTGGTTAAGTAATCAAAAGGCAGGTGTGGGGTTGCCATGGCAATCAATTGGCTGAGGCAGAGGCTGGGATATTCTACAGGTGAGGGGACTTAAGGCCTATTCATAGTCTGGATTTTCGGTGGTGAGGTGACCACCGCTCCGGTGGTGAGCTGACCACCGGAGCTGAAATAACGTTGAGCGGTGGTGAGTAAAAACAGAGAGAAGGGCTGGAGCGGTGGCGGTGGTTTGCTCTTCACCGCGGCTTGTGACGTCATGTTGTAGTTCGGTGGTCACCCTACCACCGAAATTCCAGACTATGTATGAGCCTTTAGGCTCATTAGGCCCACTGGCAGAGCCTGACCAGAGCCTTTTGTGGTGGTTCTGGACAACTGTGTATCCGACCGACTCACGGCCGGGCACTGCACTCCATGTGGGGGTGTGGAGCGCATGTGTGAAATTTGGTGGGGCGAAGGGTTCTCAAGTTATGTGGATTACAGACGTACGTACACACATACACACGTACACACACACAGAGACATGGTGCATTTATTGTAAGATATTCCTGTACGTTCCTTGAGCTTCCTAGGCAGTGGGTACTGTGCTTAAACATTTTATTTGTCTGTCTTTAAAGTTGTCCTGTATTTGTTGGCACTGGAGGAGCTGTATAACATTATAGAGGGTAAGCGCGTGACATCATCATCAAACCAGGAAGTTATGCGGGAACGCCTACTGAGTGGCAAAAAACTACTTTCTGGCCTTGACAGTCCATACCATAGACATATATACATAGACGCCCCTTCCGGCTCTGAGGCGTGTGTCAAAATTGAAGGCACTATTTTCCCGACATTCCTTGCGAAGAATAGCGGAAGCAAAGCGGAAGCTTGTCAAGCTTCCGCGTGCGTAACATAAGTCCCGGAAAAGACGCGCTGTGATTGGCCAGTAGTCACTTGAGTGACAGCGAGAGACATGGAGGATTCACATGAGTGACGTCACTCGGGCAGCGACGCAGTCGCCTTCAGCAAATGCCTTCAGCACTTCTAAATAAGAAAGCTGCGGAGAACTGTTGCTTTGTGTTCACTCTTTTAATGTTTTCTGTTAGTAATCTAATCCCCCCTGGCTCTGATGTTGTATTGTTAATAACTTTGTTGTTTGTGTTTGTTTGTTTGTCTTGTTTTGTAATGTATATTGTCATGACTGTTATAAAGATTTGTTAAAAAAAAAAAAAGCCTTCAGCACTGCACTTCCGCCTTCATTGGGATACACGTCGCTCCAATGAACTGCAGCGGCAAATGAGGCGTCTATGTATATATGTCTATGGTCCATACATTCAAACAGAAAAGTCAGATTGCATTAAACAACGTTAAGCTCACTTTGCCACTCACTTTGCCACTCGATCTTCCATTCACTTTATGCATGCCCATACCCTCCATTTGCCTCTTCGCTTGGCCAGTTCACACTTGTAAAAGAGACTTTAGTCGCAATGTGGTTTTTACTGAAGGTTAAATAAAATAAAATAAAGGTATTGTGCGGTAATGTCACTTACCGAAATTAAGCAGATCTGTAGGCTCACAACGTATCGCAATGTAACACGTTGTGAGCTTACAGCTCTTCTTATTTTCACCCCAAATGTTCACAGCTGCCCAGGGGTTTGTGTGGTTATAAGATTTCTAAAACAAACTTGGACTTGACGCATCCATTTGTAACAATTACAGACTCATTTCTAAATTGCCATTTATTAAGAAACTAAATCTCGTTACACATGCTGGCGGCCGTGAAAGACGATAACATTCGCATTAATGTACAAAAAAAAGAAACCATGAAAAGTTGAAATATGGACTTATGAGGTTTCTGCCCGACAGTGGCGATTAGAAAGATTTCAGTGTTGATTTTGACAGCCGTGCAGACTAGTAAATGGTAAATGGTGCATTTATATAGCGCCTTTATCCAAGGCGCTTTACATAGATTGTGCATTACATTCACCCATTCACACACGCATTCATACACCGATTGCGGCGGAAGCCATGCAAGGTACCAACCAGCACATCAGGAGCAATTTGGGGTTCAGTGTCTTGCCCAAGGACACTTCGACATGTGGACAGGAGGAGCGGGGATTCAAACCGCCAACCCATGGATCATTGGACGACCTGCTCTACCTCCTGAGCCACAGCCGCCCCTAGTACAATAATCAGTGGTATACTAAATACTATAAATACTGTAGGCTACTTAAGAACAGTTTTGAGTAGTTTACTGGAGTATTTTTAATTTCCAATACTTCTACTCTACTTCAGTTAAATCTACAAAGTAACTAGTTACTAGTTACTTTGTAGATTTTGATTATTATTACAAAACATACATTAACCACTTCAGCACTTTTAGATATGCTATTTTCAAAAGACTTTGTATACAATTTATACATTTGAAAACTTGTGAAATGGGACATTCTGCATAATCAGTATACTTTTACTTTTGGTACTTTAAGTACATTTTGATACCAATACTTTTCTACTTGTACTCGAGTAAATTTGTAATTTGACTTGTAGCGGAGTATTTCTACATTGCAGTATTGATACTTTTACTTAAGTAAAACTATTTAGTACTTTTTTCCCCCAAACTGCTACTGCTGCACTTCTACTGTTACAGTGTGTGACTGTGTATAGGATAATAGTGTATTCACCCCCCAGGGGGACGTTCTGGCTGTTAAACAGTAGCACAGAGGAAAAGGTTAAGAAACAGAGATTAAAAAAGTGCACAACAATGAACAATAAATACAACAATAAACCATAAAACATAAGATATATGTACAGCAATAAACACACACACACACACCCACGTACAAGTGTACACACGCACACGCATACGTATACGCATGCACATGCACACACACACAGACACACACACAAGCACAGTACACTATGATTCCAGAGGGATCATGGTGTGTGCAAACTGTCCATGTTTGAGGCGACATTCCATGAATGTATATGCGTGTGTGCGTGCGCGTGCGTGTCTGTGTCTGCGTACAATTATTTGAAAACTTTAGTTACTAATTACTTAGATTTTGATTATTATTTTATTTCAAAACATACATTCGCCACTTCAGCCCTATTCCCATTCCGGCCATTTGAAAATAGCCGATCTACATGCTCACACTGCGTCGCATCACAATGCATTGTGAGCTTGTAGATCTGCTATTTTCAAATGATTTTTAATTATACATTTGAAAACTTGAAATGGGACATTCTGCATGATGAGCATGATTGGCACTTTTACTACATTTTGATGCCAATACTTTTGTACTTTTACTGAAGTACACTTTGAATTCTGGACATTTCAGTATTTCAACATTAAGAAAGGAGTCCTTCTGCACACCTACAATGGACAGGTGCGTCGGATAACAGGGACTGAAGTAGAGAGAAAGAATCCCGCACACCGTCTTCACTTGAGATGAGATTTTATTTGAGCAATGTTTCGGTCGTCAGACCTTCATGAGCAACGTTTCGGTCGTCAGACCTTCATCAGGCCTGATGAAGGTCTGACGACCGAAACGTTGCTCAAATAAAATCTCATCTCAAGTGAAGACAGTCTGCGGGATTTTTTCTCTCTACTTATCAGTATTTCAACATTACAGTATTGATACTTGTACTTAAGTGAAAGATTTGAGTACTTTTTCCACCACTGACATTTAACAAATCGGTTGTACATGCTGTTACTTTGCAAGATACTCTTTTTGTTTATGTGCACACCCACGAGAGAGAGAGAGAGAGAGAGAGAGAGAGAGAGAGAGAGATAGAGAGAGAGACACAAATTATACTTTAATGAATGTTGACACTGGTGACAGTTCCAAGCTTGCACTTAAGGCTTGGAGTGCAGCATTTGACACTGTTGTCACATGCTGCGCTTATTGATACATTACAGCAGAGATGGCATTTCTGGGCCTGCGTTGTCAGTTTGGTTTATATATCATACTTGAATAATCATCTCGTCAATGCCGGCCCAACAATTTTGGATTTTGTTTTTTTGGGGGGCGAAAACTATACCAGTGATGGAAGAAGTCTGAGTCTATTTACTTATATGGACATGGACAACTTCACCCGTTTTCAACGTATCTTCATATAATTTCTCCTCACTAATAAGGATGTTAATACGGTGCTGCCTTTGTCAACTCGGTCTGTCTCAGGAGGAGGGCTTTGGGTGGTTCAGAAACCTGTCTAGTCACCCTGTGTCTCAGAGGAGGGCTGTGGACAGTTCAGAAACCTGTCTATTCACTTTGCCTCAGAGGAGGGATGTGGACAGTTCAGAAACCTGTCTACTCACGCTGTGTCTCAGAGGAGGGCTGTGGACAGTTCAGAAACCTTTCTACTCACTCTGTGTCTCAGAGGACAGCTGTGGACAGTTCAGAAACCTGTCTACTCACTCTGTGTCTCAGAGGAGGGCTGTGGACAGTTCAGGAACCTGTCTATTCACTCTGTGTCTCAGAGGAGGGCTGTGGACAGTTCAGAAACCTGTCTACTCACTCTGTGTCTCAGAGGACGGCTGTGGACAGTTCAGAAACCTGTCTACTCACTCTGTGTTTCAGAGGACGGCTGTGGACAGTTCAGAAATCTGTCAGGTTTCATTAAGTGACAAACAGATCATTAAAAAGTGGATGTCCATTTCCTTCAGTTGAACTGTTTGCCAAAACTAAAATAATTGCATCATTTGCATTCTGCCAAATTATGCCAGTTTGTTCTTTATCCAACAATGTCAGATATGTTGCCAAAAACCTTATTTCATCCCAGCCTAAATCTTCAGAGCCACTCAGGAATATATATCCATGATCACATCAACTTGAGTTTTACACAAATCAACTTACATGCTGCGTTTCTCCTCCTTTTTATGTTTGTTTTTATCTTTGTATATTTTATAATTCAATGCCCTCTGCATTTTACTGAACTTCATTGTACTACAGAGTAAAGCCAAAGTAGCAGAAATAGCTGAGCTTGTAGATCAGCTATGTTTTCCTATAGTGTGAGAAGGCATTTGTACAATCCGCCTAGCCTGGCACTGACAGGCAGATCTACAAGCTCACTCAATTAGACTAAACTAGCTGATTTGCATTATTTTGGGGAACAGAAACAATGCAACGCCATTAAACCGGAACGTGATTTTTCCCCTTCTAAACGGCTCAGTTTTAGAATGAATTCCAGGCCTTGAAATCCCTGGTGCACTGCACGCAAGATTTAGTGTTCAATGTTCATAGACTTGCTTGTTTCTCTCTCACAAATTATCTGGCAACACTGCTGCTACTACTGCTGCTGCCAGACCAGTGGAATCCGATCCCTGCTCCTCCTCTCCTGACAATTAAGCTTGTGCACCGCCTGCACTATTTCACCTTGTTTACCACTTCAACAACCAACAACAACAACCACAGCAAAAAACACGTCACGTTTATGTCTGCCAAGTGATGGCATGATCACCGTGATGTGATGTTTACACCAGTGGTTCCCAGACTTTTTCATGTCAAGGACCCCCAAATTGACACTCATTGGCCCCGCGGACCCCCATTTGAAAATAATGTGCCAGAGACCCACATAAGAGAAGATTTTTACGACTCTAGCAGTGATTCTCAACCTGTTCAATTTCAAGGACCCCCAGTTTGACATGCATATTAGTCTACGGACCCCCATTTAATGGCATTTCTATCTCTGGGACCGCAATTTATATTGTAAAATCAATGTTAATTTAACTCTGAGAGTGTACAAATGGAACCAAATGGACCCATCAGGGTCCATTTGGTTCCATTTGTACACAGACCATTTGTTACAGACCCATAAGGGTCCATTTGGTTCCAAACTATCATTTAGCTGGGGACCCCCTGGAGATCCCTCATTCCGCCATGTAGCAGCACAGTGAGTCGCATGCACAGTGAGTCGTCAGCGACATGTACCCAAACATTGCCAAATAATATAAGAAAGATGCAAGAATTGGGGAAAATAGCAGATCTACAAGCTCGCAACGCCTCGCAATGCAACACAACGCAAAGCTAATGGCGGGTGCCTGTCACGAAACCTTTTTCAAATGGAAGTCTGCATGCGCGGCTGAATACGAATCAATGTGGGGGGTCCTTAATTGACAATGAAAATATCTATAGTCTTTCCATGCATTCATCAAACCCCTCCTCCCGTCCCTCCATTCACATCTGTTGTATGATACATAGAGAATCTACAATACCATGCCCTCTCTCCCCCCCCGGAGTGAGATTACACACAAGGGTATACAAGTTCTCGTATGATGATTTATTATTACATTGATGTTATATATGCTATCTCACGTTGTGCGCGCGAGCAGCGCTAAGCGTTTGGACGATGCAGCGGAAGAGATAAGACGGCGGCTGGGAGGGCTGAGGGGGTTGAAAGTTCGCTGACTGCTGAAATCAGGCTAATTAAAAAAAGGGGAGAAGGGGTGGATGGGAAAGTCGCTAATTTGCATAGATTAACGCTTCGATCATCGCTCACCGGGATTTGTCCAAGCTCGGCGGGGGACGGGGGGGGAGGTGGGGACGGGGGGGATTGAGGAGGAAAGGAAAAACTTCCTTGCCAGCATTTTTTGACAAGGCCCCAAAATCAAAGACTCTCCACCGATCGGGAAAGCATCAATAATAGTTTAGAGAGCTCATCCCACCCACCACCCCACCACCACCACCCTGCGTGCTACCGCTAATTAGCATTGCTGGCGTGTCGCACAACAAGGCTCCGTCAATACGAGTGTGTGTGTGTGTGTGTGTGTGTGTGTGTGTGTGTGTGTGTGTGTGTGTGTGTGTGTGTGTGTGTGCGTGTACTTGTTAGCGGCTGGCAACAGCTACCACAGAATGTGTGTGTGTGTGTTTTGTACTAATGCGAGAATTACACTCTGCTGTATGACCAGGCTACACCCTTTTACAGCAGTCATTCCCAAACTTTTTCATGTCAAGGACCCCGAAATTGACACTAATTTATAGCCTGCGGACCCCGATTTGAAAATGCATGCCAGGGACCCCCATAAGAGAAGATTTGTACAGCTCTAGCAGTGATTCTCAACCCGTTTAATTTCAAGGACCCCCAGTTTGACATGCATTAGTCTACGGACCCCCATTTAATGGCATTTCTATCTCTGGGACCCCAATTTATATTGAAAAAACAAGGTCAATTTAACTCTGTACTCAGAGTAGGGTCGATTTGGTTCAAACTACTAGCCAATTGTGACGCCCGACATAGCCAGATGCACCACGGTGGATTCGAACCCAACAACCTCCAGGCACTTTGACCTTGTAGGGACTTTTACCACTGCACCGCCCGAGCGCCTTGTCCCGACTCCTAAACAGACTGGTTGGTTAGAGTGGAGACAGGCTAATTAGTGTCAATTTGGGGGTCCTTGATGTGAAAAAGTTTGGGAACCACTGTCCTAAACAGACTAGTTAAAGTGGAGGCAGACAGACAAACAGACAGACAGACAGACAGACAGACAGACAGACAGACAGACAGACAGACAGACAGACAGACAGAACACTGTCCTCCTAAACAGACCATAGTTAGAGTAGAGACAGACAGAGGCTGTTATCTGCTGATCTGAGCAGCAGCAGCTTGACGACACCTCTCCTCTCCCCAGACCTGCTCCCCGGCTCAGATAGCCATCTTATAAACGCTCCGCTAGCCGCTGCAGGCGTTTATCTACGGCGGCCCCGTTAACCCATTTTTGGCGGGAACCCTTTTTGGCGTTTTAAATATTATGTTATAATTTAGCTATTTTTGAAAAATCGTGAAAATGTGCCGCAAATCTTTGGATATATATTCTAAATTCAGAGCGAACGTTTTTAACTCAAATCTTTGATTCTGGGGGGTCCCTGGAACAACATATTTTCAGATGGGCGTCGGTGGCCAATTTATAATTGTTGGTGTCCTTGACATGAAATAGTTTGAAAACAACTGAAATAGAAACATGGGTTTTTCAGAAAACCGTCAGGATTTAGAAGACATTTGTAGAATCTAGTGTCAGGTCGAAATGGGTTAATGTGCCTCATTACTCCTGCAGCGCCATGGCTGGCGCCGGAGAGGAGAGGCAGAGGACACGTCAGAACCAACAACCAGAACACCAGCACAAAATATACTTTTTATAACTACTTGTCAAAGTTGCCAACGTTTTATTTGGTTTTTCATATAACTTCAATGTTGTGTTTGTTTTAAAATGAGGATTCGTTTCATATCTCTGGACATTTCCTGAGAATAAATATCTTGTTGGAAGTCCTGGAAATGTTTGCAGCGGCAATTATTCCAAAAGTAAGGGTGGGAAAAATAGGCACATACAGTATCACACCTGCCAGGGTAAAAGATTTATCTTGCACTGTAACTGGGAGACTATCACGTATGTACACCTATCTCTCTCTCTCTCTCGCTCTCTCTCTCTCTCTCTCTCTCTCAAATTGGAGGAGGGCATCAGTCCAGGAGGGTGCAGCAGCGGGAGCTTAATTCACTCCAGAGTGCACGGCGAATAGGCCCTCTGGAATTGGCCAGTTGCACTTCTGAAGTGATTGCATGGGCCAAATCCCATCACCACACACCTCCACGTCGAGCTGGAAATGGGCACATGGGTGCCTGGAATTCTGCGCTTATCAGCGGATCCTCCATTGCCATTTCTAATTCGGTTAGTTTTCATTGGTTTTCAGAGCGGATTTGCTAGTTGCTACCGGATGGGAACCCATCCAGTCGCTCTACCCCTGAGCCACTGCCACCCCATGAATTGAGTATGAAGGACCCCAATGGACACAAGCCTGTGCTTTTTTTCTGCAATTGTTAATAAAGTATTCAATCAATCAAACAAACCATTAAGGGTACCATACAGGGATCCAGGGATCCAGTCACCCATTTGCCGTGTTGGCAATGGTGGAAAAAGTACTCACATATTTTACTTCTATAAAAGTATCAATATAATATAATACTGCAATGTAGAATTGCAGTATTATATGCCGTTTTGAGAAAGCCCTTATTGCTTTGAGAAACGTTTGTTAACAATCGTGAAAACTGCAAGTTCAGTACTTGAATACTTGTTTACTTAGTTACTTTACAGTTTACACCACTGAGAATGTGTTGCTGTACTACTGGAAATGCATGACAGACAGATATGGTGCTGGCAGTTCAAAATACATTTACACTTTCAAATACATCCCAGTCCCCCCACCCCTCAAAAAGATCTCGCCACCCCACCCAACCTCAAACGACATCGTAGTAGATGGAATCGGCAGCGTCTCGCATGTAAGCGATTACATTACAGCGGCCAGGGAGGGGAGAGGAGAGGAGGAGAGGTGAGTGTGATGAGTGAGAGGAGAGACAGATGAGAGGAGAGGAGAGGAGAGGAGGAGACTAGAGTGTGATGGAGCTTCTGGGGTGATGAGTGAGAGGAGAGGAGAGGAGAGGAGAGGAGAGGAGAGGAGAGGAGAGGAGAGGAGAGGAGAGGAGAGGAGAGGAGAGGAGAGGAGAGGAGAGGAGAGGAGAGGAGAGGAGAGGAGAGGAGACTAGAGTGTGATGGAGCTTCTGGGGTGATGAGTGAGAGGAGAGGAGAGGAGAGGAGAGTGTGATGAGAGAGGAGAGGAGAGGCAGATACGAGGAGAGGAGAGGAGGAGACTAGAGTGTGATGCAGCTTCTGGGGAGAGGAGAGGAGAGGAGAGGAGAGGAGAGGAGAGGAGAGGAGAGGAGAGGAGAGGAGAGGAGAGTGTGATGGAGCTTCTGGGGTGATGAGTGAGAGGAGAGGAGAGTGTGGTGAGAGGAGAGTGTGGTGAGAGGAGAGGAGAGGAGAGGAGAGGAGGGAGAGGAGAGGAGCACATCTATTTCAGTGCAAGGTTCTTCGGGTTATGCTAGGCAGCAGCTGACTAATAACCACATTCCCATAAGCAACAGCAGCAGCAGCTGTGGAAGCAGAGGGGAACAACTGTGTCGCAGAGCTCCTGCTCCCCCACCTGGCCGTGTCGAGTACTACACTGCATCCTTTCCCCCCTTGTATTCCCTCTGCCAGCTGGTCAAGTGCCTCAGCGTCAGATCACTCAGATGTAAGCCAACATGGTATAACGCACGCACGCACACCCCCCCCCCCCCCCCCCCCCGGCGAGAAGAACACACACACATATTTGCATCAGCCAGACTTATAGATCAACAAACCCAGTGCCAGCCGGGGTGCGGAAAACAGCGAGATCTGCAAGCTTGTAGATCTGCTATTTTCCACAAAGTATGAACGGGGGGCTATAGTGGTGGGAGATATGGAAAAATACGTTTTTATAGTTGATTTTCATGTTACTAACTAGTACCACCTATAAGGTAACAAGAACATGACATTACCTACCTAGGTTCCATCCTGGAGGCAAGATTTGCCTCCAGGATGGAACCTAAATGGCAACTTTCCTGCTTCCGTTGACAACCCAATCATCATCCCCCCAAGGTCCTTCAACCTTACAGGCCAAACACATCTCTCTCTCTCTCTATCTCTCTCTCTCTCTCTCTCTCTCTCTCTCCCCCAGAATGATTCAGTACTTAGTGTCTTTCTATGTTGGCACCCGGCCATCCCAAAGCCTAGGCCCTATAGGTACCGCTTATGCAAGGAGGTGCTCTGATTGGCCAGTAGCCACTTTGAGTGGCTGTTTACAAACGCTCCCACCAAAACATGATTTATGATTCTGTGCCTATATCGGGATATAAATCGTACTGAACTAAACTTTGCAACATTCAACACAGCAGCTCACTTGCTTTAGCTCGCTCTGCGCGGCGGTGCCTCATCAGAGATTCCTTGCGAAGCATAACGGAAGCATGAGCGGTGAGTCACAGAGCGGATGTTTGGATCCGACAAATCCCGGAAAAGATGTGCCACTCAAGATGTCACTTGAGTGGCAGTGCGGCGTAGCGTGCCTTCCGCACTTCCGCTGCAGAGTGTAAATTGTTCCGCCCTGTCGTCGACACACATGGCTCCAACGACCTGCAGCAGCCAATGAGGCATATATCTATAGCACAAGCGATTTTGGCTTTGGTATGGTATGTCTCTCTCTGTCTATCTGTCTGTCTGGATCTCTCCCTGACAATACATTTAAATACTTGCCAAGCTGTAGAGAATCCTCATTTTACTACACTTATATTCTCCGAGTCCACCCCGTCGCCATGGGATGAATCTAGTTTAATATGGCTTGGTGCACCGCTGAATAATCATCTTTGTCGTGGGTGGGAGAGGCGAGGGAGAATACAGTACTGCCTTTGCACAAGCCTCGGGTAAATAAAACAATCGTTAAATTAAATTAATCCTCATTCTGCTGCATGTGGAACCTCCCAGAACGCAATAAAAAAGGCCCCTGCCTGCGCTGCGTGCACCTTATGTTTGAAGAACCAAAATCAGAGTCTCTCTAATTTCCAGGTACTTTTACTTTACTGGAGTATTGCCGATTTTCTATACTTTTACTCCACTACTGTATACATCTCAGAGTCAAATATTGTACTCCACTACAATTATTTGTATTTAAGTACAGTACTTGTAAAAGTAAACGTACTACTGCTTATACTTTCCACCACTGGCTGGTGTGAATAAAAATTGGGGGCATTTAAAAGTGAGTTGCCCCACTGTTGTTTTTCATGGTTCTTCATGTTCTGCATATATGCTGCCTGCTAGACAACTAGATATCATCCCTGATGATGTCATAGGGATGTCACGATTGTGAGTGCCGATTGTGAGTGACAGACTGAGTGACGTGACAAAAAACGCAAAGGTTTCATAGTTAACTGCGCTCTTTGGTCGCCATAACTGCGACCTTTGGTCGCAACAATAAATTATTTTGTATTAACATACGTAACAAACAGATAATAAAAGCAATAAAAACATTGATCAGAGGACAAAAAAAGAACCCCCCCGCCCTCCAACTGTTTGTAAAATCTCCTTGGAGAATGGAGGGCAAACTATTGACGGGCAAACATTGGATATCGTCTCTGTCGGGCGGAAATACTTTATCAGGATTCTAATTAAAAAACAGCTAAAGTAGCAGATCCGCAAGCTCGAAACACAGTGCGAAGCTTGTGGATCTGCTACTTTTGATGCTTTTGTGTGATCAAGTTGCCCGTTCATTTACGGCAGTGGTTCTTAACCACTGGTCCTTGAGGGGGTTCCAGGTGGTCCCCAGCTAAATTATGGAAGAGTTGGCAATGGTAACCAAATCGACCCTTATAGATTAATTTTACGCTCTCAAGAACATCTGCATTACTGAATTCACAAGAAGTTTACACAATTAGAGAATGTAGACAAATTGTTATTTTGGTCAATGTTTGCCTGTTATCTCTCCTATGAACCAACATCAATAGGCTACAGCATGGAATTGTGGACAAAATTGTATCCAACGACAACACAATATTCTCAATAGTCTTGGGTCTGAGAGGCTAAATCTCCTCAAATGGTGGTCTGTGGCTCAAATGATGAATAAATATAATGGACTTTGATATGAAAAAGGTATGGAGTATGGAGATAAGAGGTTTCTGCCTGACAACAGTATTATGGCTCTGAAGAGGGAAAAAAAACTTTTGTTGTGATTCTGGGGACGGATGTTCAGCCGGACGTGCTGGAGAAAACAATAAGTGTTCTCGTATCACATTTAGGGCGCTGGCACGGCCCAGCCCGGCCTGCAGGCGAAACTCAATCACTTTTCAGGGAGAAAGGGAGAACAAGGGTTTCTGGGAAGAGAAATTGGGGGAGCTGATCGAACGTATTCTTTCGGGGTTGGACAAAATTTGCATGTCCTCTGTGAACGGCACTGATAACCATAGATACTCCTGGTCAAATATCACCAGTGCTGGAGAAAAAAAAGACTCGCATTCTTTACGTAAAAGTATCAATACAGCAATGTAGAAATACAAGTATAGTACCAAAGTGTTGGTATCAAAATGTACTAAAGTACCAAAAGTAAAATGTATACTCATTGTGCATACAAATGTATGTACTTGGTGTACAGGAACTTGCTACTTCCTGTACACCAAACCTCTCTTCCCCCGAAAATAGCCGATCTACAAGCCGATCTACAAGCTCACCACACGTTGCAGGTGGCTTTTTCGGCCCCCTCCCCAAAATAAAGGGATGCGAGGGTTAAAGTGGTTAATGTAAAAAACTAAAAAATAATGAAGGTCCTATCACACAAAGATTTGGCGGCCCCACCTCTCTGAGGACCCCCTAGGGGTCCCACCCAGACACCATGTTGAAGACATATTCGTATTAATCAGTGCATGGAAAAATATTAATACAAATAAATAGATATGATATGAGTTTTCTGCATTCATGCTCAGAATTAATTCATAAAACATCAAATAGAGCCGTTCATGAATTATTGCTGCGTAGCTGAACCTCCGAGCTGAACCAACTACACTCCCACATCCCCGCGCGCACGCACGCACGCACGCACGCACGCACACACACACACACACACGCACACACGCACACACACCTTTTTTATATTATGTCTTCTTTCATCCCGATTAAATATTTAGACTCGGCTCCAAAAATAAAAGCTCAAAAATCCCTCTCTGAATTGTGTGGCGAACATGGCGGTGGGTTTTTTGTCTCGTTAGTGAGTGAAGCGTGCCATGTGGCTATATATCCATTGCAGCTGGCGGAAAGTGGGAATATTTGCTATAAATTACAAACGTCATGAAGCCTTGAATTAATGGAGATGCTTTTCTTTTTCCTTTTTTGTGTGTCTGTGTGTGTGTGTGTGTGTGTGTGTGTGTTGGGGGGGGGGGGGGGGGGGCGCAAAAATATGTTCAGATGGAGGTCTCTGTAGCTAAATGCATATAAATGTGGGGGTCGTTGACAATGTTTGGGAACCACAGATTCTTGACGGCAAGCCCAAAATAAGCAACTAAACACTTTAGAAACAACAAGCAAACAATACAAAATAAAACAGAAAAACAAGCCCCAAAGTCGCTTATCTCTCTAGGTCGTCCTCAGACGAACCCTCCACCGTTGCTTCCAGTCATCCTGGTTCTCCATACATCTGGCCGGCTCTTGGTGCTTTGTGCTCCTGCGTCGTTCTTGAGTACATCCACATATGTTAATGTGGGACGTCCTCGTGACCGGTGCCCTTGTGTAGGTTCCCACATGCAGCACTAGTTTGCTGGCTGGCAGCTCTTGGTGTCTTTGGCAGTGTCCTGCTAGTCTCATTCTCCTGGCTGCTATTTTTTGGCTCACCCTTGGCATTCCATCATCCAGATTTGTGTTGGTAACATGTGTGCTCTTACTGATGTTGAGTGCTGCTCGCAGCATTCTGGTGTAGCACCCGTCTAGCGACTTCTGCAGGGTTGGCTTCAGGGTCCAGCATTAACTACAGTATAGGAGAACAGACTCTACCGTTGCGTAGAAGAAGCGAGTTTGGTTTGACGGGGGAGGTTGGAGTTCCATACACTGGCCATGCCGTTCAGGACCCTCCATGCAAGTACCTTCCTCACTTTCAGGTCTTGCTCGGTTGAGTTGACCCATGAGCCAAGGGTCGGAGGCCCACCTTGGCACACTCTGATTCCACTCTGGTCAGGAGCGCATGAGCTTGTTCCACGTGGTCAGAGAGCAGGATGATGTCATCCGTGTAGTCCAGGTCCGTCAGGACTACTGTTGGGTGTCGTCTCGACCTCCTTGGTGTTATGGTGAGGCCAAGTTCCTGCTCTCGCCTATTGATGGCATTCCTTAACGCGTAGTCTAGGACTATGACGAAGAGGAAGGGGGCTAGGGTTTCCCCTTGCAGTACCCCAGCCAAGATGTCAAACTCCTTACTGTTGCCATCTGGGGTCACCACCTTGGCCCTTGTTCCTGCATACAGGTCTCTATTGCCCGGAGTAAGTTGGGAGGGACACGGTAGGCCTTAAGGATCTTCATCATCGTGCCTCTGTGGATCGAGTCAAATGCCTAATAATAAGCAGAAATGGCAACACTACCCACAGCCCTCAGGACAGCATTTTCAAGGCTGTTTCGCCAGAGGGCAAAACAATGTCTCTAAGGAGGAGAGACGTGGCAGTGAGCAGTCACAGATGCTTAGTCTCAACTAATACGAAACAAAAAAACTGATTATAATTAATTAATTAACCAGGCATTTTGGGTGTTTTCAATTACAATTCCTGCACGTACTGTATATGGCATCAAAGCGACACTGCTGGAGAAAGTACTCACAGTCATACTCTACGCCAGGGGTTAAATTTTAGCCAGGGGTTAAATTTTAGATGCAGCTGCAGGAGTATACAGCAGCTGCATGTCTCTCAGTGCAGTGACATAATGTGAGTATTTGCCATAATCATATTAAAAATATATATAATTTTCGGCCAAATACAACAAGACTTGGGACCCTGAGGAAGGCTGATTGCCGAAACGCGTTGGTCCTCCCTTTTTGTGTAATGATCTTTGCCATGCCTTAACTTACAATAAAGGCTTTTTTCACTTCACTGGAACAGAGTGCCTTGGATCCTCTTCTTTATTTTCATGATTTAACCTCGCCAACGAGCACCTGTATTCAGTTCAACAAACAAATGACCACGGCAGCGCTCCCTTCCTCTATTCAACAACAAAACTTGCGTTGGGGGGTGCGTCAGCTAGGTCACGAGGTAACAGGAGGTGCATGGCCAAAAAGGTTTGGGGACCGCTGCCCTAACCCTAGGTGAGGATGGCGAAAGGGCCTTTCTGTGTGTTCTCCCCGTGTCCCCTAGGGTAGGTACCCTCACAAAAAACATGCAGTAATCTCTGGTCAGCCGGGGCGCCTGATGGAGGGGAAAGCTAGGAACTTTCAACTGGTTGGAATAACGTGTTCCTTCCACACGGTGCGTCCAACCGGGGAAACTCCCCCGTCAGGTGATAAGAAGTGGCTTGTTTACCAAAGTAACTATAGTAACTCAACTTGTTCAAATAAAAAAGTACAGTATTTGCCTATTTGTAAAAGTAATGACAATTTGGAAATACTGTAAGTACAGTATTGAGTAAATGTACTTAGTTACTTTACACCACTGCAAAGCGAGGGAGTGCAGTCCCGCCTGATGTCTCCCAGAACCCAAAGTGCAGTTTGTAAAGGATGATTGATATTTTTTCCAGAGGGAAATCCTGCAGAAAATTGACGTGCAGGACATTCCAGTGTTTAGGCCTTTGGTCAAAGACAAGAGGATGTCCTACTGGTTAATGCCATTGATCGGAGCCGGGGGCGAGAAATGCTGATGACTGTGAAACAGGCGTTAATTAGCTGCAGCGTTCGTTAACCCCCCCTCCCCCTCCGAACACACACTGATCACACAGGCTAATTATGCAATCCGTACACACTGCTAATTATTCAGTGGAACACGTATACACATCATAAGGGCACTCTGCCTGCAACCAGTACACTACACACATGTTGAGTTGTTCTTATAAGCAAAGATCACCTGAACCATAGCGTAGTAGTTCTCAAACTTTTTAATGTCAAGGACCCCCCCAAATTGATATTTGGCCACTATAAAAGTTGTAGATCTGCTGATTTGGAAAAAAAATCTTAGAATATGCATAGGCTATACTTTATAGTGTATATACACACACACACAGTATATATACACATATGTTAAGCAACATTTTAACTCAAATTTTGCATCTGGGGGATCCCTGAAACAAAATATCTTGAGGTGGGGAGTTGGCAGCCAAATACATACTATAATTTGGGGGGTCCTTCGGGTTTGAGAACCATATTATGATATAGCCTATGCTTTTTTCCGAAAACTGTTTTTAGAAGACCTTTTGTAGAATCGGTCTCGGGTCTTACTGGGTTAAAACAAGCGTTCCACATGAGAATTAATTCCGTAACTACAGCTTAACTCCCCCGTCCAACACCTCAGGCGTTCTCTCCTCTCAAACAGCCTTTCAACCTCCGTGCAATTCTTGCCCACTCATCACAGTACATTTTTTATACAAGTTTACGAGTACGAACAGAGAGCACAGCATGGTCCCTTTGAGAAAAGAAACATCTGAATAATCTCGTCAATATCCTCACAGTGAGTTCAAGTATTCTACACTTGTTACACTCGTCTACATCAATAGACGGATTCCACTGGAAAAAAAACCCTGCTTATTATTTCAGGCGTATGCAGCTCCCCCACACGTGCCCCCCCCCCCCCCCCCCCCACACACACACACACAACACCAAAGCAGAATAGAATAGAAAAGTAAACTATTTGCTTTAATGTCCTACGTACCTTATTGAATGAGCAGCATCCGTAGCATCATGTTCCTGTCATCCTGTGCTGCATATGCAAGAAGGCACTGACAGTACTGGTACTGTTAAAAAGAGAATATTGCCTTAAGTCCATTGTTAGGTGATAAGCAGTCAGTCAGTGAGCAGGTTATTTTTTATAATTTATAGCTTTGTAGGAAGAAATAGCAACAGGTGGGAAAGCACTTTTTACATGATTTGCATCCCATTCTTCTCTGTCTGCTCATCATCTTCAT
Organism: Electrona antarctica; assembly: GCF_951216825.1. Classification (NCBI taxonomy): domain Eukaryota; kingdom Metazoa; phylum Chordata; class Actinopteri; order Myctophiformes; family Myctophidae; genus Electrona; species Electrona antarctica. The sequence continues at coordinate 15,585,606 of NC_136803.1, read as the reverse complement.
CCTCAGACAATAGGCCTAGGCTTCTCTTCATGCACAGACTGGCTGGCTCAACATGCCCCAGCAACATGCCCCAGCTAACATTATTATTATTATTAGTAGTAGTAATAGTAGTAGTAGTAGTAGTAGTAGTAGTAGTTACTATTATTATTATTATTACAGTTATTAGGCCTATAGCCTACCAAGCAACTATTTTCAGAGACCAACATAGATTTAAACATTTTAGTCTTGCATTTTACCAGCCTCCAGATCCAGACATTTTATTTATTGTTTTACCTCTTTCTCCGCACCATGGCCTTGGCTTTACTTTTCTGTTTAGCATTCTCTTTCACCATTTCACCTTCCTGTATAATTAATTCACCTGCTTGGCTGCTTCATATATATTATCTATTATTCCCACCTGTGTTTTGATTGAAGTTAGGCCTACTACGTCAGGCCCAGGAGGGAGGCTACGGTCGGGGCAAACCCATGGCAAACCACTTCACTCAGCGTCGTCGACGTAGACAGTGGTGGAAAAACTATTCAAATGTTTTACTTAAGTAAAAGTATCAATACCTTGCAATTAAAAGCTCATTCATTGTTGTAGTAAAAGTTACAACTAATTAAAGTAAAGTAAACGGTATAGACCGTGGCCTGGCCTGTGACCAATTAAACCACTCGTCTCAAAACGTTGCATTTAATTAACCTTTCAAGCATTGAATATAAGTTTCTTCTTTTCTTTTCTGTCAAAAGCAGCCGAAAGCTTTTATTTTGAAATCACTGCTGAAGTCACATGCACAGGCGAACCATCCCACAGCCCGGCCGGGCGGTGAGCAGCATGCGATTGGCTGGTAAGGTGGTTGCCTAGGTTACCGCCTGCTTCACCACTGACAGTCTGACAGACACCAGGCACCGGCTAATGTTTACATGGACAGGAGTAACACATGTAGTATATTATGATTTAACATGATGAACGAGGTAATATTATACTGTTCTTCTAATCCTGCTGCTTGTTAAACTTAGCATAACATGTACTGTTAACGTTTTGATGTGTTCATGGAGTGTATTTGTATTACCATTCATTCTGTTCTAACATCATGACAACGTGGACCAGAAGGTTCCTTATTATTAACATGATAAATAGCCCATTGGTTTGGCTCTAGATATCAAGTTACCTTCTTAAGACAGTAAGACTTTTATTACTGCTATTACTGCTTAGTGCCGTTTATTGATAATGCACTACATTAATAATGCGATATGATGAGACAGATGTATTTTTTGTAATATAAGATATTGTACGTTAGAGTTGTCTTTTCCTGGTATACAGTAAAGTGATAACTTTCTGAACGTATGGCACCTGTGCTAGTTCTATTGTTTGCATCTACCAACCCACTCATTATTAATATATTCATTATCAAAAAAATATTGTGTACATATTTTGTGAAAGGTTTAGACGTCCCCACAGTATCATCATGATATCAAGTAATGTGGGGGCCTCCTGATAAAAAAAATATATATTTTTTTAGTCTTTTAGTGTTAGTCAACCCAATTCAACCCAGTGTCCCGGCATACAATAAGGTCAGACTAAAGAGGTCCTTTGTCTGAGGCTTAATCAGGAGTTTGGCCAGGGGTAAGAAGCCGTGGACATTGCTCTTGTCTTGTCATGTCTATATGTATGTAATCTTGTTATTGTTTTTTGTGCTATGTCAAATGTGTGTATACTGTCTGCATACATGGCTACGAATACCAGACGAGTCACCCGTTTACCAACTCGCCCCGGGCGTACAGCCGGCGGAACTGCGCGGCCTGGTATTCCTAAAGTAACCTAAGTAAATTATGCTTAAACGGTTAAACCTAACCTTATTCCTAACCTTAACCTCAGTAAAACTATGCCAAAACCTAACCCTATACCTAAACTTAACCCCAGTAAAACTATGCCTAACCCTAAACTTATTTCTAACCTTATTCTCAGTAAAACAAAATAAAGAATACAAGAACCGTAGTGGTCGGCGTGAGGTCGGCGGAGATGGTTTAGGGGCGACCGTACCTGCACATGGCTACTGGGTCGCAAGACAAATTTCAGTGTGAACTGGCAATAAATGACTATATCACCATGTCCTCTCCTCTCCGTGTGGTCAGTGACAGTGGCTGCAGCATGCCGGTGGTCAACCTTTCCTTCGCAGCGTGTGGCTTCCTGGGCATCTACCAGCTGGGCGCGGTGGGGGCCATCCTCCGCCACGGGGCCAGGCTGCAGGGGGTGCTCCAGGCCTGTGCGGGAGCCTCCGCTGGCTCCCTGGTGGCAGCGCTGGTGATCACCGCTCCGCACACGCACAAGTTAGAGGTACCCAAACACTGAGGGGTTTGCGCGCAGCCTTATCCCTAAAAGTTTTTATCATTTTTAACCATTTTGAAAAACTTTAAAAAATAGTTCAAATAGTTGATCTACAAGCTCACAGCGTGTCGATGTAGATCGGCTAGTTAAACCATTTTAAAATGTTTTTCTAAATAGTAAAATATGGCTATTAAATAAGTTTAGGCATAAGGGGTAAGGGCAAGATGGGGCCCTGTGTGTGGCTCAACTCAATCTGCCCATACCAGTGGTGGGAAAAGTACTCCATTTTGTTTTTACTTAAGTAAAAGTATCAATACTGCAATATAGTTCAATTCTGCAATATAGAAATACTATTACAAGTAAACGCCCGGAATTCTAAATGTACTTCAATAAAAGTACAAACATATTGGCATCAAAATGTTCTTAAAGTACAGTACCAAAAGTAAAAGTACTCATTATGCAGAATGTCCCATCTCAATTTTTCAAATGTTTAATTTCTTTTTTTTAATAGCAGATTTACAAGCCCACAATGTGTTGCATCGCAACACATTTCTGTAAATAATGTAATAATTGCAACAGGCCTACTACCCATAGTCACCTGCAGGTGTTCTGGTCTTTCCCTCACAGCTGTGTAAAGAGTTCACCTACAGGTTTGCAGATGAGGTGAGGAGACAGAGGCTTGGAGCCGTCACGCCAGGCTACGACTTCATGCTCACGCTACGGTAAGACAACCCTACCCTACAGTGGGTCGGGAACCATGCATGCTATGAGCTTGTAGATCTGCTATTTTCACTCGTTTGGGTCCCCGGGACAAACGTCTAATTTCACTTTTGGGTCTTGAGCTCAAACGTTGGGAACCACTGCTCTATAGGCTGTTTTTGTAGTTTAGTTCCCTCCCCAATTCAGATTCAAAACTACATCAAAAGTAAACCACGGTAGGCTGCATAAGGCTGACCGTATAGTATGCCATGATGTGCAAATAAATTAAATTAAACTAATCATGGGTGTGTTATATGGTGTGTCAGTGTGCATTGACAGTACCGTCGACTACTGTCGATGCTTGCACATTGGCTCTGGGCACTGGTGCAGCTGTGTTGCTTAATTAGCCTGCATGCCATCTTTTAAATCTGCTATAGTTTTTAACCAGAGTTGATAGTTGTGCACTGAACACTGCCGATCTACAAGCTCACAACGCGTCGCTGCTATTTGTGTGAAATTGTGTGCACAATACGACACACAACCAACGCAACATTTAACCTGAGTATAACTGAGGCTTTACTCTCCAAAATGCACCGCACTCGCTGGCATGGAAAGTGGTACAACAGCTCAGGTGCGTCCCAGTTACAAACATCAGATCAGCATCTTCCGTGTTCTACGGTCGGTCTGGGGCTGGCAGATTGTCCAATAATTACACGTCACCCTGAAGAGCGTTCCGTTTAGGACGCTCCGGCGGGACTGTTATTTAAAAAAAAAGGGAAAAAAACTGACAAACGACCATCTGTTCGCCTCGGTTCCGTCTCTCTCTCTCTCTCGCTCTCTCTCCAGGGAGCACCTAGAGGAGATTCTGCCCGCCGATGCCCACAGCCTGGCCACTGACCGTCTGCACGTCTCCCTCACACACTCCAGGAGCGGCAAGAATGCCATCGTATCTCGCTTTGCCTCCAGGGACGAGCTCATAAGGGTATATAAAATATAGGACCAGGCCCCTCGTTTGTTTTGTTTTGCGAGAGAAAATAAGCAACTAGGTCTATGAAAACAGGCCCAAAAGAAGTGACTATTAATAGGCCTTGTTATGAGCAACCTATACATACATTGGCTACTTGAAAATAGAAGATACACATGGACACGACACATTGTGAGCTTGTAGATCTGCTATTTCCAAAAAACAAATCTTGGGGTTAAAAGAGTGACAAATGTTGGAGTATTTTTTTTAAACATTTTAACAGCACAAATTGGGTACGGTGCCACGGCGGTCCCTGGCACAAAATATTTTCAGATGTTGCGGTAAATGGTGCTTTTATCCACAGCGCTTTACATAGATTGTGCCTCACATTCACCCATTCACACACACATTCAAACACCGGAAACCATGCAAGATACCAACCTGTAAATTAGGGGTTCAGAGTCTTGCTCAAGGACACTTGGACACTAACAGTGTGTTTTAACAGCAGGCGACAGACAGACAAATCTTCCAGAAGTGCATTATTTGTCTATGGGACCCAGCGACTACTGGCGATAGCAGGCGGAGGAAAGTCGCCCAAAAAGATACAAATACTTTATTCGTCGCCCGAAAAGATACAAATAATCTTTTCGGGCGGCATCGTCCGCCGATAGCGAGCAATTAGGCGATAGCCAATGAAATTCATGATCACTCCCCCGCTGTTAAAACACACTGTAACTCCGCGGGAGCCTGGGATCAAACTGTGAACCTCACGTTACTATCTGGCTGCTCTACCGGCTACTCTACCCCTGAGCCACTGCTATGGGAGGGTTCCTTGACATGACAATGTTTGAGAACCACTGGTCTACTCTAAACAACATTATAGGAAGCAAGCCCAAATAAGCATGTACACTTTAGAAACAAAACACGCAACCTGCAACAGATACAGGATAGGTGGGCACTAGTAGGGACATCTGGACACCTTGATGTAAAATTGGCTATTTTGTCAAAAAGTAATCCAAAGTGGTACATCATTATCAGACTTAAATGTATCTTTCAAGTTCAACTTGTTGTTTACGTCTCAAAATGGATATAGAGGTTTTGTCGGTATTTGTAGCGACGTGTAGAAAATTTAGACCTTATTTGTCAAATGTTTAAGCATGTATACTTTACTTTACAAAAAAAACATCTTCCAAATATAAAATTTAGATTTTACATGGAGGTGCCAGATGTCCCAGTGCCCACCAATCCTGTTACCCCAGCAACTACCGATATTTATACAAGCGACTTTACAGAACAACAAGCCCTAAGTGACTTATAAGCAGACTGATCATAAACCCTGTGTGTTTCTTTTACTGCACAGCTCAGTGGTTAAATGTTTATGATTACTTTATTATGTCCCTTGTTGTTTTCCCCTTGATCTGCAGAAAAATGTCACCTTTTAAAATGTATCTTTTATCCAAAGGCCTTCAGAGTGAAATTGCCTAATGTTTTATTTCACACTGCACTTTTTTTAAAAATACATGACACATGCCTATGACTGCATCACTTAGGTGCCGACTTATTAAATGTTAATTATTATTATCATTATTGCAGGAGTAATGTTGCTTTTCTTTTCTTTCTAAGGCACTGCTGGCCAGTAGTTTTGTGCCCATCTATGCTGGATTCAGACCCATAGAGTTCCAAGGACAGGTAATGGATTTTAAAGTTATTTTCCACATTCAATTCTTTTTGTCCAAATAGTTCAAAATGTATGAATTGACATTGGTTGTTTTACTGTGTGGCAGTATGTGTTCACATGATAATCCTGGATTATCATGTGAACAGTGTCTCGGTTGCACAAAATATGTCATGCACAACGAAATAATGAAAAAAAACAATTCTCCATCGTATATTCGGGTGGAAACATTGCATGTCCGAAAATAGCCAATCTGCAAGCTCTGCTATTGGTACATCTGCTATTTGGACAACTTTTGCTGAGATTGTATATCCGCCATTTTATAATAGCCAAAATATAAAATAATGGTTAAAGTCGTTAATCTAAAATGACAGATGTTTTCCAGGTTTTAATGGGTCAAAAAGTACACTTTGTATACTCCCAGATGATACACGCTGTGAGTTTGTTTCTGTCCACTTCATGTGACCACCGCGCTCTGACTTTAGGTGCGTTATTTATTTTATTTGTTTCTGTCCAGAAATGGATTGACGGAGGCTTCACAGACAGTCTGCCCATCCTGCCCGTGGGACGGACCATCACCGTGTCACCCTTCAGCGGCCCGCAGGACGTCTGCCCCGAGCACAGAGGACGCACCAACCTGCACCTCAGACTGCCAAACATGACCGTTATGGTGAGTGTAGTGGACGCACCAACCTGCACCTCGGACTGCCAAACATGACCGTTATGGTGAGTGTAGTGGACGCACCAACCTGCACCTCGGACTGCCAAACATGACCGTTATGGTGAGTGTAGTGGACGCACCAACCTGCACCTCAGACTGCCAAATATGACCATTATGGTGAGTGTAGTGGACGCACCAACCTGCACCTCAGACTGCCAAACATGACCGTTATGGTGAGTGTAGAGGACGCACCAACCTGCACCTCAGACTGCCAAACATGACCGTTATGGTGAGTGTAGTGGACGCACCAACCTGCACCTCAGACTGCCAAACATGACCGTTATGGTGAGTGTAGTGGACGCACCAACCTGCACCTCAGACTGCCAAACATGACCGTTATGGTGAGTGTAGTGGACGCACCAACCTGCACCTCAGACTGCCAAACATGACCGTTATGGTGAGTGTAGTGGACGCACCAACCTGCACCTCGGACTGCCAAACCTGACCGTTATGGTGAGTGTAGTGGACGCACCAACCTGCACCTCAGACTGCCAAACATGAACGTTGTATGCATGGTTAGTGTAGTGTGTTAGTCCATGGTCCATAGTTAACTAAAACCGATGGAAATAACTAACTCGAAATTTGGAAACGAAAAAATAAATAAACATGAAGTTATCTGAAATAGCAAACAAAAAGGTAGGAGCGCACACCAATGGTAGGGAGGTGCTGACCACGGGAGACAAACTTGAAAATAGAAAGGAGAGGTCGCACAGCTCGTAGTCGCAATGCAAAAAATACTTATTGGGTTACCAACGTTTCGGCAAACAAATTGCCTTCTTCAAAACGTTAACCCAATAAAAAGTATTGTTTGCATTTTGAAATACCAAAATCCACACTATGGTTGTTGGGCAAAGGAAATAGACAATTTACTGTAAAACACGTTTCAGAAACCTTTTTTGTTTTGTTATCATTTGTGGCTATCAAAAGATGACACACAGAATTCAAAAGAGGATGAAAATGTAGTTTCATAATAATACATTCTGTGCTTCTCTTTTCCCCCGTTTTTTTCCCCTCAGTTTTCCAAAGACAACCTTGGGCGTCTGAACCAGGCCCTGTTCCCTCCGTCGCCCGTCCGCATGCGCTCGCTGTGCGAGGAAGGCTTCGATGACGCCGTGAGGTTCCTGAAGAGAGAACAGTGGATGGACTGAGCACCATGCGGTCACTGTGCGAGGAAGGTTTCAATCTGAAGAGAGAACACTGGGTAGACTGAGCACCATGCGGTCACTGTGCGAGGAAGGTTTCAATCTGAAGAGAGAACACTGGGTAGACTGAGCACCATGGGAGATGTGACTTACTGTACATGGTTCCCACGGTTATGGAATTCCTGGAAATATAAACATTTTCCAGTCCTGGAAAAGATTTGGAATTCATCAAGGGCTCTGTGATTGCAGCCTAATGTGTACCGGACTTGACAAAAATAACAGATCTACAGCACAAGCTCACAACGTGCTGCAGTGTGATCATGTGCCCGAGGATAGGACATATTCTACACTGCCTGTCTGGAGTAAGAGACTCATTATTGCACTGAATGATAAGCCTGTAAATTGGGTTAAATATTCTGGAAAAGTTTATATTCATCAGAATGCCTTTTGAGGATAGCATGCCATTTCAATGGTTTCCCGCCCAATAGGGCTTGCAAACCTCGCACCTTTGGTATGCATGACTTGCCCCCCAAAAGGGGTGCGGCTGGTGTGACATGTTATGTACAGACCTAAATAAACAATTTAAAGTTTAATCACACTTTAAAGATGCCTTGTTAGACTTATTGGGTTATTTTTCTTTACACCTACACCACTTGTAGATCATCCAATTCCAAGAGTAGGGGAGCTAAGAGTAGGGGGTTCAAGCTCATGTTTATGCTTCACTGGAATAGTTTAAACTTAGTTTTAAACTTAATAGTTTTAACCTTTTATTGTGTCCTATTGGTTTTAGTTTTACGACATTTCAAAAGACAAATTGTAAACTGAATTGTAACAAAGAAATCAAAATCATTTTCAAAAGAATTTCAGACATTTTCAGCCAAAACTAAATCTGGAAATCTGTGAGCTTGTAGTTTGGCTATTCAAATAGGGCTTGAAGTGGTTAATTCATAATACTATTTCTCTAAGTTTGGGTCTCCGGGCGGAGACAGACACCAAACGTATCTTTTTGTGGTCTCGGCTCGAGCTGAAAGAGTTTGTTGAACCACCGGGTTAAGCCATATTAACACAGTATACAGTACATAACACAGAATCACATTGTCTGAAATAGTGCTCCGCATGCATGTCCTCCCAGCCTATTACTCATGCATGATGTGAAACAGCGGCTCTCATTTTAATCACATTGTCAGAGTGGTGGTCGGCCGGCCGGCGGTGTCAGAGTGCTTTAATAATTGGAATGGCTAACGTCGTCATCTCAACACAAGCCTACTCATCTCAGCCTCGTCTCGTCAGCCGTCGTGAGACGACCCGACCGCTCTGCAGGTATCACAGCCTAGCTGTCATGTTCACAGTGTGTACTACTGGCGGATAAACTACAATCACTCTTGTACTGTACTCAAGTGCACTGGCGGAAAGTACATTTACTCATGTACCGTACTTAAGGACAGTTTTGAGGTTATTTTACTTTAAAAAACCAAATCAACATGCTAATACTATTACTTCTAAAAAATATATATTTAAACATTGGCCAAATTATGAAATATTACCTGAGAAAGAGGCAAAGGATTTGAAAATAGCCTTTTTTGTGTAACGTGTATAAAATGTGCCATTTTGCATAATGAAGATTGGAATTTTTGGTACTTAAAGTATATTCTATTATATATTATATTTTGATGCCAATGTTTTTGTTCTTTTCCTCAAGTCAAATTTTGAATACAGTACTGTTTGTTTTGTGGTATTGCTACTTTTACTCAAGTATAAAAACCGTGTTCCATTTCCCTCTGCCAGTGTCCTTGAGATGATGAAGCACTTGCTATGAATTATGAAGACAGAGGATATACGACTGACCCCAATGCGCCCGAGCTTCAATCAGATAGCAGCCATGACAACAGTGTTCCTGAGCACTCTCTCTATCTCTCGTCTCTCCTCTCCTCAGAGGCATAATTTCAGAGAGAAATAGGGGACAGGGAAAAATAAGTTACCATTATGTATAGCCCCATTTTTTAAATAGTGGATCTACAGTACAAGCCCTCAACGTGTCCCCAAGCGACGTGTTGTAGATCCACTATTTTCACTGTTTGTTTGGGGCAAAAAGAGAAAATGTTTGCCCATGATGACGTTCCCAAAATAGGGATGCCACATTGAAATCCTTCTCTTCTGTAGATCTGCTATTTTCAGCATATAACCAAGTGTAAAATCAATTATGACGCCATCAAGTCCCGCCAACATTTAGTCGACAAAACCAACTGTAGATGTAGTCAACTAAAACTAGATTAAAACTAAGACTTTTCAGATGACTACAATATGACTAAAACAAAATGAAATTCAAATTGTATTCCTCTCCTCTCCCAGTCCCCACCCCACATACTGAAAAGCAGCCTGTACACGTGAGCAACTACTGTATTTGTATTTATCCGCTTTTAATTTACTTTGAAAGGGGGGCACTGAAATGCTCTTGGGGCACCCCAGTCTACTTAAACTCAAGTAACATTTTATACAGGCCTTTTACTTGTAACAGAGTGGACTTAGTGATCTGGGGGCCCTCAGCGGTTCTCAAACTTGTTATGTTTGGCTCCGGTGGTCAGGTCACCCCTGTAAATAACCTTTTCATCCCTGAATTACATTATTACTTTATAGCACCTTTTGTCATATTAACGGTAGGTAAATACAAGTACAAGTAGCTTGTAGATCTGCTATTTTTGGTGAAGAGACATGGTGTACTGTAGGCTGAAAATGAATGCACACGAAAGTACAGTTTAACTCAGGTCTGTTTCACTAGGCATAGAGGTCTAAGCGGTTAAACTGAAGTGAATTCCAAATATTATCAAAGTATTCCGAGGCACCCCTGGACTTGTGTCACGGCACCCTGCATGCCACGGCACCCACACAGAGAAACCCTGCTCTAGTATGAGATTTCGGGTTAAAGACGTTGTACTTTGGAACACTTTATCCCCATCTATACCAGAGATAACTCCAATGTCAGTTTAGAGTCTAGACATGCAGAGTTTGTTCTACAATTTAGGCATTTGATTTAGCAGACGCTCTTAATCCAGAGCGATTTACAGTAAGAATCGTGGTATGGGTACTTTTACTTCTAAGTAAAACCAATAATAATCTGAGTTCAGTTGTAGGCTACTTCTTACACCACCACTACCAGCTCACTACATGATGAAAAGCAGCATGGTGTGTGTGTGTGTGTGTGTGCGAGCAAAGAGCTCGCCATCAATTTACCAAGGAGGCATTTAATTTCCCTCAGCTGGAAGCCAGCGTTGGGGATTAAAAGAGAGCGAGAGAGAGAGAGACATCACAAGGCACAAGGAGAACATGGACCATCATGGTGGAATGGGGGAATGTATCCTCCAGGAACGTGGCAGATATCCTCCTTTTCCTTTGAAGTGCTACAGCAGAAACCAACGTTTGAACTGCGTGTTTCTACCAGCTCCTGCAGGGGTCTATATCTCCGTGTTTGACTGACAACCCACCCACCAAACCCCCATTCCCCACCACAGCGTCGGCGGACGTGAGTTGTTGCGGACCTCGGTCGTTAATACTTCACAGGGCAGCAGTGGTGGAAAAAGTACTACATTTCTTGACTGAAGTAAAAACATCAATACTGCAAGTATTGATAGTACACCAAAGTCTTGAAATCGTATTTGACGTCGCTGAAGAACATGCTTCAAAACGGGTTTATAGAAACCAATGGCGTTAAACCAATGGGTCACTTGCAGAGAATGTTAGAGGGGCAGGGGCTGAAATTCCCTAAAAGGGCACTTAAAATAACAAATCTACAAGCTCAGAATGTGTTGTGCTGAGACTAGTTGAGAGCTTGTAGATCAGCTATTTTTGGGGCGTGACCCCCGCACTCTTTAGCTACAGAAGATGCAGCTTACGAGATGGATTTCTACACAAATTCTTTCAACGTAAAATGCTGCATTCAATTTCAGGGGAAAAAAGGCTGCCTTCGGGGATATGGCATGGAAAGGAAAGGGGGGGCATTGCAATTTTTTCACCATAGTAAATGCAGCATTCATGGACTGGAGAGGACACTTTTTACAGACGAGTAAAAGGGCAGGGGGCTGAAGCCCCCTATAATGAATTGCAATTTTATAGCGCTTTTCCAAGTGCTCAAAGCGCTTTACAATGGTTCATTCATTCATACATTGAGAGGTGAAGTGGCGAACAGTCAACGCCAGCGTACTCACTTCCCACACCAATGGTGGCAAGCTCACACCGACCAACTCATTGGAGGCAATGTAGGGTTCAGCGTCTTGCCCAAGGACACTTCAACATGTGGACAGGAGGAGTTGGGATTCGAACCGCCGACCCATGGATCATTGGACGACCTGCTCTACCTCCTGGGCCACAGTCGCCCTTCCTTTGATGTCTATGTGTGCGTGTGATGTCGTGGCGGTTCTCTTCGTCCATAGTTTTTATACGGTCTGTGATCCCAACCCTAGTTAGTTAGTTACCCAGCAGCCCTGGCGCCGGCGGCTCGTCCCTCCGGCACCGGCACAGCTGCGCGGGTGAGGAGCAGCAGGGCTGCAGCCAGGGCTTCCACACCATGTGCCACCGTGACATCTGGCTCTCTGCGGCGGGGGTGGGGGGCTCCAGGGAGGCACGGTGGCGCCTCACGGCCTCGTCCATGGCCTCCAGGACGGCGTGGAAGGCGGGCTCGGTGGAGGGGGTCAGCGGCGAAGCCTCCCGGGGGTCCCGGGAGAGGTCGAAGAGCAGGGGAGGGCTGTGGTATGTGACGTAGGCCGGTGTGCAGAAGCAGGCGTGTGTGTGGAAGCACGCCGTCTCATTCTCGGGGTAGAAGTCGGGTGTGAAGTAGAAGGCCTTCCACACGGCGCTGCCTGGCCATGACACAAAAAAACAGTGATTTTAAACACATTTTGAGGGCCTCCAATGCATGGCTTTTGAAGATTACGTCATACGGCAACCAAGTCTATGGGATTTTTGGCCCCCCCGGAGCCGTCCCTGTGTTTGAGAACCACCGATTTACAAAAAAAAAAGGCCTACCACTCTGCCTCTCTTTCTGTTGCTTTTCGTAAAGAAATGAAAGACTCACTGTTGGGCGGGTTCCATCGGACGGCGTTCAGATAGGCATTGCAGTAGTGGAAGAGAAACTGGTGGTGGGATGTCTCCTCCTCCGCTCTGCCCTGAAGCAGAGCCATGAGGTCACGGCCATCTATCTGTCTGCAGCAGCAACAATAACACAAAACACAATCCTCGTCCTGAAATCGATGTGTTTGTTTAGGCGCCTTTTGGAACCTTGTATGTCTGTGTGTTCTTTGTGTGTATGGGAAAGTATTTGTGTTTTTATGTTTGGACCACATGCGGTGAAAGCCCACGGCAAATGTCATACTTGTGAGGCAATGAAGTCGACCTTGACGACTACTTCAATACATTTCCATCTGAGAAATGTATTGAGGTGCATACGTCACCGCACTGCAACAGTTGTAAAAACCCTAGTGTAATTTCTATTTTGGTTTGGTTGCCAAATTGTCAAATATTACGTGAGAGTAAAGTTTAAAATCAGGCATTTACAACGCCAACGCCATCGAGTCCCACCAACATATTTCTTTTGTCGAGAAAATCAACCGCAGATTTAGGAGACCAAAATCACATATTTAGTTGACTAAAACTAGACTAAAACTAGACTAAAACTAAATGAACATTTATTCAAAAATACCTATGACTACAACCAAATCAAAATTTGCCGTCAAAATCAACACTGCTGTGTGGAGCCCACCTGTCCTGGGGGAGTTCTGCTCCGGCCAGCCTCACCACGGTGGGGAACAGGTCCATGTTGCTGGTGGGCTCGTCTACCTCCTTGCCCGCCGGCAGGGTCCCGGACCACCGCACGATGCCCGGCACGCGGATGCCCCCCTCCCAGTTGGTCGACTTCCCCGCTGTGGCGTGTATAGGAGGCAACGGCAGCTATTATCAGACTCATTATTGGTTTATAGTAGGTGAATATTATCCGAAAAAATCCAATCTGTGAATAAATTCCTTGACAGAGAATGTGTTTTTAATAGGTGTCTAGTAGTAGCACATCTCACAAAGGCTGAAATTCTATTTCAGGGGAATCTGTGACAGCTGCTGGAAGTTGGGGTACCATTAATAACCTTATGCAGGCAAAATATACATTTACATGTTTTTGTTTTGCACGAAAAACACTCCTGGGCTAAAAACGGCTATAGCCGTCATCACAAATGTGATGACCTGAAAAACACATTATACAAACACATTACAAACACATTAATTGGTGTAGGCATTTCTTGGTAAGGAATTTATTCACATATTGTTTTGGCTATTGTTTTTATGTTGATTCTGCATTAAAAAAAATGTTTTATGGTCATGATTAACATTAAATATTTTCCCAAACCTCTATGGGAATAACGTATGGCTTTTCTATCTTTTGCGGAACCACAACATGGCTACCATTTTGACCACTATGCCCTATATAGATTGATAGCTACAGGCCTAATAATGAGGTGCTTCACCTTTGTATATCCCGTTAAATCCCCGGTGCACCTCTCCGCTGGCAGAGATCTCCTCCAGGTGAGCGCCCTGGTCTGAGGTCAGGTACACCAGTGTGTCGTCTCTCAGCCCCAGCCTGTCCAGGGTCTGTAGAATCTGACCTGGGGTCAGATTTACATGACATTATATTGTCAGCCTGTCCAGGGTCTGTAGAATCTGACATGGGGTCAGATTTACATGACATTATACTGTACTGTCAGGCTGTTCATTGTCTGTAGAATCTGTCCTGGAGTCAGATTTACATGACATTAGGCTTAGGTTAGGGTGACCTACTGTACGCTCCAGTGCACCTCGGTGCACTGCGTCTCCGTAGGGATATATTATAGCCAAATTCCAATACCTCAAAATCTCACGGTGTTACGGTGAAATTGGTGACCTGCCGAGATATGTTTTGGGGTATTGGAGTTTGGCTTTGGGGTCACTCACCTACGCTCCAGTCCACCTCGTGCACGGCGTCCCCGTAGATGCCGTGCTGGCTGCTCCCCCTGAAGGGAGCGGAGGCGAACAGGGCCGTGTGCACCTGGACGAAGGAAAAAAACAGCAGGAAGGGGCCGGCCGCATTGCTGCGCACACGCACGCACGCGCACACGCACGCACGCACACACACGCAGACACACACAGGATGTGTAATAAATAATAATACACTTTATTTGTATAGCACCATTCATGACATGAAATGCAGCATGAGGGCAAAAGCATAAAAGAGCATTAAAATAATAGCAATAAAGGCAGTAAATCAGGCAAAACAGGGAGGACATGAATAACACCACAAATAATTTAAAATCAACTAAAAGCAAGGGTAAAAGGTCTTGAGCTGTGCTTTAATTAAAGCTATTAAATATATGATCTAGCGGCTGCCTGTCTTAGGTGTAATTATATACTTTGGCTCATGTTCAAATCTTTTGAATATATACTTTTAAAGTGAACATATTTATTTGCTTCTGGGGGGTCCCTGGAACAAAACATGTTGACATGAGTACCTCCCTCCTGGGTCATGCTCGGGGTCAACCCCTACCTCTCTAAGAAGTGCACAGCCTCCCGGGTCATCCTGCGGGTCAACCCCTACCTCTCTAAGAAGTGCACGGCCTCCCGGGTCATCCTGCGGGTCAGGTTCTCGGAGACGTAGGGCTGCTCCACGATGTGGTGGTCCCTCATGAGCAGGCAGTTCAGGTCGGGGAACACTCTCACAAAGGCCCCAAAGAGAGCCACGCCGGTGGCTACCGCCAACGCCACGCCCACGACCACGCCCCTCCTGTCACAGTAGGGTTGTCACAATCGTGACATTTTACATGACCGTTAGCCTAATTGTCATGCTAGGGATGGGACGATACTCGTTATTATCGTTTATCGTGATAAAAAACACAATCGTATCGCAGAGATTTACATTTATTGTGAAATCCGTCTTACACTAGGATGAATTCGCTTTTGTTTAGCTGGAAATTCAGAATCACTAAAACCCTTTAAAATATTTGACTAAAGAGCAGATTTGGTAAACTTTTATTTGACTCTACACAAATCAATTCACCAAAATAGCATATCTACAAGCTTTTTGCTGGATGTTGGTTAACATGGTCCAACATGGTTAACAAAAGTGGCATTTTGAATTTTATCATGATAATAATCGTTAATCACAATTATTTCTGCCACAATAATGACATGTAATTTCCATATCGGTTGGTTAGACAATAGTCCGAAAGGCATTAGTCCGCTCCCGACATGCGTGGCAGGTTAAAACTAACCCGTGGCCAGGTTAAAACTCACCTGTGGCTCCCGACATGTGTGGCAGTTTAAAACTAACCCGTGGCATGTTAAAACTAACCCGTGGCATGTTAAAACTCACCTGTGGCTCCCGACATGTGTGGCAGTTTAAAACTAACCCGTGGCATGTTAAAACTAACCCGTGGCTCCCGACATGCGTGGCAGGTTAAAACTAACCGTGGCTTCCTGTGAGGTTATAGTTATGGACTAATGCCTGTCGGACTGTATACATTTATTCAGATTCTTTGGCCATGGTACATGCACATGGTATTATTGGTCCATGAGTAAAAATGAGAAAAAGGCTGCACACTCGTAGCCACGATGCTGTATATTTATTGACAAGAATCCAACGTTTCGACCTAGGAGGTCTTCTTCAGGGAATGGTCCATTTATTGGTCCATGTGCATGTACCCTGGCCAAAGAATCAGAATAATTTTATACATAAAAAATATAAATGTGGAAATAGCTTATTTACATAACATGCAATTTCTGGTATAACGATAACGCAAAAAAAATAAAAATAAGTGATTATCTCCAATAATTCCTATCAGTCGATGCTGTACTAATTGTGAGAGGTCCTTACCGGACAGTGATGGCGCCGGCGTAGTGCAGGAGGGCGGTGGTAGCAACCAGCAACCCCAGGGCGCGGTACGGGATGTGATGCTCCACTTTAAGCAGCACAGAGCTGTGGCCAGGCTGGCAGTCTCTCAGGTTGGTTGAAGGCTGAAAATAAAAAACAAAAACAATGTCACCCACTTGTTTTACACATGTACACCTGTGATTCTGATGTTGGCCTACAAAGCAACCAAAGGTACAGTATGGATTCAAACAAAATAAAACATCACGACTGGAAGAAAAAAAAAGTGTATGGCCAAGTCTTAATGTGTGATTTGTGAAACCGTGTGAAAGGAGCCTCCCTATATAGGCCTAATGCCAACCAGGTGAATAACTCACGGACTGAGGCTTTAACCTTTGATTTTATGAAATAAACGAGACCATCACAAATGTAGGGAAGATGCTTCTGAACATATCGCTAGTTTGACCACTTCAACTGCTCTAATCTAAAAATTTAAAATAAATCTACAAGCTCAACATCATGCTTCCATAGAAGACATGCTTCTATTATGGAATCCAAATGACTGAAAACAATCGACCTTGAACTTTAATCCCTGGGCAACCCCTTTATATTCAAAGCCTGATCCAACCCTACAACCCTCCAGCTCACTCGGAAAACATCCGGGACCGGGACAACTCTCCACACGTCCAAGACTCTTCTCCCTTCTGGCTCCCAAACTGTGGAACGAACTCACCCGTTGCAATTAGAACTGCAGACTCACTCACAATCTTCCACCGTTATCTGAACACTTCACCTCTACAGACTCCATCTTAGTCCGTACTAGCACTTGCCGTATCCTTGACGACTTTTGAGGCTTATTATACAAAGGTTAAAATGTAGTTTCGATAGCATGTTATTTAGACAGAAGCCAGGTTAATTTGTTGACCTGGCATCCTATTGTAGAGTTTTCAATGTACATATTAATCATGTTTTAAAATGTTTAGATTGGTGATCTTGGTTTACCTATGATCCCAGATTACTGAGGCACTACACGGTCTCTATGCATATGATGTGTTACCTCGTGGTTATTGTTTACCTTGCTTGCAATGCTTACTGTAAATCACTCTGGATTAAGAGCGTACTAAAATGCCTTTTTATTTAACCTTTATTTAACCAGTAAAATCACATTGAGACTGCGTCTCTTTTACGAGTGGGAACTGGCCAAGAGGCAGAAATAAAATTACACTTCAATCGTATATGTCACATTATAGAACAGCAAATAAAACATCCATGATACACCTCAAAGTACCTATGAAGTATACAACAAATCACCAAAGTGCTAATCTTTTAGTGGCAGGGCAAATACACAATGTACAAAATATAAACAGAAATAATAAATATATAGGCATGAACAAAGGCTAGCACATGGGGGCGGCGGTGGTTCAGGGGTAGAGTGCCTGGATGGTAACCGCAAGGTTGCCAGTTCAAACCCGGGCTCCCCCAGAGTTACTGTCGAAGTGTCCTTGAGCAAGACACTGAACCCCTAATTGCTGGAGGGTGTGCTAGTTGGTGCCTTGCATGGTTTCCGCTGCCATCGGTGTGTGAATGGGTGAATGTAATGCACAATCTCTGTAAAGCGCCTTGGATAAAGGCGCTATATAAATGCACCATTTACCATTTACCACATATCCAAACATGAGCATGTGGTGGACTGTACATCTAAGATAATCCTTTTGAAATTTCTCAAAGGAACTTTCAAAGACAATTTTACTCTGTACTGTAGGTCGTTCTACGACCAGGGGCCAAAGAAGGCCAGACATTTTTACCCCCCCCCTCGGATTTGAATGCTGGTACTACACACCGTGGCCAAGCATTAGATCTGAGGATTAGACCATTTTTGACCAAATCGAATTTGGAGGAAATGTAAGACGGCAGATCACCAAGAATGGCTTTATAATAATGTACAGTTGGGTGCCACCGATATTGTCCCTTATCATTTGACCCATTTAGGCCTGACCTCAACATTTTAAAAAATCCTTCTAAATCCTCCAGTTTTCTGAAATAAATATTTTCACGATTTTTCAAAAATAGCAGACCTACAAGCTCGTAGCGCGCCACTCGGTGGCGCGCTATGAGCTTGTAGATCTGCTATTTTTCAATAGCTAAATTATAACAATGTTTAAAACACCAAAAGGCGTTCCCGCCCAAAATGGGTTAACTGTCCTTTTGCGCAGATCACGCAAACCTCAGCAAAAAGAAAAGGACAATATCGATGGCCTCCAACTGTACATTGTAAATGGATTCTGACCGTGCCGTAGAAGTGTTGGAAGCCGTGCACCGAGGGGTGGTGGCAGTGGTCCTCGCTGCTCTCGCAGTTCAGGCCCAGGTGCCATTTTCCTACCGACAAAAAAAAACAATGACAACAACGAACAAATTAGGGCTGTGTCACCATTATGACATTTTACTTGAAAGACTAATCTCATGTCTGGTACCTATGAGAGCTGTCTGGTAGCCCTGCTGCTTGGCAAGCCTGGCAAACGTGACTTCGTGGCTGGGAAGGCCTCCTGATACGGCTGTGAACAGATAGACCCCCAGCATCCCAGTGCCCACCATACCTGTACAATACAACACAATACAATACATGACATCCCTGTGCCCACAATAGAGCGTCGCAGTCCCGCCCCCTCGAGAGACCCGGAAAAGAATTCCCTGTTCATTTTCCTTATAGACTTTTCAAAAAGTATTTATTTAAAGACGTTTATGCTGCGGACAAAGCCAACTCGAGTTGTGACACATCATGACAATAAACACAATGTTTTGGGCCAAACAAAGAATTAGAAAGAAGAAATAAACGGCAGGTTACAACACTATTTGTTGTTTTTATTCTTTGAAATCATTTGTTGGGTCCAAAATATTGTGTTTGTTGTCATGATTTGTCACAACTCGTGTTGGCTTTGTACGACGCTTATAAGGTCTTTAAATAAATACTTTTTGAAATGTCTATGGGGAAAAATGCATTGGGAATTATTTCCTGGTCCTGGCGTCGTCATGAAAGGGGGCGGGACTGCAACGCTCTATACCTAAACAATACAACACATTATTCAGGACGAGGAAAAAAAACAACAGACAATCCAGACACTCAAGAGAAAAAAGGAGGAACAGCCTTTATATATTATAAAGGCACCTGTCAAAACCTCGGAAAGGTCTTCATCGGCCATGGTCCCCTGTGATGGAGAGTTGGTGACCAAATTAACCCTTATTAGATCTTTAACTCTTGAGAGTGTGAAATGAAACCTAATGGAACATTACGGTTCCATTTGGTTTAATTTTACGCTCTCAAGAGTTAGATTATTGTTAAAACATCTGTATACAATATTTACAATAATTCTAATCTACACAATAAAATAATGTAGAAGAATTGTTATTTTAATCGTTTTCCTGTTGTCTCTCCTATGGTACCACATCAATACAGCATGGAATTCTGGAAAATCGTATCCAACGATAACAACAAATATTCTATGGTTTGGGTCTGAGAGGCTAAATCTCACCAAATGGTGATCCGTGGCTCAAATGCAGAATAATGAATGGGCCTTGATATGAAAAGGGTTAAAAACCACTGCTCTATAGCGATGATTACTATCAAAATATGAATCTAAAAACCACATGACAGCAGGGGTGAAGGTGAACTGACCGGATCGTATGGGGTAGCGTCCGGTGAGGAACGCCGCCCTGCTGGGGGTGCAGAGCGGTGCGGCCGCAATGTGGTGCGTCAGCTTCACCCCGTCCCGTGCCAGTCCGTCGATGTTGGGGGTCCTGCAGTGTTGTTTTTGGCAGCACATTTTGATTTTAGTTTTAGTCATAGTCTCTTGAATAGTTCATTTAGTTTTAGTCACATTTTAGATACCCGGAATGTTTTAGTGTTAGTCTAGTTTTAGTCAACTAAATATCATAAGATTTTAGTCGACTAAATCTACAGTTGATTTAGTCGACTGAAATGTATTTTGGCGGGCCTTGATGCCGTCGTAATGATTGTTTTTACACTATTTTCAGCATGCAAAAATGCAAAAGTGTACTGTAAAATGACTTACACTGGATCTCTTCCTTTCCTAACATTTTAGTCTAAATATATTGACAATTTCGTCAACAAATAAAAACTAGGGCTGGGGCATTACCCCAGGTGAAGGAGTTCAAGTATCTCGGGGTCTTGTTCACGAGTGAGGGGAGGACGGAGAAGGAGATCAGTTCTGTACCGCACTGTTGTGACGAAAAGAGAGTTGAGCCAGAAGGCAATCTTCGTTCCTACTCTCACCTATGGTCATGAAGTGTGGGTCATGACCGAAAGAATAAGGTCGCGAATACAAGCGGCCGAAATTAGTTTTCTTCGATGGGTGGCTAGCATCTCCCTTAGAAATAGGGTGAGAAGTTCAGTCACATGAGAGAGACTCAGAGTAGAGTCGCTGCTTCTTCGCCTGGAAAGGAGCCAGCTTAGGTGGTTCGGGCATCTGGTTAGGATGCCTCTCGGGCGTCTCCCTAGGGAGGTCCTTGAGGCACGTCCCACTGGGAGGAGACCCCGGGGCAGACCAAGGCGCAGTTGGAGGAAACGCATCGACTCACTGGCCTTGGAACGTCTCGGGATCCCCCAGGAGGAAGTCACTAAAGTCTGGAACACTCTGGTGGAGCTGTTGCCCCCGCGACCCGACTACGGATCAGCGGTTGAAGATGGATGGATGGAAACTTATAGATTTAACATTTGTAAAACATGAAATATTGGTCGGGTAGGTTTTTTTTTTACCTCAGTGTCGTGTTGCCATAGCAGCCGAGGTCCCCGATGCCCAGGTCGTCCACCATGATCAGGACAAAGTTGGGCTTTTTGCCGCCGTGTCCCACAGGAGAGGTACAGCCTGCCCCCCTGACCCACAGCGGGACGACCAGGCACCACAGCCACACACACACACATAGGGGCCGCATGGCCAGGACTCAGGACAACCACCACCACACAAGCAAGACAAAATGCTCTTTTATTCTGAAAGAAAAGGAGAAAAGTTTTGCAAGTCGGGAATATATAATATCACTTGTTATATTATATATTACTGTTCCCAACGACCAACACATTTCTGTTTAGCCAGCTCCAAATTCATTGGAATAATGAATGAATAATAATGAATAAAGCACCAACGAGCTGGCCAGATGTATGGAGAACCAGGATGACTGGAAGCAACGATGGAGGGCTCGTCTGAGGACGACCTAGAGAGAATAATAAGAGTCACCAATCAGACATAATAGTCAACAGTCTCTCATCTTTTGAACTCTTTTTCTGCTGCATGCATATTCCACATACTGTAGATAATAAAGCAGCAATCAGTCAAGTAATACCTTACACTACTAGTAGTTACTGGGTAAAATAATTGTACAGTAATATATTAAAAGTAACTCGTTACATGCCCAACACTGAATGTAATACAAAAGCAGGTGCATTCTAACTGTGTGTCTGCTGCATATTGATTCAAAGTTAGCCTACCTTTAACCTGCTGCCAGCAGACTGGTCAGTGCATGGGTCTGAATGAGGCAGTGCATGGGTCTGCGTGTCATAAACATGTTAATGTGTCACTACTGTGTACATACAGTACAAACCTAGAGTGCTGAATAAGTTCCACTGTGTACAGTAGCCTACTGACAGCACTAAGCAGGAAGTTCACAAGCACTTTGTGTTGAACTGTCATGTCATGTGATCAGTACGAGGAGTGCAGTGTTGCCAGATCTTGCGAAAGAAACAAGCAGCAAGGTCAGGGGTGGGCAAATGTGATGATGCAGAGGACCACTATAGTTCCACACTCACCCCAGAGGACCACTATAGTTCCACACTCACCCCAGAGGACCACAATAGTTCCACATTCACTCCAGAGGGCCACTATAGTTCCACACTCACTCCAGAGGGCCACTATAGTTCCACACACACTCCGAGGCCACTGTATTTCCACACTCACTCCAGAGGGCCACTATAGTTCCACACACACTCCGAGGCCACTGTATTTCCACACTCACTCCAGAGGGCCACTATATTTCCACACTCACTCCATAGGGCCACTATATTTCCACAGTTTACCGCCACGGTGAAAATTCTTCATTGTTATGCTAACATGCTGTCTTCATCAGTGTAGTATGTCAAACTCACAGATGTTATAGTTCATTTCCAAAGTGATCAAATTATTTTGTGCAATTATGGTCAGCTAGATAATGGTAAAAAGGTGAGTATAGGGGTCTATGTGTGAATACCAATGACAAGTAGGCCTACCATTTCAGGATATTGTTAATATCTAATGAATTACATTGTTTCGGTACTTTGGTGTTTACATTTTTAACATTCCTACTTTCTCTAGTGTTAACTCTAAACAACTATCCTCCCTCTCTCTCAATTAAATGCAATTTAAATTAAGGTGAAGTAAAACTAAAATGCACTAAATTGCGGCAAGTTGGTAAACTGGCGAGTTCTCCGGATACCCTCCAGAGGGCCACTATATTTTCCTACACTAGGCTATGTAGCAACACTTGTTAACATTTTAACTCAACATGGAGCCTTTGAGAATTTTTAATCTGCTCTGAGGAAGGCTACTGCTCAAACGTGTCGGCGTTCTCAAATAAACATGGGAAATTGCATCTGAGTCTTGCATCTTTTATTTTGGAGTGCAGTTTTTTCCACTTAGTTGGTTCAGTTATTTTCAAAGCTAGGGTGACCAGATTCAAACTGTTCTTTTGAGGGACAGAAGTATCACTTGTGTGGGACAATTGGGACGGGGGACGGGGAAATCATTAAGTAAATGCTTTTGGTGTCATATTTGACTATAGGCCGAATATTGCCTATCATTTTGTTTTAAACCCCGCTGGCAACTCACATTTTGTTTTAAAATGCTACATTTTGGTCATGGGTGGTATGGCCGACTTGATACTAAAGCCTAGGGGAGAATGTTCATTTCATTTCAGCTTTACAGCAGAAAGCCAACTAACTAACAATTAGGGCGTTTGAATAGTGCTGCCTGCCAGTCACAATGTGGGACAGGGTCTCAATTTGTGGGACACCTCAAAAGTCTTGGCAATGAGGGACTGTCCCACGCAAAGGGGGACATCTGGTCAGCTTTGAAGCACTGCACTGCCTTAACTAAGGGCAGTTTCCAGAGGAAGCACACCTGCTTTTCTTTCTTTACCTTTGAGAATCACGTTTGTATTTGGTCAGGGGATCTTAGTATGATGATAATAAGACAATAAGACATTGTCAGATATCCTTGTGGTCACTGTTAGAAGCTGCTACTTGCATGGAGAAATGCTGACACCTGTTGGCTGAGTCAAGGAACTGCAGAAATGTGCATTGTGCGTGTGCGTGTGCGTGTGCGTGTGCGTGTGCGTGTGCGTGTGTGTGTGTGTGTGTGTGTGTGTGTGTGTGTGTGTGTGTGTGTGTGTGTGTGTGTGTGTGTGCAGAATTACAGTACATTTCAAGCACAACTCAATACAAAGACTGTTAACTGTGAGTGGACGACCCAATAAAGCATTACACTTGTTTACAAGAGGGTCCTTGTTCAATTCATCAAAACATTTACAAATAGTCACTTCTATATAGCCAAAGAACAGAACTTCATCATAAAGGAGGTAAAAAGGGAAAAGAAACATATGCAGTGAGGGGGAAAGGGGGGGGGGATTCAGATTTTACGGGGGCCAGTTTCGAATTGCAACTGTCCGTAGGTGCCCTTTGAGAGCGGTTTTGAAGGAGTCAAGGGATTTGCATGTCTTAATGACTGTTGGTAGGGCGTTCCACATTTTGGTGGCATAGGAGCGAAAATAATTTAGTCCCTCGTTTGTGCCGAATCTGGGTTGCATGGTTTGTTGCACTCACTCTGGTGTATTTAGTATTTAGACAGGTACAAGCCATTCCAGCCTGTCAAAGTGGGAAGGGGTGAGGTGGGTTCGGGGGGTGAGGCCAAGTAGGAGCCTGACCACTTTGTTTTTGGAAGTCTGGGGCCTTGTTTTAAGAGGTGCTGTGCTACCAAGAGGTGCATGCATAGTTGAAGAAACCTAGTCGAGGGCTCCTGTTCAATCAAGCAGTATTAGCCTAGCAGTTATAAAATTAGTATATGAAGGATGCACATGATGTGGGTGCAGTTTGTGAGTGTTTACTCAAATATGTCTTCATAATTAGACAGCCCCCATGCTCTGATCTGCTGACACACACACACACACACACACACACACACACACACACACACACACACACACACACACACACACACACACACACACACACACACACAGAGGTCCCTCCCCGCTTCATCTCTCTCTCAGCACAGGGGTCCCTGCTTCATCTAAAAATAAAAAAGTCCAACCAGTGGGCCCGGGCCACAGAGAACCACTAGCTTTATGACAATTATACCCCCTTTTTGAAACTAGCTCCTTACTACTCGCCCTGGCCTACACACTTCCACTCGGTTTGAGCATATAAATAATAGAGACGGCACTGGAATTCCCATCCACTTGCATTGCGTCTCTATTATTTTAATGTATATATCTATACTCAGACCGAGTGGACGTGTGTAGGGCGAGTGGTGAGGAGCTAGTTTCAAAAAGGGCCAAGTCGATCCCTTCATGTGTTGTAGTTGTAGCCTTACCTCAGCTCACCAGCAGAGGGCAGTGGAGCAATACAATTCAATTCAATTCAATTCAAAGGGCTTTATTGGCATGAGAAAACATACGTTTACATTGCCAAAGCAGAAAGCACAATACAACAATACAGCAATACAATCAAAACATATTTTTTTTAATAGTAGTATCAATAGTATCAATATATTTGAAAGTCAGAATCTTCAATAGATCAATTTCTATGTACCAAGATCACTGGATGCAGGTATAGTGCAGGAATATACACAGGGAGTTATTCATTTCACACGCAGCCAAAGTCACGAGTCAACGGAGTTAATTATAGGTTGCTGTAATTACTGTTGACAAACAAAAATATAAGAACAATAGACTATATTAATATACACAATACATATGTATCCCTCGTGGGTCTTTTTGTTCATTCACTTCCAGAGTTATCTAATTAGCATTTCAATGGATGAGCACGCAGAGAGTCAAACAAACAAGACACGCTTGCTTCAAAATTGTGACTTGCACAATGTTTATAGACAAGTGAAATGGACTTTGTTTCTCTCTCTCTCTCTCTCTCCCACATGTAAAGCATCTTTGAGTACTTATAAAGCTATATAAAGCTCAGATGTTATTATTATTACTACAAGTGGAATTATTTATATGAACTAACCTTAGTAAAACAGTGCCACATACAGTAGCCTATCTAAACTTAACCTCAGTAAAACCTTTTGAAGAGTGACAACCAAGAACAACTTAGATCTATAGGAATCACAGAGAGCTTGGTGGCTCCCTGTGTTAAGACATGTCAATGTGTTGTGAGTCAGAGGTCGTGGCTTCAAATCCAGCTGAGGTTCTTTTTTCATAATCACCTCACTTTATTGTCTGGAAACAACGGGCAGGGGGGTCGGGGGGGGGTTATGCCCCCTGCCCACTAATGCAACAGTGAGCCAACGGCACATCGGGTATATACATATGGGGTGGTATCTATACTCTAAGGGTGGTATGAGACTTGAACCTGCGTCCCACAAGGCAAACATTGAGATATCAATGATCTATCCGCTCTGCCACCTTAAATCTTCTTCTTGTTGGTCTTTAAAGTAAAGCTTCAGAGTGAAGTAGAGTGGGATTCAAACACACAACATCTGAATCATGTGGGCAGCCGCAATAACTGTTCTATTGTGGTTTCTCTTCTGTTTTATCTGACTATAACATCCATGATAACACTTAAAACAGCGGTGCCCAAAAGGTAGATCGCGATCTACCAGTAGATTACAAAGGCTGTGCAGGTAGACCACATGACATGGCCCTAAAACATATATCATTTAAATAAAAATATATATAATTTGGCATCTGACACTTGAATTAAGGTGACTTGATTGATTGACATAAAACATGGCCTGTTAACCCACAACAGAATACTTTGTTTTCAAGAGTGTTGAGCACAAAGATCAGTAGCATTAGAAAGTTACAAACAAAAACAAAAACTATTTCCATTTCCCCCCCTATATTTCCCATTCCAAGTGTGTTTGTCATGTTCTTTAAACTATTTTCAGCAATGAGATCCTATTTTTTGGTGGGTAGATCTTGTTGCGCTGGTCATTTTGAAATTAGCTCTCAAGTCAAAAAAGTCTGGGCACCCCTGACTTCAAAGCACTAAAGACACCAGTGATGGAACAGCAAACACTGTTAAGTCCCCACAGTGACACGAGCAGTGACAATGTAAGGACTTTGTAAGACCGGTGCAGGGGGACCCCACCAATTTAGGTGACAGGTCACTGCGGTGCAGTTGACCAACATGTTCCGAGACTCAAGGCCACCTGCGCTGAGATCCTGTTTCAGCGCCTGGACATGTTCACTCAACACCCTGTGGGGTCCAGGGTACCCCCCCCTGAGGCTCACTTTCATAGTGAGGACCAGGAGGGCTCCCTATAGCCTCCTCATGTCATCAGGTGACCCTTCTGTGCTGGTGGTGGAAGAAGATATTTTACTGGCCATTATGACATGACGCCAAGTCTACAAATCAGTGGGTTTTCAAACTTTCTCGTGCCATGGAAGTGATGGAACCCCCAAATTGATATGCGGCCGAATATATATATATATATATATATATATATATCAATTTGGGCCTTTGGGGGGCCTTGGCACAAAAACGTTTGAGAACTACGCTCTGGTCTCAGCAGACGGCGGGTCGGGGGGTTGGGGGGCAGAGGGACCAGCCATGCAAGCAGCCCACCCAGGATGTTGACAGAGGTCTCCAGTATCTAAATTTGTGGGGGGCCGTTTTTGTTTGTCGTGTCTTACACTGATCCGTCTGTCCCTCAGTCTGAATGGCATCGTTACTTTACAGCGCCTCATACATTTAAGTCATATTATGGTACGCACATATAAATACGGTATGTAAATTCCCCCCCCTAAGATACAGTATGTCACAAGGAAAACATGCAAGGATAACAGTTTCCATTATAGGAGTGTATACATGACAACAGGAGGGGAGGTGGTGGACTTAATGTCAGAGATGCATGTGCACAGACAACTATAAGTCTATAGGCGAAAAGATAAAAAGGTCATCGATGGAAATGTCGAACGCCTCAGAGTATTTCCAGCATCCGATGAAGGTCAGGAGGAAGAAGAGGAAACGCATTTGAATGTTCCTTCCTTCAAGCTGCGTGTGCTGCTGACCCCAAACGACGGACGGCTTCATTTCTGTGGTTTATGGACAGGGATAAACATGGCTGTGTTTTGGGATTCAGGTCGTGCTTCGGGACTGCCATTTTGGTTGAGTGCATGCTTAATCATTGTTCATTGTTCAGTTCATTGTCTGACAGCAGGACCCGCTGTAGCCCTGGGAATGTGCAGGCTTATCAGAAGCACTCACACAGCATTAGAATGTGTTATTTCTTTCCATTGCCTACAGCAAAGTCCTGGCAAAGGTTAAGAGTATAGCATAGCCTTTTGTCTTGCTACTGAATTCAGCTAGTAGGTCTAGCACTATTTAGGAAAGAATATAAAATTGGGCTGCATTTCTTAACCTCGTGCCAAAAGTTGCCTTTCTTAAGGCATGAATTCGATTATCCTCCTGCTTCCGGTGCATTCATGCCCATTATTTTATTTTATTTTGGGCTCACCTTTAAAGGGATTGTGACAAAAAAAGTTTTTGTAATTTCTTTTTTTTTTCCAGTTTTCTGAGCTCAATTGCACCCAAAAAAAACAGAACTTTTAACATTCAGTAGATTTTCTGTGGTCTGGGGTTTTCTGTTCTTCTCAACCAAGTGCTCTGATTTTCCTGCTGTTTGTGATGTAAGAGCCAGAAGTCCCATATATGTCAATTTGCCAGCAGATGTCACTGTTTTCACTGTTTTGCCTGTTTTCATTGCAGCTCAAACGGCTTCCGAACCCCAGAGAAAACTCCAGACCACAGAAAATCCACTGAATGTTCAAAGTTCAGGTTTTTTGGGTGTAATTGAGGTCATATAACCTAATATAACATATAACCTAAAAGAAAAACAAAAAATAAAATAAATGAAAAGTATCTTATGTTCAGCAACTGGAGGTGTGGTTTTGAGGACAACTGTTTTGAATTGCTATTATTGTTCAAACACAACAGAAACCAATGGATAATATATTTCAAGGGCGAGAGATCACAATAAAAATCCTAATCATTCTTCCTCCACACTGGGAGAAAAACAGCATCTGAAAGTTTGATGGGGCATTTTTTACACGTGAGTGCAGTTAGAACTTATGAGAGGAAGGGTTCTTGTGCTGCCACTATGCGTGCGCATCCTGTTTCTTATCAGTGTGACGTCGTCTCTTAAGGCGTCTATAGATTCTCAAATTAAAGAGATGTGACAGGCAATGCAACAGGATGCAGTGCAAATATTACTGGTTTATTTTCCCATTTCCAGACAACCATGGTTCTGAAAACGTCAAATAACAGAAAGAAATATCGAACAAATCAATACCAAATCAGAATGCTGTTCAAAGTGTAGATTCAGATATTATAAGGTAAATCAGGTCTGTAACTCAAAATACAGTAAACAGGTAAGTAAAGTAAATACAATACAGAAACAAAGCTTACATTGTTCATTCACGCATGGCTTCTGGTCTGGAGATGAGGTGGAATGACTGGTGAATGAATACTGTGTGGACTGTGGAGTATGGGGTCAGAAGAGTATCAAAAGTCTCACAGTAAATAATACAGATTTGTAATTTGTGTTTTGTATCTGTAATTCGCATCTGTGTTTTGTATCCGTGTTTCGCATCTGTGTTTGAAACACAAATACAAAACACAGATGCGAAACACGGATACAAAACACAGATGCGAAATACAGAACACACAAATCACAAATCTGAACTTGTGGATACAAAACACAAATGTGAACCTGTGATTTCACTCACGTGAGTTGCAAATCTGAACTTGTGAGTTACAAATCTGTAATATTTACTGTGACACTTTTGATACTCTTCTGTCTCCATAGTGGAGTGTGTGAGGGACAAGGTGCTGCCAGACTTACTAAAGAGCCGCGCACGTTCTCGGCTGTGCGCAGCTTCTTTTTCCGGGTTTTTCGACAGCTGGTGGATGGAAATTAAGCTCCACCTCCGTGGACGAATTGCGCAACGGCCAGATTCCCGGAAACGCTCTCCTCCGCGCAAGTCGTCCGCGGAGGTGGAGCTTAATTTCCATCCACCAGCTGTCTAAAAACTCGGAAAATAAGCTGCGGACAGCGTAAGACGTGCGCGGCTGTCGGCCGTTTTGCGCGTAGGTGTGGAAACACAGATATGAGTGTTTGTATGTGGGCACACCCGGATTGTCAGTGGATAATCAGTCCAGAGTGGTGATGGCAGACACCTGTTGATCATTGATGATGCAGTAAAGAGGAGCTGTGGGAAGGGGAACTGTCCAGCAGAGAATGCCATTTAGATTGCATGGGAAAATTCACAACAAATATCATCATCCTAATACTGTCCAATACTTAGCTATAGGGAGGGGGTGAAATTACGTTATTGGTAATCATGTCTCAATGTTGCCTTACAGCTATTTGGCCAATTATCCCTTCATGCTGTTTGGTATGTATGCTAGACTAGACAATAGACACACATGCATACTAATGAGTACACGACTGATGAGATTCAAAATACATTTAATCACAGAGTTAAGAGATGTCAAGGCCTGTGATTTATGCTCGCAATGCGATCAATAAACGTTAAATATGGGCTGTGGGTTTACCGGCTTAATGTCTAAATGACAGCGGCGTTTAAGTGGAACAATCCGTCTCAATGAGCCAAGGCCTCGGCGTGTGTGAGTGTGAGCTACGGCTTCGCCGATAATGTTCGGCGGGCCGATCTGCGAGCGCCGATGACGAGTCAATAATACGTTAATACGCCCCCACATGTGACAACAACGCGTGATGTACGGCCTCTCCGGATCGGCCATAATTATCAATCATTCATAATCAATTTTCCAACACGATGGAAGCCGTGGGCTTAATCCAGTGACTGCATGATGGGGGAGATTGGAGGAGAGAGATCGCTCAAGTCCTCCTCGCTCAATGACTGGCCAACAATAACAAAGCTTGACACGTTTGGCTGATCCGTTGGCTGATTAATCAGTCATGATGATGAGCGCTGATGGAATCAATCTAATTAAAGCCAGACAGCGCACACGCACACGGTTGATTATCACCTTTAATCAGACTATTGAATGGTAGGTGAGATACTATTGAAGTAAGTGAGATACTGATCTACCAGTAGCCTAGGTGTTGTTATTCTGTGGGTTGATGATGGCTTTCTGGCCAGTAGCGGTTGGGGCAAACGCTGCATGTCACCAAAACATGATTTACTATTCGGTTCGCAACTCGGATGGCGCCGAGTCGGTGGTGCCTCTCGATCGTGGCCAAAGTTCACTTGAGACGGAACGCCTCCGTCGCGGTCAAAACAATAGCCATCATCGACCCACATAATAACGACAAAACACCTACTGAGCTCGTCGGTACTGTAGGTCAGTATCTCACCTACGTAGACCAATCAATAGTCTGATTAAACGTGATAATGTCCCATCCAGTGCTTTGACAGCATCAGAGTGTGGTGGCCCAAACATGACACTGACATCTAGTGAAGAGAGAAGCTGGGAGAAATTAGGCCATCCTGACAGCTCTGACCCAGCCTCCACCCAGAGGAGCTGTGCTGCTCTCATTGCCGTGCAAATGCCTGCTAAGGTCTGTGTCCAACGCAGACACTGTGTAGACATATAGCCTTAATGTGTCTCACAGAATGACAAGCCGGCCGCACGCACGCACGCACGCACGCACGCACGCACGCACGCACGGCACGCAGGCACGCACGCACGCACGCACACACAAAAAATGTCTTAAAAGTTCAAAGCATTTGGGGACCCCCGGGGGTCCTGACCCACAGGTTGAGAACCACTACCCTAGGCTATGAATCAGAGTGTTGTACTTTGCAGCTGCATGCATCCCAAGAGCACAAAGACTAGGAGCGAAAGGTCTTTTTCCTTGTCTCCTCACTGCAGTGTTGGATGGATACAGTGGTTGGGTCTCCCTTAGGTTTTGACCGAGACAAGAGAGTTGGACTCGGCTACGGAACACAAATCAGCGTCGAGGAAACTGCCAGAGGGCATTTCTTCAAAGACTCCATTACACGAATCTTGGGGGGATTATCGCATGCGATTGTGTCGAATGCGATTGTGTCGACTCTTGTCAAGTGTGTGTGTGTGTGTGTGCGCGCGTGCGTGTGTGTGTTTGTGTGTGTGCAGACAGAGGCGTAATATGGAATGTGCTCGAGTGTGTACGTGCAGGCAGTGTGTGTGTGTGTGTGTGTTTGTGTAAACGGTAGCTATATATAGATATATCATTTGCTGCCAGCCAGCAAATTGGTGCTGTGGAAAGCAACACACAGGCATCAATCACGAGGACATACCCCACTAACATACGTGGATGTACCCAAGGCCGATGCAGGAGCGCAAAGTACCAATAAACTGGCCAGCTTTAACCTTTGCTTTTATATGAAATATCCGAGACTACTATGGAAGATGCTTCTGAACTGTCACACAGGGGGCCACCGCGTGCCGTCGGGGGCATCCGGGAGGGTGGCCATGGTCTCTGGGGGTCCTGGTCCACCCCTGGAGGCCGGCCGGCCCCCGGGTGCCAAAGGGTGACTTTTTCGAGCTTGTACTGTAAATCGGGGCGCCTCTGTTTTTCGGCCGCCGTTTGCCAGCGGAGGAAAGGAAAGGAAAAATCACAGTTTTTAGCCGAGAAGCAGAGATCAAGGGCTGCAGCCAACTCTCTTTAGTCTCTTAACCTAAAGACCATCTCTGTCTCTCTCTCTGGACGGATGACAGTATTTAGAGCCAGTGGAGGAAATAGGTAGGGAAATGGCGGGACCTTGGAGTGTAAAGATGGCCTTAAGTATACATCCTGTGGGCTGTAACGATCCCTTATCCACATGCACTGGAGCAGTCCGGGCCGGTACACGTGGCAGTACAGCCACCAGTGCATCCATCCCTTTTTCCTTTTCACGTGACGTCACATTACAAGTGTTTTTAATTTAGATGGTTCTCTGTCAAGCAGTCCGGACCGACGCCCTCCCAGGCAAATGATCATAAGCAGAGCATTAATAAGCAGAGTAAAGGGTAGATAGTGCCGACAGGCCAGCTGGTGTACTCATTGTACTGTATATAGCCAAAGATGTTAATTTAGGAAGATAGTCCATCCCGGTTGGAGCTAGAGGCGACCAATCCTAAGTGGGTGGCGGTGTCAGACGGCAAATCGTGCAAACGTCCTGTGGTTACTTACTGGTCTGTACCGCACTGTATACTTTCCTGTTGGCATGCATTCATGGTAAATTATCACCACACACTAAAGGTCACTGCTGACTCTCAGGACGAAATGCTGATGAGAAGAGCAGATCAGACAATTATGAATAAATACATTTAGACATTTCAAGTGGAATTATAATGTTTTACTTAAAAAAACTAAAAACAAAGAAGAATTACAAAGTTTTGAGTGGTTTACGAAAGGTGGAACGTAGACAGTCATCGATGTATTTTAGGTTTACAGTAAAACACGCATACACACACAAAACCACCACTAATAAATACAGACAAACAGTATATACAGCATTTACATTGATACAGGATATGCTAAACAACAGAGATTTGTTAAAACCACAATCTGTACCCTCTCTCCCCCCTCTCTTTCTCTCTCTCTCGCTCCCCCCCCCCCCCCCCCCCCCCTCTCTCCCATCTCTCTCTTTCTCACGATGTAAAGATGTAAAGAGGGAGACCACATCCAACCACTGTACACATGTACAGTATAAGGTAGTTACAGTGTTGCATTAACATACTGCATACAGATTACAGAATAACATGACGATTGTAGCTTTATGAAATCATTATGTCTCTGGTAATGCATGTGTTACTTTTGGCGGTGACAGAAGTGACAGGGACCATGCTTGCATGCACAAACATCAACGGGACCCGCACGCACGCGTACACACACACGTGCACGCGTACACACCCACATGCGCACGCACGCACGCACACCCACACGCGCACACACACACACACACACACACACACACACACACACACACACACACACACACACACACACACACACACACACACACACACACACACACACACACACACACACACACACACACACACACACACACACACACACACACACACACACACACACACACACACACACACACACCAGAACCAGGGACGGGTGTTTTCAATGAATATATAACATGGTTAACATTGATACAATGGGTTTATATAAGAAGGGGACTTAAAAACTGTCTGGGGTGAAACACAAAACCAAACATAATTGGAAGTGAAATATCCTTTTTAAGGTGAAGTTAAATGTGCTCTGTAATATTGTGTTTTTTTGTTGTTGTTAAAAAGTTACAGCTCTATATTCTGATAGTAATTCTGCGATTCTGTTTGTGCTTCATCACTTGGTGAAAATGTCACTTGTTTATCCTGAATCCTTCACTCTCCTGATTGGATACAACTGGTATCCCGACCTGAAAATGCATGCTGTGTTTACTAAAGAGCTGGAGACACGGAGACTCCTGTTACTGAACACAGTACTCTACAGCAGTGGTTCTCAACATGTGTGTTAATGTAAAATAATGTAAAAAATAAAAAACTAGTACTTACTATTCAATGTATATTGTATGGAATAACTTCAACGATAACGACAGTGACACAGACGCAGAGAAGGTTTCCTTGACTCAAATACACCAGAGTAAGTGTGGACAAGGACGGACGCATGCACACCGCACAGACGAACAGTCTGGTGAGACGTAGGAGGACCCTAACCTGACTCCGCCAGATGGGGCAGCAGAGAGTACACTGGGTTCCCCCCTCCTGCTCCCATCTGGGAACTCTCAGGCACACTTGATGCCCGGCCACAAAACGGCCTGGCCAATCAGCAGCAGCTTCTAGCAGCTTCTAGCAGCAGCTTCTAGCTTCTAGCTGCTGCTGATTGGCCAGGCCGTTTTGTGGCCCCGGAGGAAACCCTGAGGCGAAATGGACATAGTGGCCGAATTTGGTATTGCAGTTTGGACCCAAACACATGAACGCGCTGGTCCGTTGACTATCATTGCGCACGTTCATGATGACACGTGAACGCTGTTTCATACGTGAACGCACGTGAACACTTGCAATGATAGTCACCGGCAGTGCGTTCATGTGTTTGGGTCCAATCCATCCCAGAATGCTCAGAATGCTCTGTTCCTACCCGGAAGGAGGAGTGAAATTGCCTCATGCGCTTTTGAGCAACTTAATAAAGTGGATGGGAGGAGAAATCCGGTGCCGTCTCTATTAATATATACTCTAAGGTTGAAACACTCTAAGAAGGTCGGAGACCACCTGATGACCTCTCTTCCAGGCCAAGGCTTCATCCATTAGAAATTGATTATAATCGCATCTTTGATGTTTTTACAAACTTACCATGGTTTCATTGCAATCGGTATTAAAACATAAATAAAATATGTTGGCTAAACGGGTCAGGCAGCGACACATCCACGATCAGATCACAAACTAAACGTGCTGCCGAGATGATAAACAGCAACAGTTAAAATTACGCAAGCGTGGCTCAAAAGTGGAACTATCCCTTCCCTACACAGCACCAACTGGTAGGACTACTGTACGCTACTGTGTAGCGTACAGTAGTTTTTTTTATAATGATGGTGGTAGGGTTAGTAGTCAACGATTTAATTGCGTTTCTGTCACATGTGTGAACGTTCGAATCAAAATGACCTTTCTATTTGGCTTTTAGGCTTCGTAAACAGAAGGTGCACAGTGCAGATATGACACAATAACTTACATACTTTAATAACCTTATTCTAATAATAATTGCTTTCATGCGATTATGTAATAATTAAGTACGTATACGTACACTTGAATGGTGGCCAAATATAGATATATTTATTATACCTTAAAAAGGTTGAGAACCAGTGCTCTATACAGCAATGATTACTATCAGAAAATAGAGCTATAATACTTATTTGGGAAAAAAAATAATAATAATAAAGAAAGTACACTACAGCACCTTTAACAGTGACGCGGCATTCCCAGAGCGACAGGTGTGTTTGTTTGTTTTGTTTTTTCTGAGGGAGGAACTGGTTGTTCTGTAGGTATCTCCTCTGTCCTGAGATTTGGGAGACGTGGTGGGTTCGTTGGTGGATGGTCCCACTCTGGGCTCAGTGCCTCTCGATGACTGGCTGTGGATGCTGACGTTTCCCCAGTCTGCTTTCTGTAATGACAAGGATTTCAGGTCAGTGAAATAATTATATCAGTGGTTAAACTGAGAAACGGAGAAAATGGGGTAAAAAACAATGGCATCGTTGTTTCTTACTGTGCTTGAGGTGGTGCATGTGGGTGTGGGGGCCGGGCGTTTGAAAGGTCCGACTGGAGGCGGGACCCTCTCCCTCTGCCCCGATCACCTGCACCTCCAGTCTGTAGAGGCTGCCCAGTCTCAGCCCCGGTACCACCAGGACAGTACGCTCCTGGATGAGAGGGGGGGGATAGAGAAAGTCATATACCTATACTGTACGCATGCACGCAGGCACACATGCAGGCTCGCACACACACACACACGCACACGCACACGCACACACACACACACACACACACACACACACACACACACACACACACACACACACACACACAGTGGCGTGCACAGATAGACACTAGGGGGTGCTAGAGCACCCCCTGCCCTTTTGGCAATGTGCCCTTTTGAAAAAAAAGGGGGAAAACATTTTTTTTTCCCTTTTTTTTTTTTTTGGTTTTTCGAAAATAGCAGACCTACAAGCTCATAGCGCGCCACTCGGTGGCGCGCTATGAGCTTGTAGATCTGCTATTTTTCAATAGCTAAAGCATAACATAATGCTAACACCAAAAGGGGTTCCCGCCCAAAATGGATTAAGGCAACCGGCCGGTTCCATGCGCTGCACAAGGTGCCCTTTTTTAACTTGAGCACCTGCCCCTCTAAATGTCTGTGCACGCCACTGCACACACACACACACACACACACACACACACACACACACACACACACACACACACACACACAGGTTAGAAATAAGTTCAGGGTTAGGCATAGTTGAGATTAGATTTAGGAATAATGTTAGGTTTTAGTTTTACTGAGGTTAAATTTAGGAATAAGGTTAGGTTTTATAGGCATAGTTTACTGAGGTTACGTTTAGGACTACCCAATCTGGGAACCCATTGGCAAAACAAAGGAAAAACAGTGCCCCTCTTTTCCTTTGGTGGTAGGATCTGGGACTGGGAGATGAGGCTGTGGTTTAGTGTACTTACTGGTGGTAGGATCTGGGACTGGGAGATGAGGCTGTGGTTTAGTGTACTTACTGGTGGTAGGATCTGGGACTGAGAGATGAGGCTGTGGTTTAGTGTACTTACTGGTGGTAGGATCTGGGACTGGGAGATGAGGCTGTGGTTTAGTGTACTTACTGGTGGTAGGATCTGGGACTGGGAGATGAGGCTGTGGTTTAGTGTACTTACTGGTGGTAGGATCTGGGACTGGGAGATGAGGCTGTGGTTTAGTGTACTTACTTGGTGGTAGGATCTGGGCCTGGGAGATGAGGCTGTGGTTTAGTGTACTTACTGGTGGTAGGATCTGGGACTGGGAGATGAGGCTGTGGTTTAGTGTACTTACTGGTGGTAGGATCTGGGACTGGGAGATGAGGCTGTGGTTTAGTGTACTTACTGGTGGTAGGATCTGGGACTGGGAGATGAGGCTGTGGTTTAGTGTACTTACTGGTGGTAGGATCTGGGACTGGGAGATGAGGCTGTGGTTTAGTGTACTTACTGGTGGTAGGATCTGGGACTGGGAGATGAGGCTGTGGTTTAGTGTACTTACTGGTGGTAGGATCTGGGACTGGGAGATGAGGCTGTGGTTTAGTGTACTTACTGGTGGTAGGATCTGGGGCTGGGAGATGAGGCTGTGGTTTAGTGTACTTACTGGTGGTAGGATCTGGGACTGGGAGATGAGGCTGTGGTTTAGTGTACTTACTGGTGGTAGGATCTGGGACTGGGAGATGAGGCTGTGGTTTAGTGTACTTACTGGTGGTAGGATCTGGGACTGGGAGATGAGGCTGTGGTTTAGTGTACTTACTGGTGGTAGGATCTGGGACTGGGAGATGAGGCTGTGGTTTAGTGTACTTACTGGTGGTAGGATCTGGGACTGGGAGATGAGGCTGTGGTTTAGTGTACTTACTGGTGGTA
This sequence comes from Electrona antarctica, assembly GCF_951216825.1. NCBI lineage: Eukaryota > Metazoa > Chordata > Actinopteri > Myctophiformes > Myctophidae > Electrona > Electrona antarctica. Next base: position 15,547,831 of record NC_136803.1, on the reverse strand, counting down.
GGATCTGGGACTGGGAGATGAGGCTGTGGTTTAGTGTACTTACTGGTGGTAGGATCTGGGACTGTGAGATGAGGCTGTGGTTTAGTGTACTTACTGGTGGTAGGATCTGGGACTGGGAGATGAGGCTGTGGTTTAGTGTACTTACTGGTGGTAGGATCTGGGACTGGGAGATGAGGCTGTGATGGGGCAGCTGTTTGTTGCGGGGGTTGCTGCCCACGGCAGCGGAGGTGGTGGTGACCTCCGTCCAGGTCACCTGGTACCCGGCCAGCGTCACGGCGGCGGGCCGCCGCTCGTCGTGCACCTCCCAGCCGAACGCAGCCGTCACGTTGTCCCCCCGGACCTCGAAGGAGGCGCTCAGGTTCCCCACCCTGGCCAGCAGGACCTTCTTCAGGGGAGGAGCTGAAGAAGCATCACGTGGACACGTAATTAACTTCACAGAAAGACCGTTCTTTGCTCATTTCTTTATTTCCCATACGTTATAGTGTTCATAAACTTGCATTTTATCCGTTGATACCGCTCTCATACACTGTGTTCTCTCGAATCTGTCGAACAGCACCTGATAACCACATGTAGTCCCACCATGGCTGGAAACGTTATTGTACCGATCCATTCATCGCGATAGATGTTAATTGGATACTCAAAATGACACTATTCATTGATTCATTCTCCGAATAAGGCCACTTTCCGGTTCCCAAGCGGACACTCTGCCGCTGATCCACTGCCACCCACCTGGTATCAAGTCATCATATTATACCGTAATATACCATACCCTAATATAATTACATATTAAAATATCTTTTTGACACAAGAATCAAATGGTCATGATTCACCAGGATCCTGCATGGCTTGGTTTCAGGCTTAACATAATTTATATAAATTTGGCCTATACAGGCGGAGGCGGTGTGTGTGTGTGTGTGTGTGTGTGTGTGTGTGTGTGTGCATGTGTGTGTGTGTGCGTGCGTGTGTGTGTGTATGTGTGCCAGTGTCTCACCCTCCTGTGCAGAACAAGCGATGGGTTTGGGGCTCTTGGCCTGGACGGCGGCGCACGGCGGCGTGACGAAGCTGATGCTCTCAGATGGGAGGCGGAGCTTACTGCCGAGAGGCTGCAGCAGCACCTTGTACTTGCAGGAGAACAGCAGACCCCGCAGGCTGGCAAAGCTCTCCTATTGGACAACACAACCACAATGTTTGACCATGAGGCTCTCCTATTGGACAACACAACCACAATGTTTGACCATGAGGCTCTCCTATTGGACAACACAATGTGACCATGAAGCGTAGGAAGAGTTATTTCCAAAAGTGGCTGCAGTGCATAGAGCCTATTGTCCTAGCTGTTCTACAGGCCCACGCTCCAGTAGTGTTGATTTCGTCGACTAATACTAAGACGAAAAATGTTCGTCGACTACCTTTTTTCACTGACGGAAACGAAATGGAAACTAAATGAAAACTAAGCTGTGATGACTAAAACTAAGACTAAAATGTATTGACAATTTCGTCAACAGATAAAAACTAGACTATAATGTTAGGAAGGGACTAGTGGACACGATATCCAGTATAAGCCATTTTACACTTGGTTGCATGCTGAAAATATTTTCAGCAAGTGAGGGCATCAAGGCCCGCCAAAATACATTTTAGTCGACTAAATCAACAGTAGATTTAGTCGACTAAAATCACATGACATTTAGTCGACTAAAACTAGACTAACGCTAAAACATTCCAGGTGACTAAAATGTGACCAAAACTAAATGAAAACTATTCAAGAGACTATGACTAAAACTTGCTGTCAAAAACAACACTCCTCTCCAGTTCATTTTGATGGGTGTTCTGATTCAGCAGGTCACCTGTGTGATGACCTTCTCCGGGGGTGAGGTGTGGTTGTGAGCACAGGTCTCTGGTCCCCACTGCACACGGTAGCGCACCACGGACGGCTCTGAGGGACAAACGAGAGGCTTTCAGATTCACCCTTTCTGGTGGTTCTGTCGTGGAATTTTTGTTGCAGAATTCTAAAATAAAAACCTATATGTCTTGGATTGATATTCAAACAATATAGACACAATCATGAGACAAAGACACTGATTGGAGTTTAGCTCATGAATGATTAGATTGAATGATTAGATTTAATGCAATGCAGTAGGCCTACATGAAGAAAATACATCCCTCAAAAATTCAGATTTTCCGGCCTGGGCCAGCCTAGCGGTCCGGGCAGCTATGCTGCTGATCCAGCCGGACAGCTTGTTGTGGGTTCGACCATAGATATTATAAAAAATAGATGCCTCACTGGCCGTTGCAGTTCATTGGAGCGACGTATATCCCAATTAAGGCGGAAGTGCAGTGCTGAAGGCTTTTTCAATAGTCATGACAATATACATTACAATACAAAACAAGACATGACAATGCTTTGCAAGGAATGTCAGGAAAATTGTGCCTTCAATAGTGACACGCGCCTCAGAGCCGGAAAGGGTGTCTATATTTCTATGGGTTCGACTCTCGATCCCGGCGACCTTTGCTGTGTGTCACCCCCCATCTCTCTCCCCCCATTTCCTGTCAACTTACTGTGCACTGTGTCAAATAAAGGTGGAAAAAGTCCCAAAAATATATTTTAAAAAAAATCTGATTTCCACATACCAGTCCCCGCACCCCACCGCCTGCTTGTGCCGTTGTTTGCATGTTCAAGGACCCGGTCCATGGTGGGCTCACTCCCGATTGGTCCGAGGCAGGCCAAATGGGGTCAAACCAGTGACGTGTAACGCTGCTTGCTACCAATTGGCCGTGGTCATGATGTTTTGCTCTGCCCCAGGACTTCGGAACATGGATATAGTTTGCTGTGATTTTTTATTACATTTGTATATTTGCTGTGATTCGCGCTCAATTTCCCGTAATTTGTTTGCATTTGTTGCATTCTACACTCTTAGATTTACCAGCTCAGTGGCCTTGTGGTTAGAGTGTCCGCCCTGAGACTGGGAGGTCGGGGTTCAATCCCTGGCCGGGTCATACCAAAGACTCTAAAAATGGGACCCAGTGCCTCCCTGCTTGACACTCAGCATCAAGGGTTGGATTGGGGGTAAGTCCCTGCGACATACTAGCGTCATGTCCAGGGGGTGTACTTGTACATCAAGCTGCCTCACGCTACAGAAACAGGAGATAGGCTCCTGCCCTATGGGCCTCATGGCTCGGCAAGGCTACTTACACTCTTAGATTTACAGACCGGTAAGGGTCTATTTGGTTCGTACAGATCTCCACCTGTGTACTTGCATAACAGGACTGTGAATGTCTGTAGTCTGCTATAGCTGTGGATTTGAGAGGAGGTATACTATTGCACAATGGAAACTGTATGTACTGTATTTTGTGTGCTGTGCAAGGCCATACGGTGCTGTATGTATCCGTGGCTGGACTGCGATATCAAAGCAAAAGCGCCCCTTCTCTTAAAGGAGTAGTTCACCCAAAAGAATAAGCCCCATAAACAAGTGATTACAATAAGAGTAAGAATTGCTGTCACAGTTCATTCATGGACACATTAGACGTTCACCAGAGAAGCTGTCTGTCTTCAAAAGGCCTGCGTTACACTATGGCTTCCGGCAAGGAGAGGAGCCGAAAGACAGCAGTCCATACACAAACGCACACACACGCACGCACGCACACGCCGCTCAGCTCTAAACAAAGACCCCTTTGTTCCAGGCTGTAATTACTTATGATTGGTCTTTTGAAATGTAGGATAAGCTTCATGTTGTTTACATAACTCTGACAATCCTCTCTGTGCTGCTACTGATGTTGACAGACACATGGGGTGCGTGCATCCGTGCGTGCGTGTGTGCGTACCTGTGCTGCTCTGCCAGTAGACCCGAACCTGAAGCTGTCCGTCCTGATAGAATGGAGTCCCCACGTCCAGGATGTCTAGAAGAGGGTCTGATGGCACACCACTGCTGATGGCTGTGCAGCACCGAAGGAAGGAAGGAAGGAAGGAAGGAAGGAAGCAAAAGAGGTTTGTTTTGTTGTTTTAGTGAGTTTTCGGGCAGCAACACAAAAAAGCTAGTTTTTACAATCAAACTTCTCTTCCATGTGTCTTTTTTATTTGATTGAATGAATACTTTAGCCTAATTAATCAAAATTCTGTCATCACGGAGGTACAGTAAAACAGAGATCAGAGCGCTAAAAAACAGTGAAGAAGAGGATACAGTGTTAAAACAACGACCCAAAAGGTCTTCATTACGGTCGAAAAATGTCGAAACGTTGAAAACGTCGAAAACGTTACTTTGATACTTTGAGTACATTTTGATGCCGATACATTTATACTTTTTTTTTTTTTTTAAGATATTTTTTTGCGGCTTACGCCTTTTTATTGGTTTTTTGAAGGGACAGACAGTAGGCTGACAGGAAACGGGAGAGAGATGGGGGAAGACATGCAGTAAAGGCCGTGTCGGGCTCGGGAGTCGAACCCGCGGCACACTGCGACTGGATTACCAGTCGGGTGCCCAGACGGTTACGCCACAGCCTGGGCCACATTTATACTTTTACTCATGTACATTTCCCAGACTTTTACTTGTAACAAAGTATTTCTACATTGCAGTATTGATACTTTAAGTAAGGAACTGTAGTACTTTTCCCCCCCACCACTCACTGCTGCTGATAACATGTTTTATACCTGCGCGCTGCTGTGTGGTGAAGCGCAGGGCGGCCTTGGGCCCTTTCAGCTGGCTCTGTCCCCAGTAGGACACAGCCTGGACCTCCACGCTGTAGCTCCTGTTGGACCGCATGCTGTCGAGCTCCACCTGGGTCTGAAGGACAAGCGCGTGCACGCGCAAGCACGCGCAAGCAAGCACGCGCAAGCACGCACACACACACACACACACACACACACACACACACACACACCCGTAAACCTCAAGTTTAGCAGGCATATACAGTAATATACGGTAATATACAGACCGTACATTACGGGAATTTACCAGAGTTTGTTGGTAAGTTTAACAGGAGTTTCCTGTAATATACACAACCGTATTCCATGCTTTTTGCACAGTATCTGAACAAATGTTCATACATTTTCAATTATGTCAAATAATTGCGCTTAGGCAGTTCTGTAATAATTCTGAAAGGCCTACTGTATAGCACGGCGTGCACAAATTCAAACGCATCTTAAATGTTTCGACAGGGACAGACCAGGTGTTTCTGAATAGCGTGTTTCTGTTTATAGTACCATTCAAACAGCCAGGGAAGAGAAAGAGAAAAGCCACACTAACTGTAAATGAAACCACAATTAAGCATCGGATCAATGAATCCAAGACTGTTTACACAAGAACACTCCTGTTTCTCTGGGACGTCACTCAGGATCTGCTCGCCAAGGGAAGCCAAAGAGCCGCGGGTGACAGCGAAAACAAGCACAATGTCAGGTGTAGTTACAGTTACAGTATCCCAATCGCATGGATTAAATCACATTTTTATCTCACTTATGAAAATTGTTGTATGGCCAATTGCCAAGTCCTAATGTACGACTTGTGAAACGCTATGAAAGGGAGCCCCCCACACTAGCGCCGTTTCCTAAACAATTAACAGCATAATAATATGTCAAATTATGATGTTCCTTTGAGTAATATTGTTCCTGCTGTTCTAGATACTGCCAACCAGGTGAAGAAATCACAGGCTTTAACCTTTACTTAAAGGACAACTTTAGTTTTTTTCAACCAAGGTTCATGTTTTAGGTTGTTATTAGAGAAAGTAAAAAAGTTAATTCTTTTTCATTTGCTGCTTTCTTTCGTTTTAGGGATTTTAGCTATTTTTGACAGGGGGCGGGGGCATTCGAGCATGGGGCTAAATATGTATTTTTTTACAACATATTATGGCGATTTCTTTTTTTATTATTTAATATAGTCCTACTAGACCCCAAGAAATTACATCTGGCCACGAGATCTACTGAATGTGTCAAACTGCATATTGAGCCTATGACACACTGTGTGGCTTCCCCCCAGTAGGCCTCCTTCACATTCAGTAGATCATGTGATCTTCTGTGGCCAGATGTAATTTCCTGGGGTCTAGTAGGACTATAGTAAATAATACAAAAATAAATCGCCATAATATTTTGTAAAAAAATACATATTTAGCCCCATGCTGGAATGCCCTCGCCCCCCTGTCAAAAACAGCTAAAATCGCTAAAACGAAAGAAAGCAGCAAATGAAAAAAAATGAACACTCATCTTTTACTTTCTCTAATAACAACCTAAAACATGAACCTTGGTTGAAAAAAACTAAAGTTGTCCTTTAAATGAAATCCCAGAGACCCTCATAGGGCTTTATGGAAGATGCTTCTATAGTTTGACCACTTCACCTAACAACCGAAAATAGGGCAGAAAATTGAGAGCTTGTACAGTAGTTTGGCTATTATCGCTGTGCAACGTGCCTCCATAGAAGACATGTTGCCTTCTATTATTTGTGGAATCCAAATGACTGAAATCAGTTGTTGGCGACTGACAACTTTAATCCTTGCAATCGCACAACCTCTGTTCCATTCTGTCTCTTGCTCTACCTTCCCAGAGGGGCATTCGCTTCTCACATGCCAGGGCAGTCAAAAGGGCTACAGCCTTATTAGCCTATACTCTGAAATCTCTACAAACACTGAACCTGGCTGCACCTCGCTCCAACCACCGGCATTCCTTGATGTGCCCTGTGACATAAATTGATGGTGTGAAACGTCTTTAAGACTTGATCTTCAGATCACTTGATCCTGTCCTGTCACATCAGTCATCTTCAGATCAAGCCGAGAGGAGACACACACGCCACCCTGGCTTCACGTGCGCTACTCTGGCTTCATTGTGCACTATACTATCCTGCTTCTCGTGCAGCTCAGATTGGGTGTGTGTGTGACTCATGGCTCAGTTCCTGTCACTTACTGTAAAAGGTATTTCTGCCAGTAGGAGAGGATTAATCATTTACACATTATTATTATTGTTATTCTTTGCATTTCACGGCTGGTTTCATGCCGCGTTTACACGCTCAGCTGCAAATATGACTTATCCAACAACTGTTAACTCTTAATATACTAAATCCTCTTGAATATGTTCTTGCGGTGAACAGCGGAAATAGCTGATCTGTCACTTCTGAAAGTAAAATGAAAAGATTCTTTTGAAAAAGGACATTCATAGATTTTGCCTCTGATATCCCTAGCCAAAATCATTACTGGACTGGAAATCGTTAAAAAAACCTAAAGGACCCCAACCCTAGTCTTATTATTGTTCCCTTTAACCATTCCTACAGGATGTTAACCCTGAGAGTGTACACATGGAACCAAAAGGACCCTTACAGGTCTGTAACTCTGACAGTGTACAAATTGAACCAGATGGATCCTTTACAGATCTGTAACTGTGGTATGGTGGTCACTAGTCATTAGTTTTTGGGTCCCGGGGCAAACGTCCAATTTCTCTTTTGGGTCTTGAGCTAAAGAGTTTGGGCCATTACTGCTTACCCCTCTCAGGGTCTTCCTGCGCTTGGTGGAGGAGGAGGAAGGTGAGGAGGGGGGCTCCCCGGCAGCGGGGGCAGTCCTCCAGCTCCAGGAGACCTTGTAGTGATGGACGGGGACGTCCGGGTCGACCGGAGCGCTCCAGCGGAGCCTGGCCGACACCGTCCTTCCGGGGCCAAAGGTCATGTTGGTCACCCGCAGGTCCACAGGAGCCGGTGGGCCCGAGGGGTCTGTGGTGATAGGAACGGTGGGGAAGGGAAGGGAAGGGAAGAGGAGGGTGGGGTTATTTAAGAGGAGCTGTTTTTTAGACGGACGGACGGACAGACAGACAGACGCTCACCTCTGCGTGTGTGGACGTGTCGGCTGGGCGTGGTGAAGCCTCTGGTTCCGTGGGTGTTGACCGCCGCCACCCTGAACTGGTACCAGCGGCCCGGCCGCGTGTCCACCAGCCTGGCCAGCTGCTCCGTGGTCTGTGTGCGTGTGCATGTGTGTGTGTGTGTGGGGTGGTAAACACGTCGGGGGAGGGTAAAATACAAAAAGGGACATATAAGAAACAAGCCATCTGGTATAGAGAGTAAAGTTCATGGTGTTTAGTTAACTTTGAGAGTGTACAAATGATTGATACAACAGACAGACAGACAGACAGACAGGCAGGCAGGCAGGCAGGCAGGCAGGCAGGCAGGCAGGCAGGCAGGCAGGCAGGCAGACAGACAGACAGACAGACAGACAGACAGACAGACAGACAGACAGACAGACAGACAGACAGACAGACAGACAGACAGACAGACAGACAGACAGACAGACAGACAGACAGACAGACAGACAGACAGACAGACAGACAGACAGACAGACTGTCCAGGGCGACCAATGGAAGAGGGAGTCCTATATAGTATAAACTAGAAAAAGTGCCCCTCGGGGCACAGGTCTCCACCAGGGCAGGTCAGGTTGTGGCCTCCTGGTGGCGCTATAATAGGCCAATGTGAAAAGGGTGCCATTTCTTCATACGCCTTTGATGGCAATTGGATGATTTGAGGCATTTTGTTCCAAAAATGTGTTTTGCAAAAATCAACCTGTTGGTGGCGCTATAACATGTGAAAAGGGTGGGATATATTCCTCAGCCTAGTAAGAAAAGATTTCACGTAAATTGCACGCTGCCTTCATGATTTGAGGCTTTTGTTCAAAACGGGGCAATCTTGCAAACTGTGAAAGCCAATTATAGCCAATTAGGATGGAATATGAAATATCGGACAGATCCGACTTGCGCACATGACCATAGGAGATACTGTGTAACGATTTGTGAGATTTTTGGACAGAATCTGGAGGAGTAATATCAAAAAATGTGTTTTACAAAAGTCGGCCTCCTGGTGGCGCTATAAAAGGCAGATGCGGAAAATGCAGGTCAAAGGTTTGTCCTTGGCCTCTAGGGAGTGTGCATGCAACGTTTCACGCAGATCGGTGCAGTTTTAGGTAAAACATGTGAAAAGCTGCCTCATGGTTGCGCTATAACAGGCCGTTCTGGAAAATGTGGGGCAGAGGTTCATCGTTGGCATCCAGGGAGTGTGTGTGCAAAGTTTGGCATCGACCGGGTTAACGGTGCCGGAGATTAGCTGGTAACGGACGGACGGAAGGACGGACACACACACACACACACACACACACACACGGACGGAGTGCAAAACATACTCTCTCCCCATGCCTTCGGCCTGGTGGAGACAATAAACGACACGTGTCTGCCTGGCTCGTTCGTTCGTCGGGGAGGAGAGACCCACCTGTGCCACCACCTGCCAGGGGGTGGCGCTGTCCTCGCTGGGGCCGATGCCAAAGTTCCACCTCCTGTGGAGCACGTAGACGACGGGCTCCGCCGACACGTTGAACCTGGAGGACCAGCGCACCTCCAGGTGGCCCGACGGGAGCTCCCCGAAAACCAGCTCCTTCCTGGGCTTCAGCGGAGCGCCTGCATGCATGGGGAGACAGGGACGCTCTATTAGCTCATTGAGACCTGAGACCAGATTCTGCAAGGGGTGCAGTACTTATAGTTCAGACTAGTTATTGGTCCGACAAACGACAACCTACCTCAAACCTTAACCTAACCATAACCGCAAGCACGGGAGCAGCGCATGTTCGAGCGGTTCACGCATGTTTCAGAGGACTTTCTACATTTTATACATTTGAAAATGTGACTTTAGATTTTTTTTTTATATTCAGCTAATAGTAATATCTCCTTGGCTTATACCCTTGTAGAGGTTCTTGGGGGCCTGGCAGGTATGTCCACAGCCGTTGGAGCAGCACTTCTTCTGGGCCGAGCACTCTGCGTCTCGGTCGCAGCTCTCCACGCAGGCTGCTGCGAAGCCGCTGGCCCTCTCCGGAGGAGGGCAGTCGCCCTGCTTCACCGCCATCACCGACTGGACGAACTCACAGCTGGTCACGCACTCCCACTGCCTCTTGGGGAAGGAGCGCTGCATGTTGAGGGAGCGAGGGGGACAAGAGTCGGGTCATTGGCTCAAACTGTTGGCAATATCACATGGATTAAAGCTAAATTATATCTCACTACAGACAAAAGCGTTGTATGGTCAAGTCTTAATATGCATTTCTTTTGTTACACTATGCCCTATCCTAGGACATAGGATCACGCTGTAGCACGTTGTGAGCTTGTAGATCTAGATTTCAATCACGCAGCCCGTTCAGCCATTTGGCGAAAAACTACTTATGTTACATATTTTGTGTAATGTTATACATGTTTTGGGAAATGTTTTTTATTTACAAAATCAATAGACAAAATCATTGCATAGCCAACTATTTTTCCAAGACCCTTGATACATTCCAGGACCCTTGATACATTCCAACCTTTTCCAGGACTGGAAAATGTTTTGTTTAATTTCAAAATATTTCCAGGAATTTCATGAATTATGAAGAATTAAAATTGTTGAAGAAAATAATCACAGACTGACACTTTAGTTCAGTTAAAAAAAAACACACTTGTGTGAAGTGGCGCTCTTATCATCATACATCACATTCTGTGCTCAGCCAATCAGCTAAGCACATTCCATGCTATACGGACAGACGGACGGACAGACAGACAGACAGACAGACAGACAGACAGACAGACAGACAGACAGACAGACAGACAGACAGACAGACAGACAGACAGACAGACAGACAAAGATGCATGTAGCTGCTCCAAATCAACTCACAACGCGTCTTTGCATCGTTTCATCTGCCCGTGTGAACGCACCATAACACAGGAGTGTGACATCAGCATATACTGTACCTCACACAGGTCCCGGCACTGGCTCGTCCTCTTCATCTCCCAGGTGTCCTTGCAAGGCTCCAGACACTGCAGAGGAGAGAGGAACACACTTGCCCTAAAGAGCTACTCAACAGTGTTGCCAGGTCTGCTTATTATAAGCAACTTTAGGCTTGTTTTTTTTTTGTAAAGTTGTTGTTTTTCGGGGTCTTGTTTGTAAAGTGTACCGGTAGTTGATTATTTTCAACTCATCGTTGCTCATCGCAACGCGGGTCCTTGAAAAAACTGTACTATTGTACTCCTAGAAATGTCGTAGTAAATAAGTGTCATACATATTCAGAAGAAAGCCTGGAGACATAACATTCTGAAATTGGGTCTTATGATCAAAATAAGAACATTATGATGTAAAAACACAATCAAACATTTGGTTCGGAGGTCCTGACCGCCAGTTTGGAAACTGTCCGCTGCCCGAGGGGGTCTTGCTGTGAGCCAGTACTGTCAGCTCTCATCTAGGCTGTCCGCTCCTCAGATAGACGGCCATCTCTCTAATCCAGCCTCGCGTCTCCATATCGCCCGTCCTCTCCCAGTGCCGCTACATTTTCCGCCCCATTTCCAGCTCAAGTCGAGCGCCTAACCTCCCCGACCCCTCACCCCCAGTGTTGGAACTAAGAAAAGAAAGGTACTGTCCCCTTTTTTTGCTTTTTTACTGGACTATTTCCAATTTTAAATACTTTTACTTCTACTCCACTACACCCCAAGAGGCAAATCTTTTCTTTTTACTCTAGTACAATTATTTGAAAACTTTAGTTGGTAGTTGGTAGATCTACAAGCTCAAAACGTGTAGGATTTGCTATGTGCCGTGAGCTTGGAAATGGGACATTCTGCATAATGAGTACCTTTACTTTTGAGAGGGGGGAAGGGAGATAGAGAGAGAGAGGCTGTTAGGAAGTAAAGGTGAGCTTGAGGTCATTTGGGATTCAAGCGGTTCTTTTTGATCAAACCAGACCAAAACATCAGGACATGAGGGGACAAAATGGGGGAAATTGGGAAAACAATGCAAGGCTTGCAGTGTGCAATCGGTCATTTCAGTGTGTGTTGCAATGTGTGTGTGTGTGTGTAGGTGCGTCTGTGCATGTGTCTGTGTGCATGTGTGTATGTGTGTGTGTGTGTGTGCGTGCGTCCATGTGTGCCTGTGTGCCTGTGTTCGTGCGTGTGCGTGTGTGTGTACTGTGTGTGTGTGCGCGTGCGTGCGTTCATGCGTGCGTGTGTGTGTGTGTACTGTGTGTGTGTGTGCGTTAATGCGTGCGTTCATGTGTGCGCGCGTGTGTGTGTTTGTGTGCAGACCTCTGCTGCACCACAGAGGTCACAGATAAGGGTCATAGTGACCTCTCCGATGACCGCTCATAGTGTGTCTCCATCTGGGCAGCAGGCCGTTGCGCGCACACGCCACCGTTTGATTGGACATCCAGATAAACGGCTTCCTCCCCCGGAGGAGAATGAACGTCTTTGTCTCTGAACTTCCTGTTTCGACCAATCGCCAACCGGCTTTGTTTCCCCGTATCACTGACAAACGCGACCCCGTGAGCACCCAGTGAATTATTTGGACACGCATTCTTCCATGTTTTGGGTTCGTTCGGGCAAAAAGATGTGGGGAGAATAAAGCATACGGAGGAAGTCTGGATGTCAAAGTCGCGCGGACGGCAAACAAAGCTATACGGGAAGCACCGAGCGATCCTTTCGTGACCTCCAGAGTGCTATTTAAACGACGGAGGACTTGAGTGGGTTACGTCAAGGCACTCGACAACAATCCCCCCGGGAGAATGAGCTCAGAGGCCAGGGTGAGGGCGCGCACAGTGACATCACCCACGCCGCCCACCCACCCACCCACAGAGGGAATACTGCGAGTTATGCCATCTTCAAGAAGGGGTTTGTGCTGTATTGGAGCGTGTGAGAGTTCAACGCCAGTCAACTGTGGCACTTTGCCGATCAGCATATTTTGCATTTGGCCACAGACACCCATTTAAAGAGATTTTCTGCCAGGGACCCTCATGAGGGAAAATTTGTGATAAAGCTTGTCTTTAAGTCATTATTATTGTCACGTTTGACATTTCTCAAGAGCTTTATAACTACTTTTTTATTACGATAAACGATAATAGCGATTATCATCCCAGCCCTAGTCAGGTGGAGTCTTCAGATGACGGCGGAGGTTTTGACCTTGTAAGCAAATCAAACTTGAGTGAATAAAGTCACAAAAGCAGCAGCAGCAGTTTGACCAAATGTTCTTGTATAGAATCCGTGGTGGGGGGTCCCATCTTGACTGTGCTGGTGTGCAGTGGCACATGTTATTGAACCATATGGAAGGAGTGTGTGTGTGTGTGTGTGTGTGTGTGTGTGTGTGTGTGTGTGTGTGTGTGTGGGTGCGCGCGCGCGCGTGTGTGTGTGTGTGTGTGTGTGTGTGTGTGTGTGTGTGTGTGTGTGTGTGTGTGTGTGTGTGCGTCCGTGCGTGTGCCTGCATGTATAAGTGGTGCATTTATGTTAACAGTGACTGTGGAGGAAACCATACAAGGTTCATCATGATAGCAGTTAGGGCTTTAGCGCTTTCTACAAAATGAATGTCTTCTAAATAAAGCTAACCGCTTTATCCATTTATACTTTGGCTATTCAAAAATAGCAGATCTAGCCTACAAGCTTGCACACCTGCTTTTTGAAAATATTTAAAAAATATCGAAATATTGAAGATTTTGAATATCGTCTAGTTTCCCCAGCAGCCCTCATAGCATAGAGTGGACTGGAGACCATTTAATCTAGAGAGTTGTTCTTTCCACATACGGTACTCCACAAATGCCAGGTCTGCACCATACGTCCGTGCATATTGCATGCGAAATGAAAAATGATCGGGCCGCAATATCAGGGTACGTTGTATTATTGTATTATCATAATATCTCAGGAGGAAGCATATATGGGGCCAAAAAAGCCCTATTCCATCCATTACTGTCTCGAGCTCTTGAGCAGTGATGTATTAGCCGAGAGCCACCGGCTACTGTCTCGGCGTATAGCCAGCGGCAGAAAATGAAGTGCCTGCGCCGGTGATGAATGGCACATGGCTCGCAACGTAGAAATAGGTAATAAGTTCCACTATGGTGTTTTTGCCCCCGGCACACACACGTGTACGGCTGTACGTGCACGCCGACGCGATGAAAGTGCACTGGTGCATGCTGCTGCTGCCTACCTTTGCGCATTGTTTGTTGTTCTGACACCAGCCAAAGGATCCGTTATTCTGAGAGAGACAGAGAGAGAGAGAGAGAGAGAGAGAGAGAGAGAGAGAGAGAGAATGAGTTACTATTGTTCACCCATGGGTTAATATACATGATAACACAACGTCTCTGTCACCTTTACGTCTCCTTCACTAGGCCTACTGTACATCTCAGAGGCAAATTTTGTACGTTGACTGTCACTCCGCTACTTTATTTGAAAACTTTTGTTACTTTTTTATTATTATTATAATTACAAAACATACATTAACTAACCATTTCAGTCCTACTGTATTTCTACTTTGGCCATTTGAAATTTGTATTTATGTGAAATTCTGCATGATGAGCTATTTTACTTTTTGGTACATTTTGATGCCAATACTTTTTGGTACTTCTTCCTGATTGTTATTGGAAAAATCATCACCGCACACAGTATCTATGAACAGACAGACAGACAGACAGACAGACAGACAGACAGACAGACAGACAGACAGACTCAGCCATCATCACGAATGACCCCATCCCCCCCGAATCCCCCCCCCCCCCTGTCCCCCAAGGAGGTCACTGCGAGTGCATACTTCAACTGACCAATGACGTGTTCCACTGCCATTCTCTTCTCAGTGAATGATGTCAACTGGACACGCACGCACGCACGCACGCACGCACGCACACACGCACACAGTTAGATCTGCACACATTAGTCAACTTTGATGCATATCTAAAGTCAAAAGGTTTTGAAAGTGGAGCCTCGCTCCAATTGGAAAACTCTAAAGGCCGGAATCAGGTCCAACAGGAATCCAACAGGTCCAACCAGGAATCGGTTCCATTACATTTGGAACTGGTTTTATCTACACTGTCAGAGACTTCACGTCTGCTGTACAAACTGAACAATATCAGTGGTTCTCAAACGTTTTACCATAACTATAAGAGTGTACAACAAAAACACCTTGAAGACCCTAACAGGAGCCCTCGTAAAACAAGGCTCCAGGACTTCCCAAAACAAACTGGTCAGGCTTCTACTGGGCCTCACTCCCCAAACCCACCTCACCCCTGCCCACTTTGACAAGCTGGAATGGCTTAGGGTTGACCACAGAGTACAGCATCTTGCAATGGGTCTGGTCCACAAGATTCGATACACCACCAAGATACCCATGTACCTGTCTAAATACTTCCTTTCAGTGAAGTCCACACCCACAACACCAGAGGGAGTTCAACAAACCATGTGCAATCCAGATTCGGCACAAACAAGAGACTAAATTATTTTCGCTCCTATGCCACCAAAATGTGGAACGCCCTACCAACAGTCATTAAGACATGCAAATCCCTTGACTCCTTCAAAACCGCTCTCAAAGGGCACCTACGGACGGCTGCAATTCAAAACTGGCCTTTGATGAATTGAACAAGGTGGACCCTCTTGTATACAAACAAGTGTAATGCTTTATTGGGTCGTCCACTCACAGTTAACAGTTTTTGTATTTGTGCTTGAAATGTAGGCTACTGTAATTCTGCAAACTGTTAATAAATACTTCAATCAATAAATCAATACAAATGGAATTAAAGGACCTTAGAGGATCCATTTTGATCCATGTGAACACTCTCAGAGTTACAGACCTGTACAGGGGTCCATTTGGTTCCATGTGAACACTCTCAGGGTTACATGACCTGTAATGGTCCATTTGGTTCCATGTGAACACTCTCCAGGGTTAAAGACCTGTAAGGGTCCATTTGGTTCCATGTGAACACTCTCCAGAGTTACAGACCCGTAAGGGTCCATTTGGTTCCATTTGAACACTCTCAGAGTTACAGACACGTAAGGGTCCATATGGTTCCATGTGAACACTCTCCAGAGTTACAGACCCGTAAGGGTCCATTTGGTTCCATTTGAACACTCTCAGAGTTACAGACCCGTAAGGGTCCATCCATATGGTTCCATTTGAACACTCTCAGAGTTACAGACCAGTAAGGGTCCATATGGCTCCATTTGAACACTCTCAGAGTTACAGACACGTAAGGGTCCATTTGGACAGGTATCGTTAAAGGCAACGGTTAAGGAATCGGACCGTTAAAAGGGAATCGTTTTGAATAGGAAAAGGAATCGTTAAAATCCTAAATGACAAACCAGAACCGGACCAGTAGGAGCTCCACTGATCTCTCACTCATCCCCCCCTGATTCGGCACAAACATGGGATGAATTCATCACCAAAATCACCAAAAATGTGGAATGCCCTACCACCACCAGCCATGAAAGTGTGACTCTGAAAGTGTGCCAGTCTGCCTACCCAAGCTTCTTCAAAAGAGCACCTGTCTGCAATTTGCATAGCTAGACAAGTTACCCCACTGTGTTTCTGTAAATATAAATTAGGCTACTACTGCAGTGCTCCTAGTATAGTAGCCTATTGATAATCTCTTGTCTTGCAGTAGTGTAGGCTATACGTCTCAGGCTATTCTTATACTGTGCATTGGTTTGTTTACTATTGAGTGAGATAACAATGTAGTGTCCAACTGTCCGTCGATTTGGTTCAATTTGGCACACTCTCGTCATCTCTCAGAGTTTTACCGAACTAAAATAGCCCTAGAACTTTAGAAGAGGATTAGCCGATATGGCCAGCTGCCTGAATCACTCACCTCCACCACCAGCACCTGGTCGTGTTTGGACTTGGAGACGGCGGTTGCGTCTGCTCGCGTCCTGCGGAGACTCAGACACCTGGAGGCGCATCTCGCCTGGTGAACACCCCGCTGGTCCTCCAACAACACCACCACCGAGGAGGAGGAGGGACGGGATTGGGAAGAAGAATGTCCATCATTGACCTGCTTCTTCTTGCTGGCATCCACCTCCTGCACCACCACCACTACAGCAGCGCTGAGCAGCAGAGCAACGGTCCACCTCGGAGACAGCATCTCTCCTCTCTACTTGTCTGTCTGTCTGTCTGGCTACACGCATGTAAAATGCGTAAACGATGGAAGTTCGTCCTGACTCTGCGTCTGCGGTAGTCTGTGTGAAGAACGAACTCCTGTGAGCGATACTAGACTGACTGGTCGGTGCTCTGCTCAGCCTCTCTCTCTCTCTCCCCCATCTACCCCCCCCCCCCTCTCTCTCTCTATCTCTCTCTCTCTCTCTCTGTTTCCGCTGAATTAATTTGGTGTCGCACCGTTTCACAAGTTTGAAATGTCAGTGCATCATGCATTTGTGTGTGACTGTGTGTGTGTGTGTGTGTGTGTATGTGTGTGTGTGTGTGTGTGTGTGTGTGTGCGTGTAATTGTGTGTGTGTGTGTGTGTGTGTGTGTGTAATGTGCAAATAGCAGTTTTTTGTCTGATATTAATTTGCTGCTATAAAGTGACATTATTGTGTGCATGGATGGTGAGTTATAGCCCCACATTTTGTATTGACTTTCGATTGAAATATTATGTACCCAATATTATGTACCCATTCTGCATCCTGTGACTTATGCAAGGCTTTTGACACCGTGGACCACCCTATTTTGCTTGATACTCTGTCCAATTTAGGCATGGGTCAAAATGCGAATAGCTGGTTTAAATGTTACTTGCTGGGTCGGACACAGTGTGTCAAAATAGGCGACATTGTGTCTGATCCTGCAACTTTGGATAAAGGTGTCCCTCAGGGTTCGATATTAGGTCCCCTACTCTTTCTTCTGTATGTGAACAACATCTGTAGTCAATCAAAGCATAGGTATCACATGTATGCAGATGATACGGTTCTGTACACATGTGCGCCGACTCTTGAGGTGGCTGTAGCAAATTTGTCCTTTGATTTCGTCTCCCCGCAGCACAAATTAATAAAGAGCAAATTATTGCTAAATGGCACCAAAACTAAAGCTATGTTGTTCACTCCACGAGCTATTTCAGCTCCAATGAGCATCTCCACTCTCGATGGAACTCCCATCTAGTGGGTGGAACACTACAAATACCTTGGCTTTTGGTTGGATAAACACCTTAACTTCAAATTTCATATTGATTCCTTGTGCAAAAAGCTTAAATTCACTTTGGGTTTCTTCTACAGATTGAAGGCTTGTTTTGCTTGTTCAGCTCGTAAAAAACTGGTCATTATATTGGTCTCTTTCTGTCCCAATTGGATTATGGTGATACCATTTACAGGTTTGCCTGCTCCTCAACCTTGAGAAAATTGTATCCCTTGTACCATGCTGCATTGAGATTCATAACTAATTCACCTTTCAGAACACATCACTGCACGTATGCTGCAGTCGGTTGGTTCTCATTGGCATCTCATAGGCTTCAGCATTGGCATATTTTCATTTATAAAGCCATTCTGGGTGACCTGCCGTCTTACATTTCATCCAAATTCGACTTGGTCCAAAACGGCCTAAACCTCAGGTCAAATGCTTGGCTGCGGTGTGTAGTACCAGCATTCAAATCCGAGGGGGGTAAAAAATGTCTGGCCTTTTTTGGCCCCTGGTCGTGGAATGATCTACAGTCCAGACTAAAATTGGCTTTGAAAGTTCCCTTGAGAAGTTTCAAAAGGATCATCTTTGATGTACAGTCCAACACCTGCACATGTTTGGATATGTACTAGCCTATGTTCATGCCTATTTATTTTTTGTTTCAGATCGTGTAGAACTGTAGATTGTGTATATAGTGTATTTTGCCCTGCTACTAAAAAGTAGGACTGGGCACTTTTTGTATTTATTCATAGGTACTTTAAGATGTATTCTGGATGTTGTATTTGCTGGTACAAAATGTAACATTGACGATGTGGTATTGAAGTGTAATTTTATTTCTGCCTCTTGTCCAGTTCCCACTTGTAAAAGAGACGCAGTCTCAATGTGTTTTTACTGGTTAAATAAAGGTTTAAAAAAAATGCAATCAATCAATTATCAATCTGGCTAATATCCTTTTTTTTAACTCTCTTTTTTATTGAGAAGAAATACAGACAATTCAGGTTGGTAATATATCCTTAAAGAAAACATCGACGCATAGGGTACGTCATCATCATCAATTAAAAATAATAATAATAATAAATAGAAATCAGTCTCGCCGCTCGTGTAGCTTCAGTCTGCCAGAGCATTGAAGTTTATATGGGGAGGACTAAGGGAGGATTTCAGTTTAATTAATATGAATAAGTTTGAAACGCACAATCTTGCTTTGTCCACTAGGGGGCGGTCTTGCTTTTGAAACCGCAGTTGGTTCAAAGGAATACGAGTTGAAAGCGTTGCTGTCTTATGTTGTTAGATGATAAACTACAGAAACACAACACACAATTGGCTATGAAAAACATACCCAGCTTAAGCTGACGGCTGCAGTTTGTTTCTTCAATTATGAATTCATAATTGAAGAAACAAACTGTGCAGTGAGCCGTCTGTTGCCAACAATTCAAAATGTAACCTTTTGTAACTGTGAGAGACAGCTGTGGGTCTTAGATTTATATACCATCGGTGTGGGTCCACATGGTTAACATTATGTTAAATTGACGGACAGTACTACTACTACACTACTACTACTACTACTACTTTTGTTGTTGTTTTATTTTATTTTATTTTAGGCTATAAACTGTGTGTGTGTGTGTGTGTGTGTGTGTGTGTGCGTGTGTGTGTGTGTGTGTGTGTGTGTGTGTGTGCGTGCGTACGTGCGTGCGTGTGTGTGTGTGTGGTCGGCTGGTCGCCAGTGTTGCCATGTCTGCTTATTATAAGCGACTCTGGGCTTGTTCTTCTGTGAAGTCTACAGTCTACAGTCGACAGTCTACAGTCGACTACAGTATTAACTTGATCTCCTACACAAATTCTCCCAGATGTGGGCCCTGACGTAACCCTAACTAAGACTAAAATCATGATATTTCAAAAAAGATCTATCATCAAAATTTCCTAAATACAATCCCATTAGTAGGCCTACAAACAAAAAACATTACCTCCTCGGCCTAAACATCAGCAGCACAAGTGTGTAAAGGACCTGAGACTGAGAGACAAGTCAAGAAGGGCATTCTATGCCATCAAAAGAAAATAGACATCCCAATTAAAACCTGGCTTAAAATACTGGACTCTGTGATATAACCAATTTCCCATACGTTTGCGAGATCTGGGGACCATTAATGATCACTGGTCATCCATGACCTCGAAAAATGGGATAAACACCAAGTCGAGAATACACAGAATTCTGCAAATCCATTCTCCGGACCCGGTGAAAAACACTAAATAAAAATAATGCATGCAAGGGGGAAAATTAGGACGATACCCACTCATACTCATACCCAACCAAAATAAACAAATAAAAAAAGAGAGCACTTTTTATTTCTACAACCTAAAAGAAAGTGACCCAGATGCACTCCATAACAAGGCACTCACACATAGTGGAACTCTAGAGAGATGCCCCCTCAGTCAGCTGGCCCTGGAACTCTGTGCACGAACACAAACAGAGGCACCAAAAGCCATTGGACTTTAAAGCCAAATTATAAAACAGCAAAAGGAAAACTATCTGACACATTGAAATTTGGAAATTTGTAAACTAGAATGTTATCTGGCCCTGAACAGAGAATAAACTGTGGCAGTATACTGTGACCGACCCAAAACAAAGACAAATCTTAACGGTACAGTCAGACTCAGTGAGCACAGTCTTGCAATCGAGAAAGGCCGTCGTAGGCAGACCTGTCTCCCGAGAGAAGACAGACTATATGCACCCACTGCACACAAAATTAAGTGGAAACTGAGCTACATTCCCTTACCGTCTGCCCACTGTACCTAAGACATCAGAGACATAGATTACAATCACCCACATGAAAACATGACTATAATGGGGAAAAAAATCACATATCTGCTGTGCGAAGTACAACAATATGCAAACACAGCAGCAAGAGTTGTGCTGTGATAGAAGGATATGATATCAAATGGAACATAACCACCCTAAAGACTAATCATTGTGTATCTGTATCGAGTGATCTTGGTACATAGAAATTGATTTATTGGGAGATTCTGACTTTCAATTGTAGGCCTACATCAATTTTGTTTTGATTGTATTGTTCCAGTTTTTGCTTTGGCAAACGTATATGCCTAGTTTTCTCATGCCAATAAAGCCCTTTGAATTGAAATTGAAGTCACTTGTAAAGTTGCTGGCTTTTGGGCTTGTTTGGTTGCTTATTTGAGCTTGGTTAACTTCTCAATGCATGTTCATGTCAAGCCAAGGACCCCCAAATCAATATAGGCTAGCCTATTTGTCCACAGTGCAGTCCATGGACGTCCCATCTAAAACAAATAGGTTGTGAATATTAATATTAATATTAATATTAATATTAATATTAATATTAATATTAATATTAATATTAATATTAATATTAATATTAATATTAATATTAAGAAGAAGAAGAAGAAGAAGAAGAAGAAGAAGTAGTTGCTTTTTTACATAAAGAGAAAAGGAAGGAACCAATTAACTATACGAATTTATTTTCATAAACCTGGTTGCTAATGCTTGTCTCTCACAGCATCTGGCAACATCATCTGGTGGTCGCTCCTCTCCTCTGCTGTCTGGTGGTCGGTCCTCGGAGGGGGACAGAGCGCAGATGGAGGCCGTGGTCTCACTCTACATTTCTGCCTTCCACACCGCGAAGCTCAGCCTCACCACCACCCACCCACCCACCCATGCAGAGCCCATGCAGCACTCTGTCTGCCCATAGCCTCTTCTTCTATCAGCACCAGCCGTTCAACTTTAACACGTTTATTATAGGGGAACTGGGGAAGAAGAAGACAATGCAGCCACACAGCAAGTATACGAACGTCGTTTCGGGTATAATAATCAAGGGAAGACGTTTTTCGGCGAGAGCTGATTAGCGACTTTTTTAGGCGGCTATAATAATTTAATTTGCAGCTGCATGTTACGAGGATTTCCTTTTTCGCCCTGCAATGTGAAAGTTAAAGGTATGCTTTTCATTACACATTATTGTGTTGTCTGTTGTACTGTCTGGATGGGAATCTTTAAAGGATATTTACCATACATACACTGAGTGACAATTCAAATCCAAAACGTTATGTAAACAAAGCACATACCATGGATTGGTGATATATTTGTTTTGGTTGTGTTTTTTGCTTCTTGCAGACTAGACAATGCTTTTCTTCTTCCCGAGCCTGTTTTTTACATGATCAGCTGGCACTAACTGTGCCTGGGGACGTGCCAAGATGAAGTGGACATTGCAGATTGGTGTGATGTTTCTGTTGCACATAAACGGAGATGCCTCTGACAGAGCGATCCAAGGTTCGAGGACGATGTTCAGACAGACGCCCTTCCACCGGGGCCTTTCTAACAGAACACAGCAGCAGACTTTCAACACACAGAGTGCGATTAAAGAGAGGTCCAATAGCTTGAGCGTGGCTGATACAGGCCTGTCCCGTTCAGCCGATCGTGACAGCGTGCAGGGAGACCCCAATCGAAGGTCAGGCCCAAAGAGACGGGTCCTGTCAAACAGAAGAGGGCTGCAGCCGTGGGCCCCAACGAACCACACATCCACAACCCCGGACAGCGGCGTCAGTATCAAACCGCAGACCGGCGGGGCTCAGCCCTCTCCGACCAGAGTGCTCTCCGGCCCCGGCAGCTCTCTCAACGTGCTGGCCAGCTTTGCCGGGAAGAACCGCGTGCTCGTCATCTCGGCGCCGCACCAGTCGGACGGCTACTACAAGCTGATGACGAACCTCCTGAAGTCTGACGTCTACTGCGAGATGGCCGAGCGCCACATGCAGCAGATCGTAATGTTCCACCAGGAGGGCGAGGCCGGCGGGAAGGTGCGCCGGGTTTCCGGCCGGGGGGAGATCACCGAGGAGGCCCTGGACCCCGCGCTCGTCCCCAAGCTCATGAACTTCCTCAAGCTGGAGGAAGGCAAGTTCTCCATGGTCCTGCTGAAGAGGAACCTGCAGGTGGAGGAGAGGTATCCCTACCCGGTCAGGTTGGAGGCCATGTACGAGGTGATGGACCAGACTCCTGTCCGCAGGCTGGAGAAGGCCAGGCAGAGAGGCTTCGTGCAGCGGTGCAAGGCAGCCGGGGTGGAGGGTCGGGTGCTGGAATCTCCGGGAGCAGCCGCTATGACGCCGGAGGACACGGGAGGCGCACGAGGCACTGGGGCGACGAGTAGTAGCAGGACACCGGAGAACAAAGAGCCAGAGAGGCCACCTCACAAACCTGCACTGATAATCGAAGCAGCAGCCACGACTAAGAGTTCAGTGGCCACCTCGACTAGAAGGTCACAAATGACCACGACAAAACCACCAACCACAACTACGATAAAAGCAACTACCACAAAAGCAACAACTACCACAAAAGCAACAACTACCACAAAAGCAACAACTACCACAAAAGCAACAAAAACGTCAAAACCAACAACTACGACAAAACCAACAACAACAAAACCAACAACAACAAAACCAACAACTACAAAAAACCCAACAACAATCAGAAGGACCACAAAACCAACAACTACGACCACAACAAAACCAACAACCACAACAAAACCAACAACTACGACAAAACCAACAACCACAACAAAACCAACAACTACAACAAAATCAACAACCAGAAGTACTATGAAACCAACTACAGCTACAACCAGAACTACAATACCAATGACAATACCAACGACTACAAAAGCTACAACAACTACAACGACCAAGCCTGTTTTAAGGAGAAGGAAGATCAAACACAGAACCACGGCCGTTCCTGCCGTCAACCAGAAGACCACAGTTCTGGACTTAGATGTCGTTACCATCCACAAAAAGCGAAGAATGGGTCACGAGAGCGACAAAAAGCAAGTTGTTGGACAACTTCCCGGTGGGCACAAGGAGTTGTATCTCGACCCTGGCAGCAAACCCGGCGATGGAGTTGCCACAGCTCCCACCCAACCCACCAAGGACAATTTAGATGAAGGCGAAGAGGAAATGGGTGTGCAGGTTAACCCTGAGGACGAGATGGCAGTTGGCAGCGATGCGGAGGAAGAGCCCACTTCATCCAAGAAGGGCAGCGTCATAAACGACAACGTGGAGGGCAGGAAAAAGATTGATAACAATTTAGCTAGGAAGAACAAAGCAGAGAAGAGAAGGATAAGGACGGGTAAAGACGGAGCCCCAAACTTCAGAGGAAGAAAAAGTGGCAAGAAGGGCGTCCTGTACCAGGAGAAACATCACGGTGAAGGGTCCTCAGCCAAAAACCCGGCTAGTCCCCTGGCTGCCTTCTTTGCTTCGTTCGAAAGAAGACGAAGGCTACTTGTAAGTATTTTTCTGCTTCAGAATATTACTGCAAAGAACCGCGTGGTAATTGTGGCCTTGATAAATGCTTCATATGTTTTACATGAATAGGCCTTTTATGCCTATTCATACTCCAGTTTTAGGTGATAAGGTGACCACAGAGTAAAAACAGAGAGATGTGTTTAGGTGAGCGCACGGTGACTCGCTTATCACTGTGGCGTGACGTCATGTTGTAGTTTTCTCAACCACTGCGGTGGTCACCTTATCACCTAAAACTGGAGTATGAATAGGCCTTAAGCTCTGCAGTCCAGAACGTATTGTGATCAACAAAATTCTGATCACAATATATTCTGTAATAGTATCATATTAATTAATAATAATACTACAGTATAATTGGCCCGGGTCGTCGGCGTCGTGTCATTGTCATTTTCCATCACTTAAATGTCAACAATTCTGACTTTTAAAAAAAAAGTATTTCATAAATAAAATGCAAAATAAATCTAAGAATTTCCATGAACAAATTAAACGTTTGTAGCAGATCTACAAGCTCACAAACGAGACACGCTGTCAGCTTGCAGATCTACTATTTTCACTAGTTGGGGTCTCTGGGGCAAATGTCTCATTTCTCCTTTGGGTTTTCAGATGAAAACTTTGGGAAACACTGTTTCTAAAAGCTGACGGGGCCGATCTGTCCTTTCTCCAGGTGATAACGACCCCGTCCGAGGACAACCGCATGTACACCCAGCAGAGAGACGAGTACCTGGAGAACGTGTGTGAGATGGCCGTCCGGAAGATCTCCATTGTCACCATCTTCGGCTCCTGGAACAACGGCTCCATGAAAATAGACCACTATCAGCTGGGTAAGACACCACGAATTACCTTGATTCCAGGTAGGGTAAGTGATATTATTTAGTAAAAACAAAAAATGATTTTTGTTAAATGGTTAAAGCAATGTTTTCTGATAGTAAGCATATAGAGTGTTTGTTCAGTAACAGTTCAGTACTAGAGTACATGTACCTAAGTTGTACTTAAGTACAATATTTTGGCCATGCCCCCCCCCCCCCCCCCCTCCCCTTCTGTCAGAAGAACTGTGATGATACAGGTTTTACTTTCTGCTTTATTTTGTAGAGCAAGACCAGCCATTGAAAGGCTTACCGAAGGAAGAGCTCACAAACCAGGTGCTCATCAAGGCGCTGAGGAAAGAGCTGGGCATGACGTTCAACGACTACTACATGGTGCTGACTGACTTTGACACGAAGGCAAAGGTCAGTGGCTGACATTTGCATCCGGTCCGCGGGAAACAAATGGTGGCGAGCTCGTTTTGGGGCGAGCCTTCCGGTTACTGCTCACAGCACATAGCTTGACGACACGTTGTGAGCTTGAGCTTGTCTTGAGCTTGTCCTCTGTATTGATCTCTCCGTGCAGCAAGAGTACGAAGTGCCCATCGCCATGAAAGCGGTGTTGGATTACATCGATAACTTCTCCTCACGGATGGCTGAGAGTGAGCAGCAGAGAGAGAGCGGTGTGACCTGCAAGAAGGAAGATAAATCCCGGTCCCTGGAGAACTTCCTGTCGCGGTAATGGAATTTAATTGGTTGTAAATCGTGGCAACGTCGCCTGCGTTTGAAAGTTTAACTGGGATTTGTGTAATCTCGGTCTAGCTGACGTGACAGTGATTACCTGTGAGGCCGTGACCCCCATAAATAATCATATTTAAGAAACAAAAAACTAAAGTATAACACTAAAAGCATTCCTATTCCTGCTCCCCCTCTCTCTTCTCTCTCCTTCTCTCTTCTCTCTCTCTCTCTCTCTCTCTCTTTCTCTCTCTATCTCTCTCACCCCTGGTCCCTCCCCTCCAACTGTCTGACAAATGCAGGTCCCCAAAGTATGAAGTATTAATTTACTCTGCAATATTGGATTACAATAGTGGAGGGTGTTTTAGAAATAAGCTCCACCAGTTATAAGTAAGTAAGTAAGTCAGAGTGAGTTATTGTCAGTATCAGCCAGGGTGCGGGAGTCTATCCCCGTTTTTTCAATGAGCTAGACCTCTGGGAGACGTATTGCTGAGGTGGAGCGCAACACCACCAGCTCCCAGTACTTTCCGCACAACTTCAAGCCGTGCTCCTCAAACACTAAGTTGGCGATGCCCGCGATCGAACTCATGACCTTGCGATCGAAAGGCGAGTGCACTACCGACTTAGCTCCCCTAAATATAGCTATTTTTATGTTTTGATTAGGCGTTCCATCGTGCTCGTTTAAGCACAGCTAGACGGCTATTTCAACCAATCAGATTGCTTCCTCGAAATGACCTGTTGTATAATGCATTTTATTCACGATTATTTTTCTTGCATTAGGTTGCAATAGCTCTTTCTCAATTGAAATATTGGCCGGCCCAAAATTGTGCCTACCCAGAATGTAAATCCTCCTGGCAACGCCGGCGAGTTATGTGTCACAGTATAAACACTTGTTCCTTTGTTTTAATGACTAAGATTCCGTTGGAGACGTCGGCTGTTCATTATCTCGACCCCAGACGATGAAGAGTGGGCTTATCAACAGCAGCTTTACAGCATGACAAGCCAGGCCTGCAACCTGGGTGAGTCATAATAATAATAATAATAACTAGATAAAGTGCCCCTCGGGGCACAGGTCTCCACCAGGGCAGGTCAGGTTGTGGCCTCCTGGTGGCGCTATAATAGGCCAATGTGAAAAGGGTCCCATTTCCTCTTACGTCTTGGATGGCAATTGGATGATTTGAGGCATTTTGTTCCAAAAAGTTTTTTTGCAAAAATCCACCTGTTGGTGGCGCTATAACAGGCCAATGTGAAAAGGGTGGGATATATTCCTCAGCCTAGTAGGAAAGTCTGTGAAGAATTTCACGTAAATTGCACGCTGCTTTCATGATTTGAGGCTTTTTGTTCCAAAAATGTGTTTTGCAAAAATAACAGGCCGTTCTGGAAAATGTGGGTTCATTGGTGGCATCCAGGGAGTGTGTGAGCAAAATTTGTCATCTATCGGGTTAACGGTGCCGGAGATTAGCTGTACACAGACTGACGGACGGATGGACAGACACACACACGCCCCGGTGGAGACAATAAACATCTCATAATGTCTCTGGGCCGTCCTAGTGTAGCGGTTAGATCATATGCCTGTCATGCGGAAGGTTGTGGGTTCTGCCTAATAACCTTATCACCTAAATGGTGATAACGACTTGAGGCCATCATACTCCAGTTTTAGGTGAGTAGCTTATTACCGGGGTGTAGCATTGACCTCTGTCTCTCGCTCCGCCGTCACAGGACACACACACACACACACACACACACACACACACACACACACACACACACACACACACACACACACACTGTTGGATTCTCTCGCTCAGGCACAGTCTGTAGTTGTGGTGGTGTAGTTTTTTAACTTAAAAAACTATACCGCGGTGATATGCTACTCACCTCAAACTGGAGTATGAATAGGCCTTAAGACTAAGGAAAACAATCAATAACTAGAAAAAGTGCCCTTCTGGGCACAGGTCTCCACCAGGAGGATAGGACTGTGTGAGAATGTTTAGGAGTAATATAAACATGTTTGCCTTTGATGGCAATTGGATGATTTGAGGCATTTTGTTCCAAAAATGTGTTTTGCAAAAATCAACCTGTTGGTGGCGCTATAACAGGCCAATGTGAAAAGGGTGGGATATATTCCTCAGCCTAGTAAGAAAATGTGTGAAAGATTTCACGTAAATTGCATGCTGCGTTCATGATTTGAGGCTTTTGTTCAAAATGGGGCAATCTTGCAAACTGTGAAAGCCAATTATAGCCAATTAGGATGGAATATGAAATATCGGACAGATCCGACTTGAGCACATGACCATAGAGATACTGTGTAACGATTTGTGAGATTTTTGGACAGAATCTGGAGGAGTAATATCAAAAAATGTGTTTTACAAAAGTCAGCCTCCTGGTGGCGCTATAAAAGGCAGATGCGGAAAATGCAGGTCAAAGGTTTGTCCTTGGCCTCTAGGGATGTGCATGCAACGTTTCACGCAGATCGGTGCAGTTTTAGATAAAAATGTGAAAAGCTGCCTCATGGTGGCGCTATAACAGGCCGTTCTGGAAAATGCGGGGCAGAGGTTCATCGTTGGCATCCAGGGAGTGTGTGTGCAAAGTTTGGCATCGACCGGGTTAACGGTGCCGGAGATTAGCTGGTAACGGACGGACGGAAGGACACACGGACGGACACACACACAGACGGACACACACACACACACGGACGGAGTGCAAAACATACTCTCTTCGGCCTGGTGGAGACAAAAAACAGAGGAATGATGAGAAAGGGGGCGGGGGGTTGAGTTAGCTGGGGAAAGCCATATTGAAGAGGGTTCCCTGCTTCATCCCTCTCTGTGCTAAGGGGTCCCTGCTTCATTCCTCTATGTGCTAAGGGGTCCCTGCTTCATCTCTCTCTGTGCTAATGGACCTAGGTCTGAAAAATGTTGAAGACCCCTGGGTTAGACTTAGGCCTGGCTGTGTTGCGAGCAGTGTAACACCCAAATGCCAAAGTGTGGAGAATGTGAGAGCACGCTGTGGGCTGCCTGTTGCCCCTAAACTTTGAGGAATGTTATTACAACGAGGATTGGGCGTTGAAATGGTAAATTGTAAATGGTGCATTTATGTAGCACCTTTATTCAAGGAGCTTTGCATTGCATTCACCCATTCATACACACATTCATACACCAATCGCGGAGGAAACCACGCAAGGCGCCAACATGCTCATCGGGAGCAATTATCCATGCCCCGCTGAAATCTTACAGAAAGAACTAAAACCAAAGTGGTAGAGAGAGAGAGAGAGAGGGGGGGTTGCTGAGGGAGGGAGGGAGAGAGAAAGAGAGCTTGTTGGTGAAGGAAAGGGAGGCTGTTTTAACCACAGCCTCATACCCCCCTGGGACTTGGTCCATATGTTGGGCAAATGACCAAAACAACGTTTTTACCACTGGTTTAAACAACATTTAGGAAGAAAGCCCTAATAACCAACTTACACTTTATAAACGAGCTAAAAAATTAAATAACTACCAGTTATTTATGAGCAACAACAACCGAATTCGCTTATATTAGGCAACACTGAAGCCAAACATAAAAAAGCAGCGACCGACTGGAAACGTTTGCAATTTGAGTAGAGAAGAGGATAGACGATCTGACTCAGCACGCCTCCCCCATGAATCCATTCCACACAAACTCTGTTTGGATTATGCTGGACGTGGAGATGCATTCTGTGTTTGTTGGAGTGCTGCCCTTATGCGTTATTCCATATCTTTACACTCCAGACAGTTTGTTGGATGTAAAGTAAAACCTATGCAAACTAAAGGACCTCTCCACATAGCAGCATACTGTATGTCTGAGCTGATAAATTGCAATTGTAATTGTAAATTGATATCAGCCTGGCACTCCCGGGCCTTTCTGTTGCTTGGAAAATATGTATGAGTTGCGCTAATTGTTTGTTCGTTCGTTTGTTCGTTTTTTTTTTTGCTTTCTCCTTTATTTTATTTTTTTATAGAGGGATAGGTATTCAGTAGTAGGCTGACAGGAAATGGGGAGAGAGGTGGGGGGTGACACGCAGTAAAGGCTGTCAGGATCGGGAGTCGCATAACCTTAGGGGGGGGACCAAAACAAAGCGACACAGTTTTATTTTTTAATTTTTATCATCCAGTCTAAACCACGCCTAGACCGGATCACACGGGCGATTTAGGAACACCAGGCTTTCCTCCAAGGAGTCTTAACCAGCCATGCATGTGTCTTAACCGGCCATGCATTTCAGAGCCACAAGGTGAGTCTTAACTGGCCACGTATGTCGGACTGTTGGCACGTCAGACTAACATCTGCCCCCCCCCTCGTTCTCTCCCTAGGTCTGCGTCACATGTCTGTACTGAAACTAACTGGGAAGGACATGGAGTATATGGGCGGGACTCTGGAACTTTACCCAATCAATGGTAAACTTTCTTCTTCATTGTTGTTTATTTAAATAGACCTGGTAATACAGATGTGTTATACTAGTCCAAACAGGAAATTACCTCCACCACAGTGGACTTCCTGCTCTGCAGCACAGTAGTTCCCAAACTGGAGGGTTCGAGCCCAGGGGTCATCGCCATGCTGGCTTGTGGTGGCCATTTCTGTCAAAATTACGGACTTAAAGAATGTACACAATAAATAATATTACCAGAAACGCATAAAGAGCTATCCCATAACAGGTCTGTAACTCTGAGAGTGTATAAATGGAATCAAATTGGACCCATACGGTCCATTTGGTTCCATTTGAACACTCTCAGAGTTAAGGGGGTCCTTGCAAATTAAGCATGTGAGAACCACTGTTGGACTCCTAATGTGCCAGTAGTGTCATAGTAAACCAGTGTCATACATATTCTGAAGAAAACTCGAATGGCTTAACTCAATATTGCCCCCTTGCATTGCAGGGAGTTCCACGGTGGATCGGGAGGGGCTCTCGGCCGTGCTGGCGCGGGACATCCGGAACTACTTCCAGGTCAGCTCGGACTACTTCTCCATGCTGCTGGTGGGCAAGGACGGCAACGTCAAGTCGTGGTACCCGTCGCCCCTGTGGTCCATGTCCAACGTGTACGACCTGGTGGACTCCATGCAGCTCCGCCGCCAGGAGATGGCCATTCAGCAGTCCCTGGGGATGCGTTGCCCGGACGACGACGAATACCACGGTCACCACGGTTACCACGATCAAAGCCCCGATGGCTATCACCGTCACCGTGGTTACGGTTACTAAACCGCACTGCCTGCCGAGAACGTCTGTAGATGATACGACGTCTTTTCAAATCCAACCTTTCACTGCCAAAAAGAAAAGGTCTATAGACGTCCTATGGTCTTTAGAGGGGCGCTCTTCACCATCGTATGAATGGTTCTAGGTTGCTATAGGCAACGGATATAACCGGAAACGGCCCATAACTAAAGAACCGATGACCGTGGTTACAATTTTTTTTGTAACCGAAAAGATGTGAAAATAGCCGAGCATTCACAGAAAGAATTGTCGGTCTACAAGCTCACAAGCGATACAACACATTGTTTCAAAAGGTTTTTAATACATTTGAAAACTTTTACTCATAACGGAGTATTTCTGCATTGCAGTATTGATACTTTTATTACTTTATATTTGAGTATGTTTTCCACCACTGACTCTGCCTTCTGTCCATGGCACACATCTGTCTATGGTCTTTTACAACAGTGGTCCTCAACCTTTCCAGGTCGCGCACCCCCCCAAAATGATCACATTTGAACTGGGGACCCCCCAAAATAATCATATTTGAACTGGGGACCCTCCAAAATAATCATATTAGAACTGGGAGAAATCATGGCAGGTTCACCCACAGGTTGAGAACCACTGTTTTACATTATCCTCTACTGATGAAGATATCAAACGAAATGTGTACTGTATTGTTCTTTTTTGCAGAACCCTGCAGAACACATTCTGCAGGGTTTCTATTTCAAATATTTAGCTTGTTTTTGTACTGCCGACTTGTCCTGCGAGATGGGCTAAAATAAAACTTTTTTTTTTAATTGATCTGATCTGTATGTAATTTTTCTGTCCTATATTTTTGAGTGGTGTAAACCACTCCTACAACTGGCTTTTGTGTGCATAAAAAAATGAGCATGGTTGCTATGTTCAAAATAATTTCTGACGTAATTAAATCACACCCGGGTGAACTGGATGACCGTAGCAACCGTGGTCATTTTCTCTGCGCAAAAACAGCCAGTTGTGAAATCACATCCAGGTGTGATTTCATTACGTCAGACATTACGTCAGACCACAGCTGATCATGCTATATAAAACCTTACACCACTCAGTTCACACGGGTGTGATTTTTATATTAATCCAGAGCGATTTACAGTAAGCAAGAACAACACAAGGTAATACATCAAATACAGTACATAGAAATAGTCATCTAGGATCATAACATCTGCCTAACAGTAGAATATCTTTACAATGAAAGTACTATACACTGTAGAATGCTATGTCTACATAATATGTTGTCAAGACTAGGGCAAGTGCCCTGGTAAGTGCTACAGGAGTCTGAAGAAGAGGCAAGTCTTCAGACTACGGTGGAAGATTGGGAGTGAGTCTGCAGTTCTGATTGCAATGGGGAGTTCATTCCATAGTTTGGGAGCAAGAAGGAAGAATAGTCTGGGTCGTGTGGAGCATTGTCTTGGATGTCAAGGCCTCTACTGTTCCAAATTTAGACCTGAGGACGATTCTACAAATACCTTCTTAATCTTGACAGTTTTCCGAAACATGCATGTTTCTATGTCAGTCGTTCTCAAACATTTTCATGTCAAGGACCCCCAAAAATATCTGGATTTGGCCACCGACCCCCATCTGAAAATATGTAGTTCCAGGGAGGGACACCCCTGGAAGCAAAGATTTGAGTTAAAAAGTTATATTCAAAGATTTGCGCCACATTTTCACGATTTTTCAAAAATAGCAGATCTACAAGCTTGTATGAGCTTGTAGTCTAGATCTGCTATTTTTCAACATCTAAGTATAACATAATGCTTAAACACCAAAAGGGGTTCCCGCCCTCCATGGGTTAAGCTCTGCTCGAATGTTGGTGGAGGTGCCTTGCCAAGCACAACAATGTGCACTTTTCAGTAATGCCTGACATTGCTGCGGCTTGCTCCACACCACAATTGATAATGCATGTTTTGTCTGAGTGGAATGTTGATCTATGGCTCAAAATCATTGGCTATACCAGGACCAAGTATTTAGAAATCCTGAAGTTATGATTTTTAATACACATAACTTTAATACACATAACTTTATCTTGAGAGCATTTTGGATACCAGTAGTTATATAAGTCACAAGTGTTGTGTAATTGTGTTCAATTCAAATGTATTCTCGGAAAAACATTGAGGTCGCCCTTAGTTGCAGTCGGGATGGATCACGGTCCAAGTACAATTTCATTTACACATCAATGATAAAACAAAAACAACTTCCCCCTAAAAAGTATGTGTGATACAACACAATTTAAGAAGCAGTTGCAGACATTTGTGGGTAGGTCTGCAATCAAACATTTAAATTGACTAATTTAAGCTGTAGTGGTTGGGGCACTAAAACAAAAGGCTCTTTTTTCCTATGCAGTTCAGTGTTTACTTTGTGGACCTTTAGCATGATCTAGTCACTGGACTGTGTCCTATGTTCCAGGATTCCATTCCAGCAGAGATCATTTAATATACTTGGGGCGGCAGTGGCTCAGGGTTAAAGAACCGCTTCCCAGTTCGAAGTTAACCTGGGCTGCCCCAGAGTTTGTGTCGAAGTGTCCTTGAGCAAGAATCTGAACCCCTAATTGCTCCTGATGTGCAGGTTGGTGCCTTGCATGGTTTCCTCTGGCATCGATGTGTGAATGTGTGTGTGAATGGGTGAATGTAATGCACAATCTCTTTAAAGCGCATTGGATAAAGGCGCTATTTAAATGCACCAAAATACCATTTTATACAACAATATAAAATGTCCCATCTTATTAAAAAACAAAACATTTTTGTTTGTTTTGCCTGCAGAGGCGCCAACCCACTCTAGTATAACACTACTTATTTGACTGTAAATATCTAACATTGGCATATTATGCCTACCCTACCCACCCATAACTTGTTACCCTATCTCGTTCACCTAAGCGTCTCGCGCACTCTGATGTTTGTATTTTTTCCTTCCTGTCGCCATGGCGACAGCCAGTCGCATGACAGAAACATCATCAACACACCCACTCGCTTTCCTGATGCCGATTGGCCAGATCTCAGCAAAGGATTATGGGTAATGTAGTAGAACCATAGACTGTAGAAAATAGGTTATTACAAAATAGGCCCTACATTTGAACGTTTATGTAGACGTACGGATGTAAACGGAAGAAAGTGATAACACTGTTGAAGTTAATATTATAATTCTATGACAGTGGTTCCCAACTTCCCAAGTGGGGTCCGGGGAGTGGGACCCCCCCCCCCCCTCCATGGTGGGTACCCCCGGGGTCCTTGAGGGGACCCAGCTAAATGATAGTTTGGAACCAAATGGACCCTATATATATACCCCAATAACGGGTATGTTATCTGTGAGTGTACACATGGAACCGTAACTTTGAGAGTGTACAAATGGAAATGGACCTTAGAGTATTCATATATACTCTAAGAAATGGACCCGTTAGGGACGGATGACGGGTCCATTTGGTTTCATTTGTACACTCTCAGAGTTAAATTAACATTGATTTTAAATTGGGGGTCCCAGAGATAGAAATGCCATTAAATGGGGGTCCGTCCATATAGACTAATGCATGTCAAACCTGGGGGTCCTTGAAATTAAACGGGTTGAGAATCACTGCTAGAGAGACGTAAAAATCTTCTCTTATGGGGGTCCCTGGCATATCTTTTCAAATGGGGGCCCGTGGGCT
Organism: Electrona antarctica; assembly: GCF_951216825.1. NCBI lineage: Eukaryota > Metazoa > Chordata > Actinopteri > Myctophiformes > Myctophidae > Electrona > Electrona antarctica. Next base: position 15,513,267 of record NC_136803.1, on the reverse strand, counting down.
AATGGGGTCCATAACATAGCTGTTCTCGCGAGAACTGGATAGCGGAAGGGAGGAACGCACGAATCTGACAGGTCATGTGACCTAGCTAGTGCTGCTGCTGCTGTTGACACTGCTGATGTGTTCATCTGCTTCTTTCCACACACCGTGAGTTACTACTTCATTAACCAACACCCCAATTAAGCGTTTTAATGGATTACTGTTTCTTTCATGCAAATGTTGACGCAGCGTTGTTGTTATTATTATTATTATTATTAGATGCAGAACGTCATCAACTCAGTGAAAGGAACGGCGCTTGGCGTCGCCGAGTTCCTCACCCCAGTCCTCAAGGTAAGAAACAACACCCCGAGTGTTGTTTATTACACTGGTTCCCAAACTATTTCATGTCAAGGACCCCCAAATGGACACTTATAGTAGCCCGCAGTGGACCCCCATTAGAAAAGATATGCGTCTCTAGCAGTGATTCTCAACCATTTTAATTTCAAGTACCCCCAGTTTGACTTGCATTAATAGTCTGCCGACCCCCATTTAATAGCATTTCTATCTCTGAGACCCCAATTTATATTGTAAAATCAATGTTAATTTGAACTGAGAGTGAGAGACTGAGAGTGTACAAACGGAGCCAAATGCACCCGTCCATTTGGTTCCATTTGTACACTCTGAGTTACAGACCCATAAGGGTCCATTTGGTTCCTAACTATCATTCAGCTGGGGACCCCCTGGAACTCTCTCAAGGATCCCTAGGGATCCCTGCCCGGACCCCACTTTGGGAACCACTGGTTTATTAGTCCTCGTGGTAAGAAGAGAACAACACCCTGAGTGTTGTTTGTTTTAACTCTAACTGAGTCAAAAGTAACCAAATGGACCCCAGCCCATGGGGAAAAACCCTCTTTCTTATCATGACAGGGTACAATAATGGGACCAAAAGGGCAGTGTTCCCCAATCTGTAGTATCAGAGTTACAGGTCCATTTGGTTCCATTTATATTCATACCCTCTTAGAGTTACAGGTTCATTCAGTTACCTTTTGTATTAGGAGTACCCTCTTAGAGTTACAGGTCCATTATAGGTTCCATTTGTATAGTACCCCACATTTCTTTTTAGATTGAATAGATAGTTTCATAGATGTGTTTGTTCAGCGCTATCATTGTGTAGTGTTGCGTTGCATTGTGTTTTCAGAAACCCTCAATACTTGGAAAACGTGTACTTGGTCTGCTTTTTATTCCCACATATATACACACCAAACCTCTTTGACGAAAATATCTGATCTACAACAAGCTCACAACTCCTCGCAGTTTGCAAGCTTGTAGATCGGCTATTTCTGACTAATTTCCCCCTGAGAAGAATAGGGATGTTGAATGGAGTAGTTAATGTAAAACTCGTCATGACATATGAAGACTAATAATAATATATGACATTAAGTCTACTATGATATGATATTTGATATGATATGATAAGCATATTTGTGCTGGTTGCCTGTCATTGATTCCAGGAATCCAAGTTCAAAGAGACGGGAGTGATCACTCCAGAAGAGGTGAGATTGATTGATTGAAATAATAATTCATTGATTGAATACTTTATGTCAGAAATATAAACACCACATGGTACAACAATAAGACATTGAAGTTAAAAGGATGACACAAACAAGTCCTGGAGACTTGTTTCCATTGTGGTCCTATAATGTATTCAATTCATCAACATATAGCATACAGAATTAACACAATAATTCATGTCATCAACAACTACAAACACTATGTACAAAAAATACGTGCTTGTGGCCTCCTGCCAGTTATGTCTTACACACCCTTTTAATGGATGGTGCCAGGTGTCTGTATGGATATCTTGATAGCTCTTCATCATCTAGGGGGTGCAACAGTTAATCATAAAGAAATTATAAATAATTTAATAAAATAATCAGTTAGTATTAGTAATCATCAGTCCCTGTTTTGGGCATGCCATTATAGGCAAAATGTCAAACACTGACAACAGTGAAACTAGACGATCTTGTCGCAGTGCAGCGTGCTAGTAGCTTCTCGAACGGTTATTACTTGCACAAGCAGAGCGCGAAAGTAATAGTTTTCGTCCAGTGCTTCGATGCGTATGTCGCCGTTTGATGTGTATGCGCCGTGCCAGTGTATAACGTAATGACTACTTGTGCTTGATATGGCAGTGGTGTCAGATTACATACATGTATACATAGGGGCATTACCTTTAACCCTCCTGACACTAAAACATATCGTCATTACGTCACCATCGAAAACCAATTACACCCTGGCATTGGGTCCTTTAATCCACATCTTTATTACGTCATCATTGAGAGCTAGTTATACCAGTTATACCCTGACGTCATATGTTGCTACGATACATGCGCATCAAATGGGGCATACGCAAAGTAACCACTTTATACCGCTAATCAACTTACAAATTACATATACATAGAGGCATTTCCTTTAATCCACCCGACACTGATCGACATATACGTCACCATCGAAAGCCGTCACTCATCCGTATTAATTACAACATTACGTTACTACGGCCTTTACAGCCCCTACATCCAAACAGAAAAGTCCTATCTGATTGTATTAAACAACGTTAAACGACCAGTATGCATGCGCATACCCTCTATAATCAATTGTTGCAGTCCTATCGCCATGTTTGAAAGTGTCCCGTCCTGTTTGGATTGATCAGTGTTGATCCTTGTGTGTTTGCAGTTTGTGGCAGCAGGAGATCATCTGGTTCATCACTGCCCCACATGGAAATGGTGAGTTTTTGAAATACCAGCGTCTATGTGTGAGTGAGAGCATTGTGATGATAGTGCTGGAGTGAGTGGTCACATGAGGTGTCTGTCTACTGGGGCCAAAAATATTCCACACATTAACTCATTTTATACTTTTAAAACATTTTCCAAAAAGTGCAGATCCATACATGCAATGATGCAACACGTTGCATACAAAATTGCCTTAAATACCTAAACAAATCCAGCCATTTTTATACAGATAATAAAAATGATGTGAGCTGGGAGTGAGTTCCATCATCTGTGTGTGTGTGTGTGAGAGAGAGCATTGTGATATTGTGCTGGGGAGAGTGGTGAGGTGATGGTCAAAATAATAAGTTTTCAAATGTATAAAAGTAATTTGAAAATAGCAGATCTACAAGCTAACAGTGTGTCACATAACAAATAAAATGCGTTGAGAGTTTGTAGAACGGCTATTTTCAAATGGCCGAAATGTATATAGCAGTGGTATCTTTAACTCTTGAGAGTGTAAAATGAAACCAGTTTCTCATTTTTGGTTTCTCTTTTACGCTAAGAGTTACATTATTGTTAAACATCTGCATTAAAGTCTACACAATTAGAGAATGTAGAATAAAATCTTTTGTGGACAAAATCTTATCCAACGACAACAAAATATTCTTGCGTTTTGGGTCTGAGAGGAGAGGCTAAATGTCATCAAATGGTGGTCCGTGGCTCAAATGCAGAATAAATAATGGGCCTTGAAATGAAAATGTTTGAAAACCACTGGTATATAGGGCTGAAGTGGTTAATGTATGTTTTATAATAATAATCAAAATCTACAAAGTAACTAACTAGTCACTAAAGTTTTCGAATAAATGTTGTGGAACATTAGCATCTGAGATGTAGTGGAGTAGAAGTTAGTAAATGCACTGAAAATCAGAAATAATCCAATCAAGTAAAAAATGCCTCAAAATTGTACTTAGTTACCATTGGTTGGCATCACCCGCCCTGGGCTGTGGTGTTGGAGGAGTTCACAGAGGTGACGGGGAGCCTGGTTGTTGATCAGTAGTGCAGACTATTACAATGTCAGATGTTTATAATTAAGCATGATATTGTGAAATAACGTGACTCATATTTCACAATGCCATGGTCCACCAGGGCGGCAGGAGAAGAGAGCAAAGTCAAGCCATATTTGCCTCCGGAGAAGCAGTTTCTTCTAACACGCAATGGTAAGCTTTTCATTTAAAACTAAATAAAGTGCCCCTCGGGGCACAGGTCTCCACCAGGGCAGGTCAGGTTGTGGCCTCCTGGTGGCGCTATAATAGGCCAATGTGAATAGGGTGCCATTTCTTCTTACGTATGGCAATTGGATGATTTGAGGCATTTTGTTCCAAAAATGTGTTTCGCAAAAATCCACCTGTGGCGATATAACAGGCCAATGTGGAAAGGGTGGGATATATTCCTCAGCCTAGTAGGAAGGTCCGTGAAAGATTTCACGTAAATTGCACGCTGCGTTCACAAGGGTTTTTGTTAAAAACGGGCCAATCCTGCAGACTTTGAAAGCCAATGTTAGCCAATTCGGATGGAATATGAAATTTCGGACAGATCCGTCTTGAACATATGACTATAGAGATAGTGTGTAACGATTTGTGGGATTTTTGGACAGAATCTGGAGGAGTAATATCCAAAAATGTGTTTTTCAAAACTCGGCCTCCTGGTGGCGCTATAACAGGCCGTTCTGGAAGATTTGGGGCAGAGGTTCATCGTTGGCATCCAGGGAGTGTGTGTGCAAAATTTGGCATCGACCAGGTTAATGGTGCCGGAGATTAGCTGTACACAGACGGACGGACACACACACACACACACACACACACACGGACGGACGGACACACACACACACACACACACACACACACACACACACACACACACACCATCAAACATCTTTTGAAAATAATATTTTGCTGCTGTATGTTGAAATTCCAAGGAGCCGTCCGTCATGATGTCTCACATCTCTAGGTCTTGGATTTTGGATTCTCTACACTTGTTACTAGAACAAATGTGCTCCTCCGGTAGTGTTCATTTTGACGGCACATTTTGATGTAGTTTTAGTCGACTATGGGTGTAGGGAAATTCGCACTGAGCTCGTTTTTTTTTCAGTGGTATTGCACTGGGTGCGTTGTTCGAAAATCTGGTGCGCTGCGCCCCCAGGTGTGCTGACTAGTGCCCGCACCGACGGACCCTACTCAGAAGTTGGGGTTGTTCAGTGTGCGTGTGTCACTGAGGTGTCTCGAGCGATCCCCGGGGGCAAAAGCTGTGTGTTCATCATTTACCTTGGCCCATGTTTTAACTGGTTTAACTGGTCGTTCGTAAATAAGCCACACTCGGTGCGCTCTGTGACGTGACCGGCCAGCACACTCAAAAGAACTATCCGAACGTACCCTAAATATCTACAGTTGATTTTGTCGACAAATGTATTTTGGCAGGCCTTGATGATGTCGTAATGGCTGATTTTAGACTTGAAATAGGTTCTACCTGCACATCCTTTGTGATCTACCTTTTGAGAAACCCTGGGTTAAAGAAAGCTCCATTATAAATGTGTGGTGTCTCTTCTCTGCAGTTCCCTGTTACAAGTGCTGTAAACAGATGGAATATTTAATTATTATCTTTCTCCTCTGCAGTTCCCTGTTACAAGTGCTGTAAACAGATGGAATATTTATTTATTATCTTTCTCCTCTGCAGTTCCCTGTTACAAGTGCTGTAAACAGATGGAATATTTATTTATTATCTTTCTCCTCTGCAGTTCCCTGTTACAAGCGCTGTAAACAGATGGAATATTCAGATGAGCTGGAGGCCATCATAGAGGAGGACGATGGAGACGGAGGCTGGGTGGACACCTACCACAACGCAGGTTTGACACACACACACACACACACACACACACACACACACACACACACACACACACACACACACACACACACACACACACACACACACACACACACACTCCTTTCTGCAATACCAGTTGTAGGCATGTCACAATTATCTTTTACATAATTGTCAATCCTTTCCATGTTGAAAAATGTCCATACATTTTCAAACATTTTTCCAAAATAGCAGAAATAGCAGATCTACATGCTTACAACACATCACTTTGTGTTACTTATCTGTTTTTTGTCTCCACCAGGCCGAAGGCATGGGGAGAGAGTATGTTTTGCACTCCGTCCGTCCGTGTGTCCGTGTGTCCGTCCGTCCGTCCGTCCGTCCGTCCGTCTGTGAACCGCTAATCTCCGGCACCGTTAACCCGGTCGATGCCAAATTTTGCACACACACTCCCTGGATGCCAACGATGAACCTCTGCCCCAAAATTTCCAGAACGGCCTGTTATAGCGCCACCAGGAGGCCGCTTTGTGCAAAACAAGTTTTTGGACAGTACACCTACAGATTTTGTCCAAACATCACGCAAATTGGTACACAGTCTCTCTAGAGCCATTCAACGAAACGGGTCTTTCAGATTTCTCAGACTCCATCCTGATTGGCTAAGATTGGCTTCCAAAGTTCGCAGGAGTGATCGGTTTCAAACAAAATGCTGCAAATCATGAACACATCATGTGATTTCCGTGAAATTGTGCACGCACATTCCCACTAGGCCGAGGAAGAAATGCCACGTGAACATTTTCAACTCAGCCTCATGGTGGCGCTATAACTGGCCGAAACGTGTTTTTACCTCTAACTGCACGGATCTGTGGATAACTTTGTATGCCAACTCCCTAGAGGCCAAAGAAAAACCTTTGCCTGGAATTTTTCACATCTGCTCTTTATAGCGCCACCAGGAGGCCGACATATGTAAAACACATTTTCTAATATTATTATTATTATTATAATATATTTTATCCAAATTTCACGCAAATCGGTACACATGCTCTCCATAGTCATGTGATCAAGACTGGTTTGTTTGATTTCTCATAATCCACCCTCATTGGCTACGATTGGCATCTAAACTTTTCAGGAGTAGCTCGCTTTGTACCCTTTTTGTACAAATCGCCACAACTACTCAACGCAGCGTCCGATTGTGGTGAAACTGTGCATGCATATTCCCACTAGGCTTTGGAAGAAATGCCACTTGACAGTTTTCAAATCAGCCTCATGGTGGCGCTACAACAGGCCAAGCATCACACACACACTCCTATCCTCCTGGTGGAGACCTGTGCCCAGAAGGGCACTTTTTCTAGTTGTGACTATTTAGCTTTGTTTTGTGTAAATCTCTCTCATTTATAGCATATACAGTATGTATACTGCCTGTAAAGCTGTTGTGGATGTATATGACTTGTGTCTCTCCATAAGGTTTTGATCTCATATTCCATTTGTCTTACTAGGTGTGTTAGGAGTTACAGACGCTGTGCGGGAAATCGTACTGGACAATAAGGTGTGTGTGTGTGTGTGTGTGTGTGTTATTGAAACCGTCTTGCTTCCATCTTCATGCTCCTCATTATTTCAAGTCATGTGAATACAAGTAAATCCAGATGCTGGTGACGGTACAAAATAGATGCAGTCTATCTGGAATTAATTTGGCCCTTCTCAGCATTTACAATATATTATTTTGACTTTGTTCTTGAACAGTTTGATGCGTAAAAGCAAAGCAGAATGAATGATCAACCCTTTAAAACCGGAAAGCGCTGTCCGTGTCATATTAGATGTCTGTGCTGGCTATTCAAAAACAGATTTGAACATCTTGTGAGAACTACAGATTTTAGAAGGCATGATCTGTATAATCAGCCTCGGGTCTTAAATATGTCTTGGACTTGTGAATTAGAACACAATCGCATGTACTGTAGCTCTTTCCACAATGGTATTTGAGAACTTAATCATGAACCCCCCCTCTCATAATTCATAATACACTTCTGTTTTAGTGTTTCCAAGCTTTGCTGACCTTTAACAGACATCTGACTGTCATTTTAAGCTTCCATGTGCAGATAGTCTTTCTGTGGGAGACATTTCGATCCAATGAATCACCATGTAAACACAGCCAGCGGTGAAGGCAGTGATTTTTCACCTAACAAGAACAACATCATTACTGCAGAGCTGGGCAATGGACCGAAAAGACATCGATGCCCAGATTTAGAACCAATAGCCGACATAATCTAATCCGAAAATTACCTATCTTAACAGGTCATGCTGCACTGTGAGATTGTAGATCTTTTTACATTTTCTTTCTTTTCTTTTTTTACATTTTTGTAAGAATTGTTTGTAAGAATCAAGGGTGATGTTTGAAATGATGGCGGTATTTATTTGAAGTCGAATGCGCAGAGCGCTGCCCTGGGCGCAATCATAACTGCGCCGTGACAAATCCGTTCTAATTGTCGCCGCTTGACACCGCAGTTATGGTTTCCGCTCCCTGAGCCTAGCGCTCGCTTCTCCTCCTTCTAGGTCAGGACAACATGAATATCGTGAATTCATTAATCTCCTATTCTAGGACAACATGAATATGAACGTGAAATCTGGAGCGTGCGGAGACGGAGACGACGAGGAAGAGGAAGAAGACGGAGAAGCGGCGGATATGGAAGGTATTCCATAAAGCAGCTCCTATCATGTGATCATTCCCAAAGCACTCCTCGTGGCGTTAACGATGTCTCCCTTTTCAACATCTCTCCTCCTCAGAGTATGAAGAGAGCGGCCTATTGGAAACAGATGAGGTAGGTTGGTGTGTGATCTGATTTCATGTTGGTGTGTGTGTGTGTGTGTGGTGTGTGTGTGTGTGTGTGTGGTGGTGGGGGGTTCCTGGTTCCTGGTTCTACTCATGACTCCCCCTGGGATAGTGTCCCATTCCTTAACGATTCCCTTAAACATTCCTATAGGGGGGTTCCAAATGTACCCTTGCAGGACTTTAACTCTGAGAGTGTACAAATGAAACCAATTGAACCCTTACAGCTCTGTAACTCTGAGTGTGTACACATGGAACCAAATGGACCAGTGTCCATTTGTACAGTCTCAGAGTTATAATAATAATAATAATAATGGATTTCATTTTGATTAGGGATGTACCGATTTGGCCGATATCCGATATAATTAATTTCTGTTATGGCCGATAACCGATATAATCGATGTCGATATGATCTCATTCTGTATTAAGAAAATATAATCATTTTTGCCATTCTGAAAAAGGCTTATAATCTCTGAATTTAAAAATGTTCCAACTTGTTGACTGTTTTGAAAGCTTCCCCAGAAAACATTGATATAATTTGCAGCCTTCATCATAACAAAAGGCTTTTTCAGGCTTTTTTATTATTTTTTCAACATAATAATTATAAAATAAAATATCTGCTAAAACCGATATATTATTTCACCGATACCGATTACCAATATATCCTTTTAAGTGTGACTCAAGTGCAAAAGGGCAGCAGTACAGTTTGAATATGGCATATTGGTGAATGTAATGCACATTGTCAAGGGCTTTGGATGAAGGTATATAAATGTACCATTTACCATTTGTTAACCCATTTTGGGTGGGAACCCCTTTTGGTGTTTTAAGCATTATGTTATACTTTAGCTATTGAAAAATAGTAGGTCTGCTATTTTTTTTTTAATCGTGAAAATGTAGCGCAAAGCTTTGAATATATATTCTTTCAAAGCCAACCTTTTCCATGGGAACAACATATTTTCAGATGGCAGCCAATTACATTACTGACATAGAAACATGTTTTTTTTCCAGAAAACTGTCAGGATTTAGAAGACATTTGTAGAATCGTTCCCAGGTCTAAATTGGTTAATTGTGTCTTCAGGCCACCTTGGACACCAGCAAACTGATGGATGCCAACAAAGCCAAAGCAGAGGCCGGGAGCGAGGATGGCGTCCTCCAGACAAGAACATACGACCTGTACATCACATACGATAAATACTACCAGACACCTCGACTCTGGCTCTTTGGCTACGATGAGGTACTACACACACACACACACACACGCACACAAAATATGTATTTATGTCCACATAAACAGAAGTACAAGAACGCCTTGTGCAAAGGACATAAACACTGCCAGTGCAGTCGGATAATGGGAAAACAGCCAGTTACAAATTGCCTATAAGGCAGAACATCGTTGCATAGTATAGTTGACATACTTCGTATGTCGTACACACACACACACACACACACACACACACACAGACACAGACACACACACACACACACACACACACACACACACACACAGCGTCCATATCCTGGGGCAGACATTCTGCGTAAATAGATCTACACAAGCTTGTAGATCTGCTGCTTTTGTGCCAGAGATTTGGTGTTGACTTCTTGGGGACATTCAAGTATTCAGTTCAATTCCAGTTCAAATTGTATAGTGCTGAATCACTTTATAGAGATCAAAGACCCAGTTATGACAGAGTTGGTCTATTATATTCTAGACTACAATTAGAATCACACTGATTTGTTCCCAGCTACCACCTCTCTAAACAACTAGCAACAAACAGTTGTATAGCCAACTGCCAGGCCAGCTGTAAAATGTTGCATGGGAGCCCCCTTCTGTCTTGTTTGTGCAACTGCATTTTACACAGGACTACCTTTTTTGCAGAGCCTGGGTTTCGATGGCCACTGATGGGATGCTTGTTTTACAGCGCCAGCTACTACTAGGGCGGTGTTATACTGTATAACCTCACACAAACGATGCCTAACCCTAACCTCAGTAAAACTATGCCTAAACCTAACCTCAGTAAATCTATGCCTAGACCTAGAGTCCATTAACCCATTTTGGGCGGGAACCCCTTTTGGTGTTAGCATTATGTTATGCTTTAGCTATTTAAAAATAGCAGATCTACAAGCTCATAGCGCGCCACCGAGTGGCGCGCTACGAGCTTGTAGGTCTGCTATTTTTTTTAAATCGAAGAACGACTGACATAGAAACATAGCATTTTACCATTTACCATAGCTTTTTCAGAAAACTGTCAGGATGTAGAAGACATTTTTAGAATCTGATCTCAGGTCAAAATGGGTTAAGGGCTGTAGATGATTGAACATAGACTACTTAATCCCTTAAACATCTGACCTCCAGTAACCTCAGAGGTGGTTAGATTTAACCTCATTGACTAGAAACTTTTAGTAATTGGCCTACAGTAAAACTAAAAGTATTTTTTTTTAGCAACATAATCTTATGGTTACTTTTAGTATGAAAGCAAACATTCTTTGTTTTGTATATACATACAAATGTATGGTACAAAACACTGAAGTCCTTCAACCAGAAACCTGACCTGATAAACAAGTGCCCCCTCAGCGACCATCGACTCCCAGGCTCTGCAAAAAAGACTTTCGCCCTGGTTGATGTTGTGAGCTTAGGTTTAGGCATAGTTTCTGTGAGGTTAGGGTAAGGTTAGGCATAGTGTTTGTGAGGTTAGTGTTGGGGTTAATGCATAATAATTTTGGGGGTTCTTGAGGTGAAAAGGTTTCAGCACCACTGACATAGCAACATACGTTTTTCAGAAAATGTATGCTGGATTCAGACGACATTCAGAAGACATATTCCGTTGTTATCAGAGCTGTTCTGCTGCCCTGTTCTGTTCTGCCTCACTCACACAGACACATGCAGACTGTTTGCATTCCTCCAGACATGTCACTTGCACAATCAATCATTCCCAATTCCACAATAGGCCTCTTTACATCCCACGCACAAACAGTGTGAGGGGCAGCCATAGCTGAGTTGGTAGAGAGGCTGCCTGGGAGTCAGAAGGTCCCCGGTTTGAGCCCCCAATCCTGGTCAAAGTGTCCCTGGGCAAGGCACTTAAGCCCTATCTGCTTCTCTTAAATGTTTTTTTTTTTTTGTGACTTTCGCCTTTATTTTATATTTGTTATGGAGGGACAGACAGTAGGCTGACAGGAAAATGGGGAGAGAGATGGGGGGAAGACATGCAGTAAAGGCCGTCGGGATCGGGAGTCGAACCCGCGGCACACTGCCAGACTGGATTACCAGCCAAGGTGCCTGGACCATTGAGCCAAGGGGCCTGGGCGCCCCTATCTGCTTCTCAAGTGGTCTGCTGTACTAATAGATGCAGAGGACAAATGTAACATACTGTATGTATGTGCAAATCTAAAGAAAAATCCTATTGAATGGATATTGAAGTGCAACAATCGCTGAATCGCAGCATCGCCATATAATTAAGAGTCTAAATATCAATGAAAATGCGCTAGGACGTGTGTACGCATCCTCGCAATCCATCGGTTGGATTAGCTAGGACGGCTCCACGCGTTAACAGACATGGTATAAACTGGTAAACTCAAGATCCAAAAGAGAAATTAGATGTTTGATCCGGACCCAAAGGCCTCGTTGTGAGCTTGTAGATTGGCTACTTTCACTGTTTTATAATTTATGGAATGTCTTCGATTTTTCTTTGATTTAATTTTCTTCATGACATTACTGACAAATCATTGAATTTGTTTTTAATTCATGAAAAAATGAAAAGTTTTGTTTTGAAAGGGGTGCATACGTTGGTTAGATATACCTACAGTCATTAGTCAGACAACCCTGTGCTGCGGGTTAAAAAATAACAATTATTATTTTGGCAGTCACTCTTGGGTACTGTAGCCGCTTGTGAAGTGGAAGGTTCCCAGTTCGCTCCAGGGTTCCCCCAGAGTTGGTGTCGAAGTGTCCTTGAGCAAGAGCGGGTGGTGCCTTGCATGGGTTTCTCTGCCATCGATGTATGAATGTGTGTGTGAATGGGTGCACAATCTATGCAAGGTGCCTTGGATAAAGAAAACAAAAGTAAAATGACCCATGAAAATGTGTCCACAACCCACAAATGCATCCCATTCCCAATCCAACCAATGTTTTGGAACCAGTGGTGTAAACTAAGCGTGCAACCTCTCTCCCCCACAGGACAGACAGCCGCTGAGCGTAGATCAGATGTATGAAGACATCAGCCAGGACCACGTGAAGAAGACTGTCACCATCGAGAACCACCCCCACCTGCCACCCCCTGCCATGTGCTCCGTACACCCCTGCAGGTCAGAGGAACACACACACACACACACACACACACACACACACTCGAGTCTTTGTCTTGGATTGTCATCCAATGTTTTGACTTCCAGATCATGGTAGTCTTGCATACAGTAGTCACACCATCTCTGCATACTGATACATGTATTGTATTGACTTGCCTGACACTTATTTTGTATGTTGTGATCATGTTGTCGGGGCGTCATTGCAAAAGAGAACATGCTCTCAGTGGTCTTCCCTGATTAAATAAAATTGTGGCTATGCAAAACTATATAATGGCAAGCCCTGTCTCTGCCATACCTTCATTTCTGTCATCTATATCTTTATTTATGTTAATGTATTATTGTACCATATGTCTGCCATACAGATGACTATGATGCAGAACCACACTGACGCTGAGCTCTCTCATGTTTTCAGACACGCTGAGGTGATGAAAAAGATCATTGAGACTGTGGCCGAAGGCGGAGGCGAGCTGGGAGTACATATGTATCCTTGTATATAAGCCTCTTGATTTAGCCAGATAAGCTCTTCACTTTCAATTTTTGTTGTTTCTTTCAATAAAGCAACATCCTGCATTCAAAACGGGTGGTCCGCAGGGCCGTTGAGTGATATCCAACGAGCGCTTGCAAACTCCAACATGCAGAAAAATAATCACCTGCAAGGAATGTCTTGACAGGAAGTAGCTCATAACATGTCTACAGTGGATTTTTATGAAACAAACAACACTTTGCAGATAGATAGACGATAATTCAAGTTTTTCGTACAGCTGCAATGTTGGTGAGTTTCCATTGTACATCACAATCTCCTTAACCAAAAGCTGCAGGTATCTTTTGATTTTCCTGAAATTTGTCCAGGCTGTCATTCCCACAATAGAATACGACTACACGAGGCACTTCACCATGTAACACACACACACACACACACACGCACCCACACACACACACTGCTGCCTCTGCTGGTTGTCTGGAGGTGGGAGATTTCTCCTGCTGTTGTGAGCGGCAGATTAGAGATGGCATGTCAGAATGACTTTCAGGAACGTGGGTGTTTACTCAGAGCCTTCTTGGCACACGGACGGGACCATTGGACCACCGGGATGGGGAAGAAGACGTTCAACTGCACACAAGTTTACCAGCGATATATACTGGCTTCATGTGGCCATCGCACTCGCAGTGTTTTGGGTTTTTTTCCTTCTTGTTCTTGTAAGACTTGGCGCGGTCTTCACTCAACTTCACACAAACCTCGGACGCTACACTTGAGCCCCTATTCTGGGTTGAGCGTTTGGTGCAGCTGGTTCACTACTTCCTGGTTGTGTTCCTGCTCGGGCTCCAGTATAGATAATATATATAATATAACTTGTTTAAATTTCTCCTAACAATGTCTTTGGGTTATGTTTCTCTTCCAGAGTGTTGGGTTTCGTTTATTCTCTCCTGCTCCACATCAGCAGACCAGACTGCTTCTGAAGTTTATAATATATATATATCTATATATATCAAATTGTCTGTATCAAGCTACGTTTGTACGTGTTCTGTCGCGATGCGTTGTATGCTTTTAGATGTGAGGTTTGTTTGGCGCGTCTTGCGACAGAAGTATGAAGTCTTTAAGCCTCTCTGGAAATGTTGCTGGAGTCATAGTCATATTTAAAGCTGCAATCCTTAACTTTTTTGTGTGTGACTGTTATTTTAACCAATCTGTATGGTTAAAATATGTTTTAATATAACTAACTCTACTGCAGTGGTTGTAGGTGGTCTCCATGATCTTTTTCTTTTTCCAAAAACAGTGTGATATACAATGAAGGTACAGTAAGACTATTTTCTTTTTCTTTGCATATTGACTACATGCTTAGCCTGGCTCCAGCCCCTGAATCGCTAGCCACGCCCATTAAAAAAATATATTCAGGCGATTCAGGATAATGGAGTGAAACGAAATGAAAATTCAGGCTGAGTGTCAGGCTACTACATGCTATTAGCAGCAAGGAAAAAGTTATATTACCCACATTGATGTTGTACAGTAAAGTCTGTACTGTACAGTACAATAATAATTAATACAATTTGCTTTAAAAATCGACAACAGAATTTAATTATTAGGAAAAACTAGTTTAAAAGGGTTAAAGCTGTGTTGATTCCGTCGACTAAAACTGACACAAAATGTTTGACTACCTTTTTTCACTGACTGAAACCGTAGAATTTCCATCGCTCATGGCTAAAATCCCAGGTAGGGCATGGGGGGGAAAAAAGTTATGGATTGCAGCTTTAGTCGGTCGCATCTATAACGCCAGTTTGTCTTAATTCTGCTGTCCTCTGAGTGTGTGTGTGTGTGGTCGCTCAGGCCCGGTGTACCTCTTTTTGTTGTTGCTTTGACTTTTGCCATGTCGTTTTTTGTTTTCCCTGCTGCAGTGTCGCAACTCGTCAAATACATTTTCTTTGTGTTCCCTGCTGCAGTGTCGCTACTCTACTCTTACACATTTTCTTTCCAGTAACCTCTGCCTCCTCAGTGTTGTCCAAACCGATCGTATCGCAAGCGTTCCCAAACTTTTCAAATGAACCATTTGAACACCCATATTTCTCAACCTTTTCAGGCCGTGATTGACCCCCCCAAAATAATCAGATTTTAACTGAGGACCCCCAGCCTGACAAGCACTTGGATTGTAGGAGTTGAGACATTACATTTAGTTTAAGTCGGATCCACAGATAAATCTTGTGAAAATAGCAGATCTTCAATTATTTGACAATGTGGCTGTTTGACCAGTTTTTATAGTATAGTTTGTTTATTACTTTTGATGCCGTTATGGTGTTTTTTCTTTCTCCATCCAATTCATTACATGTCAATTCACTGTCATCTAGGGACTCCCCCGAGGGTCCACAGATTGAGAACCACTGACTTTATTGTACCTACTGTACAGCGTGTACCTGACTCAGTAATCCACTCAACTGCTCACCTGCGTTTTCTGTATTTTGTTTGCCCGTTTGATTCCATGACTCCTTGTGCATCTACTCAGTGGTAACAACTCTTTGAACAGTTGAAAGTAATGTACATTTTATCAAATAAACAACTTCTCCTGCTATTGGAAACAGATTTGTGGTATTTTACTTTTGTTTTGTTTTTAAAGGGTTAGTTCAGATTTTTGGATTTAAAGGGTTAGTTCAGATTTTTGGACTTAAAGCTGTAGGAAATTCTTGCCATTAATATAGTTGTTGCAAAGGCCTATTCATACTCCAGTTTTAGGTGATAAGGTGACCACTGAAAACTACATGACGTCACACCGGTGATAAGCGACTCACCGCCCACCCCAACACATCTCTGTTTTCAATAACCACCTTATCACCTAAAACTGTATGAATAGGCCTTTAATTGATTGTCTGAGTCCTGTGGTGGGAGTTTTGGTCTGGTTTTGGTGAATATTAGTTAGTTCTGGTCATTTGGTGGGGGTCTGGGGGCCACTCTTGAAAAATTAATCCACAAAACTACCGTTGTTTGTATTGTGTTGACCTATTTCTACCATATATCTCAACTTTGGCCCCTTTGTCACATTGAACTATATGTTTTTGTGCTGCTTCTGCTGCTGGCTTAGTGTACTGGACACAAAACAATATTTCCATGTGATAGAGGGGTCAAATAATTTTATGATGGGTCATCACTCATCGCCAGCTGGTCTTGAGGGATTATCTTTTTTATACTTGTTTGCAGTGGTGGAAAGTAACTACCGGTACATTACTTAAGTACTGTACTTTGGTACAATGTTGAGGTATTTGTTGAGTATGTCAAATTTTCAGTACTTTACTTATACTCACTCCACTACATCTCGGAGGAAAATATTGTACTTTTACTCATGCTACATTTATTTGTACAGTTACTAGTTACTTTTCTGATTATGATTAATCCAGATTATGATTATCATTGCAAAACATACATTAACCACCTAAGCCACATTTCGGCATTTGAAAATATCCGATAAATGTGTCGCGAGGCATTGTGAGCTTGTAGATCTGCTATACATTTGAAAACATGTAATGGGGCATTTGGCATAATTAGTACTTTCTGCTAAATGCATTTGGATGCCAATACTTTTGCACTTTTACCCAAGTACATTTTGAATTCCGGACTTTTACTTGTAACATAGTATTTCTAGTACTACTTTGCAGTATTGCTACTTTTACCTAAGTAAATCATTTGAGTACCTTTTCCACCACTGCTTTCAGTGCTTTGTTTGCTTGTTTCGCGAGTTGCTTGTTTCTCTCGCGAAATCTGGCAACACAGTGGGGGGCGGTGTCGTCATTTCCACGCGACGGACTACAAATAAATGACACAAGGAGGAAGCAAGCAAGGTGGAGGAGGTCGTGCGAGATGAATGGAAGAGAAGAGCCAGTGTCACTGAACAGAAGGATGAATATGAAGAAGGGGCAGTGAACAGTTCCTCCGGTACTTCCAGATACCAGACCGACATGTCCTCGTGGCTGTGCCCCACCGTGCTGCTGTGTGTCTACGGCTTCTTCTCCAGCTTCAGACCATACGAGCCTTTCCTCACCGCCTTCCTGCTGCAGGACAAGAACCTCACTCTGACACAGGTATACTTTAATAATAATAGTGATAATAATAATAATTATGAATAAATAATAATACAATAATCTCACGCTCGCTGACACAGGTATACTTTAATAATTATTATTAATAAATAATATAACCTCACGCTCGCTGACACAGGTGCCTTTAGCTCCACTCTAGTCGTCACGGTCGATCACACTCGTGTCTAAAACAATGATTCTCAAACTTTCTTGTCAAATTGATGTCTGTTTTGCCGCACCAGGGGCAGGGACCCCCCAGAAGTGTGTGTTCTCCTCAGAATGGAAATGCTAGGCTTCAAGTTCAAGGGACCTGAGAGACCCCGGGCCCCTTGTATACACTTTCAGGTGGCAAACAATTACTAATGTCATCCAGTCAGGAAAGAGAAACCCCCTCAATGATCAAGCAACTTGTGTTCCAGCCTCTCCCCCTCTCCATCTCTCCCTCTCTCTCTGTCCATCCTCCAGTCCTTTCTTAATTATAAATAAAACATTACAAAACTGTTTCCCAATGTAAACTGTTTATTCCTGTAGGCCTACAAATAAAAAAATGAATAAACTAATCAAATAAACCAAGGAAGCAAATGTCAATGTATGGGCTTGGGTAGATATTAACCTGGCCTGCTGCACAGCAGGTGAGGTGAATGCAATTAAGTTCAAGGGCATGTGTGACTGTTGCTCAAACAACATCCATCTAGCTCAGGGGTTTTCAACAGGTGGTCCATGGACCACTGATGGTCCGTGAAGGTATTCCATGTGGTCCCTGAGCTGACCATGCATTTAGTAATGTAGGATTTGTTGTTTTCTGTCATGCCCGACCGCTCAAAGTGCGATCGGGATCGGCCCGATCAACATCAAGAATGTTTGATATTTGCTCTGCCCCGCTCCGTTTATCCTGTAGTGTGTGGTGCTATCAGATTTCAGATTGAAAACAATCGGCTAGTGTAAGGCCACCTTTAAGCTCTGCAGCTGCACTGAGGGGATTCTGACTGACTGTTTGCTTTGCACAAATTTGCTGCTAACTTGATCTCCAGTGGTACATCTATGTGCTCAGTGAGCACATTTGTTTCTTTATCCTTTTTTTAATTTTTTAGCAATATTAAAAATCACACCCGTGAAGTGAGGGGCGCTCTTATCACAAATCATCTCATTCCGGCCAATCACAATTTGCGTCCTCACCTTCATCTTCAATGTTTGTTAAACAACACACTCCATATTAATTGTCAATGCCATTCAATGTTTGTGTAAACACAATGTTTGTGTGCACAAACCCCCAAAGCTGGACATAGGTCATAGGAGGGGATAGCACCCCTCAAAAATTATGAATATCAGTGCCGATAATCGGTCGACCCCCATTTCTGTGTGCAGTTCTTACACAAAGGCTCTACCTACCCAGGGTAATCCTTCAAGGAATGTTGTTTGAGTCCTAGAAATTGTTAATCCCAAAATCGTGAAGTGTTCCGTCAAGTCAAACCTGGTAATGATTTTACCAGCAACTATTGTCACGGGGCAGCCCAGCCCAGTGCTTCCCAAACTTTTAGCCCATGACTCAAACAAAATAGTGAAAATGGCTCTTTTACAAGCTCACAACGTGGCGCTTTGCGAGTAGTCGGCTATTTTCACTACTACTTGCACGTCTTATTTATGGATTTTCTTAGATTTTTCTACTTCATGAAATTACTGAAACAAATCATTGAATTTGTTTTTTTTTAATTTATGAAAGGTTTTGCTTTTTTTTTGGAGGGGGGATGTTTTTTGAAATAACAATTGGAGGAAGTTACTAATGTTGCTATGGAGAGGAAAGTCTGGAGCTCTCTGGTGGAGCTGCTGTTGCCCCTATGTGACCGACTACGGATAAGTGGTTGAAGATGGATGAAATTGAAACAAAAATAAAGGGACCCATAAAAATGTTTCCGCGATCCACAAATGGGATCCGACCCACTGTTGGGAACCAGTGCTATAGACTACCACCCTGACTTGGAATCAGCCTGGGGACCACTGTTGTGTTGGGTGGGGAGCACACTCAACCATTGACTACTAATAATTTCCTAATGACTATCAGACAATCCGGTGTACTTCCCCCTCTTGAGATTCTAACTCCCTTTTTCTGTTTGTATGTCTTGACCTCCAACTTGTCAGTAAATTACTACATGGATGGTCATCATGGGTCACCAGATCATTCAGTTCACGGTTTCTCAACTAGTGGAAATATTATTTCTTTTTTATTAATCAACAAATCCTACATTACTAAATGCATGGTCAGGGACCACATGCAATACCTACACGGACCACCTTTTGAAAACCCCTGGTATAGACTAACGGGGACCACACACACCCCCACACACTAACTACATACACTGACACTTGGTGCCTGACATGTAAATTGGTGCCTGGAGGGGAGGTGAACCGGTGACCTGATTACGAGACCACCTCTCTCTCCCCACTACTAAACCAAGGGTTCCCAAACTTTTCAGGCCGTGACCCCCCCCCCAAAAGAACCATATTTGAACTGGGAACGGTGCCACCCTGGCAAGCACTTGGATTGTAACTAGCATTACATTTTAAGTTTGACTCCACAGATAAATATTGTGCAAATGGCTGAACCGCAAGCTCTCGAGGCGTTGTTGTGAGCTTGTAGATCGGCTATTTTTACAATGTTTGCCTATTATGTAATCAGTGCATTTTGTATTAAAAAGGTCTTAAGTCATTGAACTGTAACTTAAATGTTCAGATACCCTGTGTAAACTGTTTGAGGTTTGCAAAAATGTAAAGTGCATTATACATTAACCCAGGGGTTTTCAACAGGTGGTCTGTGGACCACTGGTGGTCCAAGGACCCTAACCTGCATTTAGTAATGTAGATTCTTTTTTTTTATGTCTTTCCACTAGTTGAGAAACCGTGAAGTGAATGACCTGGTGACCTCTGTCCAATCGTCCATGTAGTCATTTTACTGACAAGTTGGCGGTCAAGAAATTTAACAGAAAAGGAGAGTTAGAATCTCAAGAGGGGGAAGTGCACCGGATTGTCTGGTTGAGTCATTATTAGGAAACTATTAGTAGTCAGTGGACCATTGGTTGAGAAACAGTGGGATGTGTATACACATGGGATGCATGTTACAAAAGCTCTAATCTTAGCCTATATCCCCACCAAACACAACAGTGGTCCCCAGGTTGATTCTTAGTCAGGGTGGTGGTCCCTCATTCACAATCAGTTGAAAACCACTGCATTAACCCATTAAGGACGGGAACCCCTCTTTGTAACTACACCTTTCAAGACGGGAAGGTTGTTGCTGTACAGTGTATATAGCAACATAATTTAAGGTTTTTCAGAACTTTGGTCAGGATTTGGAAGGCGCTTTAAAAAATAATCTGCCTGCATGTCCTAAAGATGTTAATTGTAGTATTTATACTGTATGTTGGTTTGATTACTGCTGAGTGAGAAAACAATGTTGGACATCATAAGTTAATCAAGAAATCTTGGGTACCCCAGTTTGGGAGCCAGTGCTAAATAAACTCATTCAAGCTCATATTAACCACCTAAAATGAAAATTAATTCAGTTCTCTTGTTCTTTCACCTTTTCAGGTAGTGAATGAGATCTACCCAATATGGACGTACTCCTACCTGGTGCTGCTGTTCCCCGTGTTCCTGGCCACAGACTACCTGTGCTACAGGTACTGTTAACAGTTTGACTGCGGAATTAATTAAATCGCAATGCATACGTTCATTGCCTGGATCTCACTAACCTTTGAAGAACGACCGCGCCGACATCATCGTTCCTTTTCATGAAAATCCGCTTTACAATGGTGTGATCTTTTGTCGTAGTGTTGAAAAATAATCCAAAGTGGCGATCACAGCAACAGAGCGCCGGAGGAGAAACACCCCCACTGCACGCCACCACCGCCGCCATTGGAATGCATTGGGCCTCAATTTCCCAGAACCCTTTGCATGCCAGTGCGGCGGATGTTTTTCCGATGACGTAATCAAAATGCATCACCTATCCCACTCTGTCTGATGAAAACCCTGCAAGTCTTAAAACGTATTAAAAATGCAAATTAAACAATGAAATCATAACTCGTGAAATATCCCTTTTAAGGTAAGAAAGTGGTTAATCTCGTTTAACTGCTCTGCCCTCTGGGCGACTGCTTTTCCCCCGTGGCGGCGGCATAATAAAGCTATAATCCATCTATGTGTGTATTATTATCAGGCCCGTTCTGCTGCTGCAGGCAGCCAGCCTGGTCGTCACCTACTCTGTGCTGCTGTCGGCGCGGGGCGTCATGTCCATGCAGCTGGTGGAGCTGTTCTTCGGCCTGGCTACGGCGGCCGACGTGGCCTACTACTCCTACATCTACAGCGTGGTGGAGCCGGCGCGCTACCAGAGGGTGACGGGCTACTGCCGCGGCGTCTCGCTGCTGGGCTCGGCCGCAGGCTCCCTGCTGGGACAGGTACGGTACAATTGGGCATTTAGCAGACACTCTTAATCCAGAGCGATTTTCAGTAAGCAAGAACAACGCAAGTGAATGCATCACATTTAAATTCATAGAAATGGTAATCTAAGAACCTATATCGTCTTAACAGTAGAATATTGAAACTATAAACTAACATAGTACATTGAAGCTATAAACACTATAGGATGGGATGTTGTGATGCGTTTGTAAAATTGTATTTCTTAATCTACCACTTGACATGGTAGAGTAAAGCTCAGTATAAAAGGCTGCTGGCGACAAACGGATTCAGTTTGTGGTAGGATGGATGAGAGCTATAGAGCTCCACCATGTCACCTGTTTTGGACCTCCTGTTTAAATGTATTTTGTATTTTTGAGTCGTTGCACTGTACAAGCACCTGCCTCTGTACAAAGACATTAGTTTAGACTGGTCATCAGGTCTCACTGGGACTCACTGCCCCCTCTCCCCCACTGGACAGCTGCTGGTGTCCGTGCTCCACGTCCCTCTGTGCTACCTGGTGGGCCTCACCCTGGCGTCGGCCGTCTCTGCCTTCCTGGCGCCCTGGTTCCTGCCTGTGGCCAGCAAGAGCTTGTTCTTCCACAACAAGGGCGCGGGGGACAGGGTGGAGCCTCCGGGCCTCCTCGGGGACCACACGGAGGACTCGGAGAGCAAAGTTCCTCTGAGTGTAGATGACTGCGACCTGACGACGGCGGTGAGTCGCTCGTTTTTTTCTAAAGGAGAATGTTAATTCTACAGATGTTTGAATATGGACATCAGAAGTTTCTGCCGGACAGCGACTCATTCAAAATATGACTAAATGAAATGAATTCCGGGCACACTCGCCCATACCAGCATTTTAAGCAGTATCGGCAGCTTTTCCGATACTGGTATCAGAACAACTCTACTGATTTCTTCTCACTTGTACCCTGCTCGTGCACTACAGCAGAGGTTCTCAAACCTCTGTCACGAGGAATGGCAGATATACAAGCTCACAACGGGGACCGCATGTAATTCCGACGGAGCATTAGTCCGCATGTTGGACATGCGCTGCTCCCGTGCTTGCGGTTATGGTTAGGTTAGGGTTTGAGGTGGGTTGTCGTTTGTCGGACCAATGACTAGTCTGAACTACGTACTGCACCCGCTCACAACACGTCACAACTTGACGTGAGCTTGTAGATTGACTTGGCAAGGAGGTTTGGTGCTCAGTCTTACTAAGTATAGAGAGGGTCTATAGTGGTTAAACGTGATATTGACAAAATCAAATTTTATCCCCATTAGCTTCCACAAAGTGGTCGCTAGTCTTCCTGGGGTCCACACAAAAATGTATACAATAAAAACGGATAATTGAAATTTAAAACGGACAAGATCTAGTTATCAGCTAAAACGGTGAAG
Organism: Electrona antarctica; assembly: GCF_951216825.1. Classification (NCBI taxonomy): domain Eukaryota; kingdom Metazoa; phylum Chordata; class Actinopteri; order Myctophiformes; family Myctophidae; genus Electrona; species Electrona antarctica. The sequence goes on along the minus strand of NC_136803.1, from coordinate 15,490,152 downwards.
TCGCTCAACAACGACCAATGGTAACAAATACAGTGTTTACACAAAAAAAAATACAATAAGGTACAAAAAATAGAAAAAAACTAAACTTCATCTATAAAGGACTCCTCAATTTATGTTTAAGTAATTGTTTTATCGAAAATCTGCTTCTGGTTTGTCTCAGATTTAAAGGGAGCATATTCCAAGCTGAAAAAGCTCTATGTAGAACAGTTCTCTTCATACTATTTTCAACACACTGGAGGCTGTTGCCCAATCTCTGCGAGGCCAAAACCAGTTGCTTCAGTGCGTTTCATGTTACAGACAGTTAGTTGCCCAAGGTGAGAATGTAGCTTTAGACTGAAGGACGCACAACTAGGTCTGTCACAATTATTACACAATCACCAAAAAGCTATATTTGAGATAATCCTAATTATTCTTTGCCTAATTGTCAATGTTCATATACTTCGAAACATTTGTAAAAGTATAGTATGAGATATATATATATATATATATATATATATATATATATATATATATATATTTTTTTTTTAACCTAGTCACATTTCAATCAATGTGGCATAAGAAAATAATAAATATTCATGTGAATACATCGTTGAATATCGTCTCTCGTGGTTGGACACCTCATATGTCTAAAACTGTTTTTCAGGATTAAAAAGTAGCAGAACTGAAGGGTTGAACAGCACAGTTTGGGCTAACGGATGACAACACTGTTACTGACGGGTTGGATAACACGGTGAACCGAGTGTACCGACAAAGTCTTAAGTTAACCATTCAGGACGGGAACCCCTTTTGATGTTAAGCAGTATGTTTTTCTTAATGGCTACTGAAAAATAGCAGATCTACAAGCTCATCTGCTATTCTTGAAAAATCGTGAATGTGGCACAAATCTTTGAATTTAGATTCTTTCAGAGCAAACTTTTTTAACTCAAATCTTGCTTCTGGAGGATCCCTGGAACCACATATTTTCAGATGGGGTCGGTGGCCAATTACATACATTTTCTGGGGTCCATGACATGTCCTTGACATTTATGAAATGTCAAGGACCTTTTAAACTTTAAAAACCACTGCTATAAAAACGTACGTTTTTCAGAAAACGGTCATGATTTAGAAGACATTTGTAGAGTCTGATCTTAATGGGGTCACTCTGTATCATCATGACGCATCTGGCTCATTTTGACTTTAGTCACTGTGGTCTCCTCTCCAGGTCCCCAGGGACAGCCAGGCCACCGGCGGGAGCCACAGCAGTGTGTTGCGCCTCCTGTGGGAGGACTTCCTCCAGTCCTACTCGTGTCGCCCCCTTCTGGCGTGGTCGGCGTGGTGGGCCCTGTCCACCTGCGGCTACTTCCAGGTAGGCCTGTCGCCAATCTTAACACATTTGTTTTGAGGGGCGCTAGCCCCTCCTATGCCCAGCTTTGTGTGTTTGTGTGTACCACAGAGTGAGGATTTGATTGGAAATTGGAACATTTAATATGAAAATTAATTCAATGTTTGCCTTTTAGGCTTCGTAATAAAAGTGCACAGGGCAGATATGAAAAATAACTTAAATATACCAAGAAATTACTGACATTTTTATAAAAATGGCATCCACATGTATGTACATGCAGACGATTATGTCTTGCGACCAAATAATTAGCAAATTTGCAATTGGACGATTATACTGTATGTACTAATTTTGCCACGCCTATTTCCAGGTGCTCAACTACGCCCAGGCGCTGTGGGAAGAGGTCCTGCCCTCGCAGCACTCTGACATCTACAACGGCTACGTGGAGACTCTGTCCACACTGATAGGTGAGGCTACACGTGGTCGCTGTTAAGGCCTATTCATAGTCTGGATTTTCGGTGATGTGGTAACCACCTGTAATAACGTGGAGCGGTGGTGAATAAAAACAGAGCGAAGGGCTGGGGAGAGCGGTGGTTTGCTCTTCACCATGTTTGCTCTTCTTCATGTTGTAGTTGCGGTGGTCACCTCACCACCGATAAATCAGACTATGAGTATCGCTTTATTTAAATCATGGCTAACCAAACATGTTGTTGCGGTGGACTTTTTTGTCTTTTTTTTTGCCACAGACAAACAAATTGTGCGGACAATAATAAATGCATAAAAGAGATGGCCCTGAATGACCATAACAGGTCTGTAACACTTGAGAGTGTACAACTGGAACCAAATCGATCCCTAAAGCCAAATTCCAATACCCAAAATCTCGGCCACTAGCTCACTCCCACTCGGGTCATTCCAGCTTTAACCGGAAATGGTTAACGTTCCAATTGTTAATGTGCTCCATCGAGTGGAGGAGCAGAGTTGGCTCTCCGAGAGCGCATAGAGCGAGTGTACCAGATGCAGGCCCGGTGGGGTTTTTTTTGTCTCCTCGCGGCGGATTTCTGCATCACGTGTGCATGTTTTCTTTCCTTCTCCAGTGACATAAGTCCTCCTTCTCCACATGTGGCACAGAAAACACTGCTTGAAACCCGATACTATGCGGCTGACCCAACACTATGCGGCTGACCCAACACATGCATGCATGCGCACACATTCAACTAAAAAGCATTGCTGTTTGTTGAAGAGACACATTTTTGCTGAATTAATAGAGCTTCAGAATGATAAAGTAGCCCATCTATCTATTATACATTTGAAAACGTGTGCCCAAGCCCAGGAAAGGAACATAAAGTCACCAGCTACTACGTCACTGACACGCTGCAACACGCTGCAACACACACTGCAACAACACACTAACACGACACAGCCTTACCCTCCGCGTCGATCCACGGCTATCTCCTCATGTCGCGCCACACGCCCACACTCAACAACACCCGCGTAAAAACTGTCATTGCACTGACACTACAGCCGCCTCCCGTCCAGACTCACAAACAATATCAATATCAATAATAAACACAAACACGCCACAAGCACCGACACCCCCGCCTAATTTGTTGCCAGGTCTATGAAAACAAGCCCAGAAAAAATGCCATTCAACACGCTACTTACAACTCGCTTACAATTCGCGGACCTGGCAACACTGCATCCTGTTTTCCCATTGGCTACGCTTGCTACAACACGCATTTGCACTGCATCTTGGGAGCAACACAGCTTAATGTAGGGGTCACCGATTGCTGTGCTACATCCCCCTCATGTTCTCACCACCCCGTTCGGCTACACCACACACACTAACCTACACAATTCTCCACATGCAACACAGGGCCCTTATTGGCTAGCCCCCTCACATGGCGATCCCCACGCTGCAAAACACAGGGCAGCCAGACACACACACACACACACACACACACACACACACACACTCATTCTAACTTGGATGGACAGCGCCGCGATTACATACAGTTTACCATACGTCCTCTTCTGGGGGCCTGTCCGGCCAGTCCGGGTGGTTTTATACATTCCTTCAAATGTCCGGGGTTTTACACGTATCGCCTGTAGTGTATCGCTACGCTCACAGACCATTCACACCAATGTGTATTACAATGCACGTTCAATGGTTCGTAGTGGAAAAACACTGTGAGAGGTGGACTTTCAGCCCGAACCCCGGAATGTGTATTCTTCATAACTCTGCATGCGCTGCACGCTGACACCACTACCACTGGTCCCGACCGCAGATCAGAGAAAGGCTCGCTGGCTGCTCCGCTGTCTGCAGATAGACAGACAGCGGAGAACTATCTCATCATTGACATGCAGAAAAAGTAGGCTGCTGTTTTCTTAGCTTTGTGACTGACCAATGAGAAGCACATTGTATTGTCTGCAAAGGAACTATGTGTCTGTCACAAATACAAGTTCTGTCCTGCAAGCCCATGTCATGTCAACACAGACAAGGCAGCTGTGCGCGCGGTGAGTCCTGCAAATTATAATGACCCAATATTATTTTGTACAACCTAGCAAAGCATAACATATGATGGTTTGGATAATAGGCTGGTCTCTCTTTTTACAACAGATAAGCCATTGCATACAGGTTCTCAAACTTTTTAAATTCAAGGACCCCCATAACTCTGAGAGTCAAACCAAATGGACCCATAAGAGTCCCATTTCATTCCATTTCTACAGTATCAGAGTTAAAAGTTATACAACACTCCATTTGGTTACATTTGTACACTCTCAGAGTTACAGACCTGTAAGGGTCCATTTGGGTCCATGTGTTACACTCTCACAGTTACAGACCTATAATGGGTCCATTTGGAACCCCCTCAAGGAACCATGAGGGTCCCTGGATCACACCTTTCACAGCCACTGCTTTAAATAAATACATAACTAATATACAGCATATTTGACCCATTTATTGTTAGGCTATAGATTCTTTTGACATCTCAATTTAACAGAACCGCCCACGCACGGCACATGCACGACGTGCACGACGTGCACGCGCATGTGCACATCCACATCCACATGCACGCGCGCATGTGTCCTTTTTGGTAATTCAGAATATGGTATGCCTACACAGTTACAATAATGCAAACACGCAAATCGCACAAACGACTGCGTCGACACCTGGCGTGGAACAAACGGGACGAACCGAGGCGCATATATGGATAACAACAACACTACACGCGCGCGCGCGCGCACGCGCTGCAACACAAAACAGCTGCATAAAACGCGTGTCACTGTGGACTTCTGTATCTGTGGACTTCTGTATCGCAACGCGGGGCAACGCAACTCTGGGATGAGCGGGCCGAAGGCCCGCGAAATTCTAGTAGCCTACATATGTGAAATGAAAGGACCACAACAAGCCACTGGCTTTATTGCGTTGTGTGATATAAGCATAATAAAAGTATAGGCTATATAAATATAGGCTATATTGTGCGCACTTCATCTGCCTCAAAAGCTAGCTGCTATGAATGACGGTGACAAATGTGGTGATTTATACGATCAAAAAGGGCTGCGGGCAGGTCAGGAATTAACTTCACAATCATAATATAAGTTTGCGCATCCTGGTGCTTATTCACTTCACGAGGCAAATCCAAGTCTCCACTACTCTATCCTCGCTTCGAAAGTTGGCTTAAGGGTCCAGTTGGTTCCATTTGTACACAAATAAAACATTTGAGATCCACTATGACTAGTGGACTGCTAATGTGCCACACTACAGTGTCGTAGTAAATGAGTTTCATAGATATTCAGAAGAAAACACTTTCAGCATTCAGTAATTGATTATTATGTAATTCAGTAATTATGATCAAAATAAGAGCATCACAATGGTGTGTAAAATAGAAAATATAAATATTTTGCCACTGACACATTTGTTGTACGTGTAATAATAATAATAATAAGCTTTATTTATATAGCACCTTTCATACAGGGTTGCAGTTCAAAGTGCTTCACAGGCAGGACATACATCAAGTGCTTTACAGTTAGGTCATATGTTATATCAAACACAATGCAAGACAAGACAAGACAGTGAATGTGCATAAAGTCAGACATCGAGATAAAAATAGGCATAAGGTATTTGTTAGAGAAAAAAATCATAATAATTAATAAAAAATAAAATACATGATGGGAAGCCTCAAAGTGCTACAGTAGGGTGGAGAAGGCTAATCTGAAGAGGTGTGTTTTTAGTTTTTGTTTGAAAATGTTGGTGGAGTTGGCCTCTGATTTCCTGCGGAATTGTGTTCCATAATTTTGGTGCATAGGAAGAGAATGCGGCCTCTCCTATTTTCTTTCGTAGTTTATTTTTTCCTTTTGTGGTTAGTAAACCTGCTGTTGAGGATCTTAATGTTCTGGATGGAGTGTATGATGGTAAGAAATCTGTTATGTATGCAGGGCCTTGGCTGTTGAGTGCTTTGTAAACTATGAGTAGTACCTTAAAATCTATTCTATGGGAGACCGGAAGCCAGTGGAGGGTGTGCAAGACTGGTGTGATGTGTTCTCTTTTCTTTGTTTTCGTTAATAATCTAGCAGCAGAGTTTTGTATGAGTTGTAGTCTGTCTATGGCCATTTTTGGTAATCCTGTGAATAGAGCGTTGCAGTAATCTAGGCGGCTAGTGACAAAAGCATGGATGATTTTTTCAGCATCTGGTTGTGATAGGAAGGGTCGTATCTTGGCTATATTTCTGAGATGAAAAAATGCAATTTTGGTTATTTTGTTGATGTGGGATGTGAAATTGAGGTCTGAATCTATTATCACTCCAAGGCTGGTTACTTGTGGTTTGACCCACGCGGCTAGATGTCCTAGAGAGTTCATCACCTGATCTCTTTTTATCTTAGGGCCTACCAGTAGCACCTCTGTTTTATTTTCGTTTAGTTTTAATAGGTTTGCGCTCATCCAGTCGGTTATATCCCTGATGCAGGCGGTGAGGTGGTTTACTGCATCTGTGTTGTGAGGTTCTATAGAAATGTATAATTGTGTGTCATCTGCGTATGAGTGATAATTAACGTTGTGCTTTCTAATGATGTCTCCTAGAGGGAGCATATAGAGAGAGAACAATAGGGGCGCAAGGTTACTCCCTTGAGCGACACCAAAGGGGACAGCATGTTTGCCAGATACACTGTCTCCCAGGCGAACACAGAATTGTCTCCCTGTGATGTAGGTTCGTAGCCAGTTTAGGACTTTACCATTTAGCCCAACAATATTTTTAAGACGATGGAGTAGTATGTTGTGGTCTACCAGGTCAAATGCCGCGCTTAAATCCAGGAGGACTAGCACCGACACCTTCCCAGCATCCATGTTGACTCTGAGGTCACTGACTATTTTTGTCAATGCTGTTTCTGTACTGTGATTTGCCCTGAATCCGGATTGAAGAGGGTCTAGGATATTGTTATCTGTGATAAATTGGTTTAATTGTAGAAATACTGCTTTTTCAAGGATTTTGCTCAGAAATGGGAGGTTTGATATGGGTCTGTAGTTCTCCAAGTTGTTGCTATCCAAGTTGGGCTTTTTCAGTAGTGGTTTTATGATGGCTGTTTTGAGTACCTCTGCACAGACTCCTGTTTCTAGGGATGTGTTTATTATCTGCAGGACTATGGATGAGATACTGTTAAAAACATTCTTAAAAAGAGTGGCAGGGATTGGGTCAAAAATATATGATGATGGTTTGATTTTGCTAACGATCTTGTTTAGTTCCTCTATTGAGATGCTGTTAAAATTGTTCATGGTGTTATGTCTAACTGTCTGTGTGCTGGAGTGATCCCTGGCTGATGAAGCTATATTGTTCCTGATGGATGTTATTTTATTGCTAAAAAAAAGTGCAAAATCCTCACATTTCTGTGGGGAGGATGACGGTTCTGAGGTGGGGCGGGGGTTAAGTAGGTTGTCTATGGTGTTAAAAAGAACCCTAGAATTATTTTTATTGTAGTCTCACAGCCTCAACCTGATGGCCTCAAAAGTCTAATATCTCCCCCGAAACATGGGCAATTGCCTTTGGCTTAGTGGTTAAGATGTTTGCTTCCCACATAGGATTCCCGGGTGTTACATATGGACATGTTGATGACCCCTGGTTCTGACCTCTCTCTCTCTCTCTCTCCACAGGGGCGCTGGCAGCGTTGGCGGTGGGCTACGTGCAGGTGTCCTGGGCCGTGTGGGGAGAGCTGGCGTTGTGCGTGTTCTCCGTGGTCATGGCCGCCTCGGTCTACATCATGGACCTGGTCAGGAACATCTGGGTATGCTACGCATCCTATGTGCTCTTCAGGGCCACGTACGTGCTGCTCATCACCATCGCCACGTGAGTTACACCACCACCTCTCCACCCATACAACGAGGAAAGCTATATTTTAGATTTCAAACGTTTTTACGTTATGTTTTTACAGCGTCACACCTCAAAAGTAGCAGATCCATAAGCTCGAAAGTTTTGAACTTTTAGATCTGCTACTTTTGCTATTTTATTTGAAACCTGAAAAGTAACACTTTTGGACATTTCTTTTGGACCTGACAGACTACATATTGAGATGATGAGATATACGTTATTGTCCCACAAGGGACAATAACGTTTTCAGAAAATGTAGCTAGTTCTTAGAATTGTCCTCAGGTCTAACTGGTTAATGAATACATCCAGACAGGTTGATCACTAGTTTATAAAAAGAAATGTGTTTACCTGCAGGTACCAGATAGCGGCTAACTTGAGCATGCAGCGCTACGCGCTGGTGTTTGGAGTGAACACCCTGGTGGCTCTGCTGCTGCAGTCTCTGCTCACCGTGGTGGTGGTGGACAGCAGAGGCCTCGGCCTGGACGTCTTCACTCAGGTGAGGAACTCTGCTGGCCTCGGTCTGACCCTGACCAAACTGCTTCATGTCAAGGACCCCCAAATTGACACTCATTAGCCCTCAGACCCCCATTTGAAAATATATGCCAGGGACCCCCATTTAATTCCATTTCTATCTCTGGGACCCCAATTTATATTGTAAAATCAAAGTTAATTTAACTCAGAGTGTACAAATGGAACCAAACTCTGAGTTACAGACCCATAAGGGTCCATTTGGTTCCAAACTATCATTTAGCTGGGGACCCCCTAGAACTCCCTCAAGGACCCCTGGGGTTCCCCGGACCCCACTTTGGGAACCACTGCTGTAATGAACCAGGGGGGAAGGTGTTGTCATGTGGTTCTTTGATTTATTTTACAAGAGAGAATCTCTCCTCTCGTCTTTGCCTGCAGTTTCTCATCTACGGCTGCTACTTTGCCGCGATCGCCTCCGTCTTCCTCCTGGCGGGACTCTACAGGCTGGCCTCCAGGAGGCGCTCTACGCCAGACGTCCCAGACGATCCCCTCCAAGAACTCAGTTCTGACCGAACACAACCTCTATGATAAGTGGCAGCCACCAAGACGTTGTGTTCCTTATCGACAGTAGCACTAAAGGGGCGCCAGTGGCTTATGGGTAGAGTGGGGTAGAGTCTGTGGCCGGTAGCGGTTTGATCCTGGGCTCCCCCAGAGTTGGTGTCAAAGTGTCCTTGAGCAATACTTTGAACCCCCAATTGCTCCTGATGTGAAACGTGAGGTTCCCAGTTTGATCCCATACTCCTCCAGAGTTGTTGTCGAAGTGTCCTTGAGCAAGACTCTGAACCCTTAATTGCTCCTGATGTGCATGTTGGTGCCTTGTATGGTTTCCTCTGCCGTGTGTGTGTGTGTGGGTGTGGGTGACTGGGTGAATGCAATACACAATGCTATGTAAAGCGCTTTGGATAAAAGCGCTTTATAAATGCACCATTTAAAGCCCACATGCACTAGGGCAGGTGGCAATCGGTTACTCAAAGTGAGCGGTTGTGTTTTCTGCGTGGTTTCACACGGTAGAGTGCGAACACTTATTGACGAACAGACAATCTGTAGAAGGTTACAATGCTCACTGTAAAATACAGAAGGTCAGAAGGGTGTAAACATAGTACATGCCAATCTTATGCAAACTCTTCAATTTGGTTTTCATTTGTACACTTTCAGAGTTAGGTTAACAGTCTGGATTTGTACCTATCAGTACATTTTAAGAACATATTCTAAAATCAGCAGTTCTTTCACTGAAGTAGACTTTCGTTCTCAGCTACTTTTGGAAAAGCAATAATTAAAAAGAGGTTACAGTAATAACACTAATGCTACACATTGTATTGTAACGCACGTTAGTCACAAATCTCAAAGTGTTACTTGGCATAAAAAGTCACGCAAATAGATTAGATAATTGTGCTGTTATTCCATTTTCTTTCAGAATGATATTCTGAACTGAAGATGAGATCTGTTGGTAGGATGGTATTCATATTGAAATTGTTGCATAAGGATGTAACTAGAGGTGTCCGATAATATTAGCAGATATTAGATATTATCCGATATCACACTTTTACAGTATCGTTTTTTTATTTATTACGTCAACTGCTGTATGGGTTTATGAATGCATCCAGTGAGGCATCACAATACATTTAGGCATACTATTAATTCCACGACGGGAGATAATATGTGCTGTTGATACCTATAACGATATCGGTAGATATCAGAATTGGAAATTAAGTGTTTGGAAAATCTGATATCGGCGAAAAAGCCGATATTTAACCATATGTGACCAGATTTGACTGAGAGACTGCCATCGCGCAAATTACAGCTTTTCACCAGAGGAGAAAAACTTTTTTTTTAAATTTTTTTCCAAAATGAGTTTATAGCACAGGCAGACTCTTCACATACTAGAGCATGTCTGAAATAAGTGTCAGAGCTGAAATCGACATGTAAATATGAAATAAATGCTTAAACATGTAGCTAGGTGTAATGTTAGAGACCACAGTGAACCTTTCAAGCCTGTTTTCTCAACTCGCTGTTTTCTGCAAGACATAACTCTATGAGCCATATCTTCAAAACTGGTGGGCCAAACTGAACAACCAATATGTAAATTTGAAGCTATGATTCCCTGCTTGACATGAAAAAACGAAAATTAAAAAAAATCCAATGGCAGTCCCTCAGTCAAATTTAGTCACATATGTAACGGTTACTGTTACACACCTGTTTGTTTGACACATTCAGGATGTAAACGTAAGCATCTACGTTGCTGTTCTATTACCACTGAACTGTAGAAGGGATTGCTTTGTGGGATGCATTCAGGATGTAACCATAATAATTAATATGCAACATTTATTTATATATATATATATTTTTATAATTACGTTTATCACTGACATTTTGGGTCACATGCAAAGTCATTATGTGCACACTCTCTTTGGATACTTGAAATCGCTGCCTTAACGTTTCCATAGTGCCTAGGCAAAGGGTTCCTGAACTTTTAAGGCCGTGACCCCCCCCCCAAAATATTCCTATTTGAACTGGGGACCCCCCTCCCCACACTGACAACTTGACAAGCACTTGGAATTGTAGGAGTTGAGGCCTTATGTTTTGTTTGACTTGGTGTCACAGTTAAACAATGTGAAAATAGCCGATCTGCAAGCTCACAACACGTGTCGTTTTAGCTGCCAACAGCGCATACTTTATTGATGGGCCTAGTGCAATCCCACCTGTTACAACTTCATTTGCGAGCATGGTTAATGTTGTCGTAGCCTGGGCTCCACAGGTGCTTTCTATGGCATAGGCAGCTCCCGGCAGGATCCGAATTGAAGTGGACTCGGACCCAGACTTTTTTGTTTCTCCCTGGAAATAAAAACGTCTGGGTTTCCGAGGCTAGTGTGGTAGTGATTCTCAAACTGTTTTGCCTTGTACCACTTCTTCCTGATTCCTGGATCAGAAGACCCCCCCCCCCCCCCCTTTTACACAACTACATGTTGTGCATTGTCTGATCTGAGGCAGTGCAAGTGTTGATGCAGGTCTCTCTCACCTTACAATACTGCCGTTGATGTTTTTGAAGCCCCCTTTTGGTGGTCTTCTCCCTCCCAAATTCTGAAACTAACGGGTAGCTAATATGGGGGTGATGTGGTCGTTGGTGCATCAATTCCTTCAAGTTTCAGCTTTGCAACCACCTGGAACCCAAAGACTTTGTCCCACATTGATCACATCCACAGCAGTAATGTGGTCGTTGGTGGTGTTCTTCCATCAATTCCTTCAAGTTTCAGCTTTGCAACCACCTGGAACCCTTGTGTCTCTTCAGGTTACACATGTTGCTGAACTTTGTCCCACATTGGAGGGACAGCGAGTGCATTCTCCGGCAGCGGCAGCAGCCACGGCGACGCCGCCAATTGCCGACAACAGCCGTGGCAGTGTTTCCTATGCCGTGGCAGTGTTTCCTCTGCCACCGGCAAAGCCTCCTAATCCACCACAGACCGGCGGATGCCGGCACCGGCACATGCCGGCACCTGCCCCGGCACATGCCGGCACATATGCCACCACCCGCCGGCGCCCCGCCGGCGCCTTGCCGGCACCCGCCGGCACCTGCTGGCGCCTTCCGGCACCTGCCGACGCCTTCCGGCACCTGCTGGCACTTGCCGGCGCCTTCCGGCACGTGCCGGCATATGTGCCGGCACCTGCCGGCATATGTGCCGGCACGTGCCGGCATATGTGCCGGCACCTGCCGGCATATGTGCCGGCAGTCTGCCTACCTGCCGGCATATGTGCCGGCTCCTGCCGGCACCTGCCGGCATATGTGCCGGCACCTGCCGGCATATGTGCCGGCATATGTGCCGGCTCCTGTGCCGGCATATGTGCCGGCAACTGCCGGCACATGCCGGCACCTAACGCCCAACCCCCTAACCCTAACCCTAACCCCCAAACCCTAACCCATAACCCCAACCCCCAACCCCTAACCCTAACCCTATCCACAGCAGTAATGTGGTCGTTGGTGGTGTTCTTCCATCAATTCCTTCAAGTTTCAGCTTTGCAACCACCTGGAACCCAAAGACTTTGGTTTCCCAGGCACTGCCCAGTGTGAATTCTCTTCAGGTTACACATGTTGCTGAACTTTGTCCCACATTGATCACATCCACAGCAGTAATGTGGTCGTTGGTGGTGTTCTTCCATCAATTCCTTCAAGTTTCAGCTTTGCAACCACCTGGAACCCAAAGACTTTGGTTTCCCAGGCACTGCCCGGTGTGAATTCTCTTGTGTCTCTTCAGGTTACACATGTTGCTGAACTTTGTCCCACATTGATCACATTCAACAGCAGTAAGGTTTGACCAGTAGAACTTCACCAGTGCTCTCCTTTGTCTTAAGTATAAGGCTTTTCTCCAGTGTGAATTCTCTTGTCTCTTCAGGTTAGAATGTGTCCCACATTGATCACATTCACAGCAGTAAAGTTTCTCTCCAGTGTGCATTCTCTTGTGTGGTCTAACTACTACAGTATATTATTATTTATTTTTTACATTTGCATTTTTTTTCCCAAAGAGAACCGACAACAGCTAACTGATCCATTGTTGCCAACTGGCAGCAATTTAGAATTGTAGTTCCTCTCTATAGCGCTCATCTGTCCATTTCCGGGCTAGCAGATCTTCATTCTCTGCCACACTGCCGGAGCGCCGGCAAGAGCCCATGACAGTGCCTCTAGTGTGCTTGGCACATCGTGTCGATGTACGTCAAAAGGGTTTGAATGGGACCTGCAGCTGCTGCACCAATAGTGGCAAGATTATTCTGGATCAGGGTCGTCAGAGCTGTTGCCGAAGCACGAATAGTGGCAAAACGTTGTGCCGCTCCCACAGCTTGTGTTATTTCCTCTGTCATTTGCATCAAGCGTGTTGCCATCTGGGTTTCTGAGGCTAGTGTGGTAGTGATTCTCAAACTGTTTTGCCTTGTACCACTTCTTCCTGATTCCTGGATCAGAAGACCCCCCCCCCCTTTACACAACTACATGTTGTGCATTGTCTGATCTGAGGCAGTGCAAGTGTTGATGCAGGTCTCTCTCACCTTACAATACTGCCGTTGATGTTTTTGAAGCCCCCTTTTGGTGGTCTTCTCTCTCCCAAATTCTGAAACTAACGGGTAACCAATGGAGAGTAGCTAATATGGGGGTGATGTGGTCGTTGGTGGTGTTCTTCCAGCAATTCCTTCAAGTTTCAGCTTTGCAACCACCTGGAACCCAAAGACTTTGGTTTCTCGTGTGTCTCTCGAGGTTCAACATGTTGCTGGACTTTGTCCACATTGATCACATTCACAGCAGTAAGGTTTGACCAGGAGAACTTCACCAGTGCTCTCCTTTATCTTAAGTATAAGGCTTTTCTCCAGTGTGAATTCTCTTGTCTCTTCAGGTTAGACATGTGTCCCACATTGATCACATTCACAGCAGTAAGGTTTCTCTCCAGTATGCATTCTCTTGTGGTCTTTAACTACTACAGTATATTATGTTTGACTATAAGGTTCATGACGATGAGGCTTGACTGCCTTGGGGACAGAGAGGAGGTCCAAATTTGTGGACCAGGCAGGCAACAAGCCACGCCAATAGAGCTAGCTCCCTGGGAGCAAGTTACGGCCGGGTCTTTTGCATGGTCGTTACAATACCCCCTCTTTTCTGAAGGGCGCCCTCACGCTTCTGGCTTCACTCCTCGAGTCCCTCACGTCCCTCACGCAAGGGCACACTCAAGCTTGCAAATGTAACCCTTTTAGTTGCAGCAGATTGGGTCTTCTTCAAGGCACTGAGGCGGTGTGTCTCCAGTTTAGCAACCTTCTTTAGGAGGGCCATGATGTTCTCCTGCGTTGAGCTCAGCTGCCGTTTTAAAGCCTGGATCTCCTCTCTCTGCTCCACCTTCGTCTGTTCAAAGTCTGCATGTTCCTTGTCTCCTTAAATCGCTCAATGTCCGCCAGCCTCTCTCAACGTCTGCACGTTCCTTCCTCAGGTTGTCTTGTTGCCCGTCATTGTCCTGTCTCAGTGTGGTGAGGGTGTTCTCCTTAAAGCGCTCAATGTCCGCCAGCCTCTCTGTCTGGACTGAACCTGCTTGCCCGGTACACCGCTTCTTCAGGTGACCTGGCACTGTTGAGCAGCTCTTGGACGTGGTCCAATGACAGGAACTGATGGTCGATGTCTTCCTGAATTGCACTTGGATACGTCCACACAATCAGGTCGTTCTTCCTCGTTGTTGGCATGACTGCTGCTGCTGTGTCAGTTTGCGTATTCAGAGATGAGGGGAAAGCGCAGTGACAGCTGGGACACGTTGGCTGAAGACCGCTTGGAGCCTCTGTGGCTCTCCTTGTGTGATGAAGCAGCTGTGGTGTTCCTTGGAAGATGACGCCAGCGGCAGCCAGCGCTGGTCGCCCATCTAATGGTGTCCAGCGGGTCGCCCCTGCGAAGCTCCTCGTCCGAGACCGTTCTAATAATGTTGATCTGGACCTCTGCTTTGGTCTTCCTGAGGAAATTAAGTAATCTGTATGGTGAAGAAGTGGTAGTACCGCTACCGCAAAGATGCTGGGCTCCTCTTCCTAATGCAAGAAACTGACGAAACTTCTTAAACTCTTTCTTTATCTGCAAGAAACTGACGAAGCTTCTTAAACCCTTTCTTAATCTGCCGCTCTATCATAGTTGCATGCCATCTATCATTCTCCTCCAGTTCCTCCATTTTGTCTTTAAAGAGCTTCACTGACTTCAGGAGTTCATCTGAGACACTGTGCAGCTTCATCGATGGCTTACCTGGTGTGTCGGGATTCAGAAAAGCATGCTGGACACAAGTTAAAACCCAACTGTTCGTCCTTCAGACAAGAGTGTCTCACCATGCAGAGTGGTTGTCACACCCCTGTTTCAGACGAGGGTAATATGAACAGGTTGGCGAGGCAACACAGTCGGGCAGAGTTTAACAACGTTTATTTTCCCCAAGTGCAGATTATGTGACACAAAGGAGACCATAATACCTGAAAGTAGAAAATAAAAGTATTCAAAATAAAGTACTTCATATTATATACATAATGTAAATCAAATCAATCATTTTAAATAAACCATTATTATATAATATAAGTAGCCTATTAATACATCGGGACTTTTTAATGTAAAGCAAATCAAACATTATATATCTATATATAACATAATATATATATCATAATAAATCAACAGAGCTCGATCCAAATGCATTTCAACCATGGTAATAAAAATAATAAGCAAAACATCACCTCCTCAGAGACAGACACTGCAATTTCTCAGAGCTATATACCCCCTGGCTCCTCTTACACTATATATTTATATTATTTATACTATACTCGACGCGGGGGCAAAGCGTTTCCGGTTTTGTGGCCAACTTTTGTGGAGCTGGGGGTCAACTTGATCCACAACATGTTACAGTAGCTCAAAACGGTCACAAAACAGTTATATTTCAGTTGAGCTTGTAGCTTTTTGATGGCCCTCGGCGACAAGTAATCCTCCCTATCCCTAGACAGGAGTTGGTTTGGCCCGATTAGTGTTCAGCTGAGCTGTCCCAATTTAAAGTGACAGGACCAATATTGCAGAAATATGGTGAGAGCTGTGTGTGATTTGCTGCTTGCTTGTAGTTTGTCCATACCCTACCTAAACAGTGCGTGCAACTGAAAGGCATGTAAACAGGCAAACGGACAGTGACAGGGTGGAGTCACACTGTCACAGAGGTGATCTGTGACTTTTCTCCTCCTGGAAGGTCTCACACAGGTTCTTCAATGCCAAGTTGACAGGAGGTTTAATCCTGTGAGGATCTAGTGTTGCAAACAGGACATTGCTTTGTTGGCTTAGCTGTCCAGCATGGCTGCAAACGGGCTTCGCAGACACGGTGGCTGCATGGCAGTAAAACAGGATGCTGAAAAATGTCACGGCACACAGGACGGGACACACAGGACTCCTTATGGGAGTGAAAAATGCAATGTCCCCCGTCAGGACAATCCTTAAAAGGTGACATACTGTATGTCTAGAGTTGAATGACAGACAACAGACTCGGTGTGTCAACTGGTCAGCTTGATGGCTCAACACATGCCTGGTGAGAGGGTGAGGCCAGAAGTTGTTCAGTAGTGTGTTATTAAGAGTCCTGCATAGCTCTCCAGATGTCCAAATATCCCCCCAAATGGCCCTATAAGGCCTATGCAGCAGTGGCTTTGATTTTGCTGCTGAGTGAAACGGTGAATAATAATGCATACATTTTATATAGCGCTTTCAAGGTACTCAAAGTCGTTTACAGAACAAAACAGACATAATAATAAATAATGATTGATAATAAATAATGAAGGACGTGCAGGCACTGGTGTGGACATAATAATAATGATGATAAATAATGAAGACCGTGCGGGCACTGGTGTCTCATCTCCCACGGACACTCACTCTTCCCAAGAAATTAATAAATAGTAATAATTAATAAATGGTAGTAATAATAGAACAAAAATTAAATAACTATTTGGCCAAACGTAATACAAACACCCCTCTTCATGTTCATCAGCATCGTCCAAACTAACTGCAGGCCAGACATCCCAGTTTGTTGCCTTCCTGCGCCTGATGATGATGCGTCTCAGGTGGGGCAAACCATCCCCTAATCAGTAAGTGGTAATCAGTTAATTCAGAACCTGGCTAACTAGTAATCTTGGCCTATGAGTAATCTTACACATTATACTTTATTTATACTATACTCGACGCGGGGGAAAAGCGTTTCCGGTTTCGTGGCCAGCTTTTGTGGAGCTTCATTTCCATCCACCAGCTGTCTAAAAACCAGGAAGAGACTCCTGCCGCTCGCGGCAAGAAGCATCTTTGTGACTGTGTAGAAGCACCCTATGCGTGTGTATAGGGCACAGGCTGCCCTGTGACAGTCGGATTCCCCTGGTCCGCAACTCTGCACCAGTTCTAAGTCAGCTGCTAGGCACCAGCCGAGGCAGTGTGTGTGTCCACAGCCGGCCCACAAGTATTTGTCAGTCTGTTGATTATATACTTTTTCAATTCCTTTTCCTTTCAATTTTTTTTTTCTTGAAATTTATATAAAATTTCAGGGAAAGGAATGCATACATTGTTCTAAAGAAATTACACAAAATAAAACGTAAGTGAGTGGAAATGGCAGATCTACAAGCTCGCTGTGGGCTAGATCTGCTTTTTTATCTAGTTTGGGTCCCGGGGAGACTTATTTTTGGGGGTCTTGAAGAAAAAAGTTTGGGAACCACTGATTTATAGGAAATATAATTTAAGCTTGACCAAATGTAGTGTAAAAGTTACAACTAGTTGATATTCATCACTGTTGAAATACTACTGAGAAGAAACTGCATACCGTAGATGTTCCATTAAATGTGCAACAAACAGCCCCTCCTACAGGCCAAACCATGTTAATACACTGATTTTGTTTATTGATTTTTTTTTTTGCATCCTACGATCATTTGATAGGTTTTTAAGTCAGGGGTCTTCAACAGGGGCTCCTTAGAATTACTACAGGGGTCTTTTGTGTGATGGGACATCCCTATACACTGACACCATGGCACGTAATCAGTGCCTCAAACGGTGACTCCGTCCACCCCCGGGAGCAGAGTAGCGATTATCAAACGTATTTGCAATGCCATACGTTGAAAGATCTGTTGCCCGTGGACTAGGCACGCTACCGCCGCAAGTTAGATAGCATCGGCATAGATGTTTGTCCGTATGTGATTAAGGATTGGACCAAGTTGCATTGGCAGCCATAGAAAATTCTTACCCCAGGCTAAAACCGGATGTGACGTTTTTGGGCGTTCCTGTCTAGCGTGGTGTCAGTGTATTCTGAGGAGAACTTTAGCCAAAAATAGCCTATCAGAGCGAGGCAATGTGAGCTTGTTGTAGATCGGCTATTTTCGGCAAAGAGGTTTGGTGTAGATGGAAAAGCAGACCAAGTACATACTGGAAGATCAAGTTACTAAGTTATTGATGTTTTTAAGTGGTTAAATGTCTGGAAATACACCAACACAACACTGATGATAGTGATTTAATAGACTGCTTCATAGACTTGTTTGACAGCATCTGAAATGCTGTCAAAATAAATTGAAACACAATTTTATACAATATGTAGTGGATCCCTGCTGCATCGCTCTCTCAGCTAAGGGCTCCTTGGCCTGAAAATTGTTGAAGACCCCTGGTGTTGATGCCACGTGCCAAACCCTGTGTTTTGAATGTTTTCCTTTTTTGCAAGTCCATACTGTACCTCGCTTTGTAGGCACGATGTTGACACCAACCTGCTGTAAGTCGTCCCTGTCGAGGACAGAAACCTTGTATGTCCATACAAGTGAAAGTGAAAGCCGGCGCTCGCCGGCCTTCACTTTCATTGTGCCATGGCGTTTCAACGAGCCCTCTGACTCGCGCGTGTGTTAGACTCCTTGGTCCGTGTTTCCATAGTCAGTGTTTTGAAGCACAATTATTTATCCTAATTAATTTTTTATGGAATTCCAGTATTTAATTTCCTAATAATCATTCTGTTGTCATGCAATTTGTGTTTCTCTTGTTGCCCTTGATGATTGTTTTTATATTGTATTTTGTTTTCTTCAGTAAATAATTATAAATGATAATATATTTTTAGGAGATGTTAATAAATATTCTAGCTACATACTGTGCGAGACCATTCTTCTGTTCTAATATGGCAATGTTATTACAAATGTTTACTTGCATGAGAGGGGGATAAGTTGTGGAGCTCCTGCTTTAGCAGACAGTTTGAGGGTCCAATGGAGTTGGGAGGTTTTGTCCGAACACTTTAATACTTTATTGGTTTATAACCAACACATGGACGTAAACACTAACAGTGTTCAATAGCAATTGAGAAACTGAAATGGAGTTAGGTGCTTTCTGTGGGACAGCAACAAGTTTTTCTGCTTGACAACAGACAGTTCACCTCTGACCTCAACAAGTTGTGAGCTTGTAGATCTGGTGTTGAAGCATAAATAGACACGGCATAGTGTCATCAGTGCATTATAGGTGGGGACGGAGTCAATTGGGGGACTTCAATGCAAATAGCACTATTTTCAAATCTGATTAAACAGAATAGCCATGAGTCTGTTGCCTGTGGACAATTAAGGCTTTGTAAATTAAACCGCATCGGAATTTGTTGTTGTGCATACCATTCTGGGCGGGAACCCCTTTTGGTGTTTTAAGCATTATGTTATACTTTAGCTGTTGAATATTAGCAGATCTACAAGCTCATAGTCTGCTATTTTTTTTTTAATCGTGAAAAAGTGCCTGAAATCTTTGAATATATATTGTTACACGGCGAGTTTTTAACTCCTCTTTGCTACTGGGAGGGTCCCTAGAACATATTTTCAGATGGGGGGGGTCGGTGGCCAATGTCAAATATATATTTGGGGTCCTTGACATGAATATGTTTGAGAACCACTGACCTAGAAAAATGGGTTTTTCAGAAAACTTAATAAGGACTAGACAGCCGGTTGAGTCCCAAGATATTTACAGCTATCTGAGTCGCCTGGTACAGTGGCCTTGTAGTTGGTGTCCGCCCTGAAACTGGGAGGTCGGGGGTCGATCCCCGGCCGGGTTATACCAAAGACTATAAAAACGGGACCCAATGCCTCTCAGCTCCAAGAGATGGGTCAAATGTGGAGAACAAATTTCACTGCGGTAACGTGTGGCAAATCGTACGAGCCACGATTATGATTGTCTACAGCTACGATCAATTAAACTTGCCATATCAAACACCAAAAGCCAGTAATGACTTTGTTAAGTTTATGGAGCTCATTTGAGTGAATTCGATACTTAAAGGACCACTTCACCACTTTTCACCCTATCTTCATATAATAGGTCCTCACTAATAATCATGATAAAATGGCACAAATGTTTTCTACTCAGTCTGTCTCATAGAGGGCTGTGGGCAGTTTAGAAACCGTCTTCCAGTGACATTAGGCAGATTTTTTTTTAAACAAGATTTTTTTTTACAAAAATGTTTAGATTTTCATTATCATGAGAACGATGGCTTCCATTTTTGCATTGCAACTTTTCAGGACTAGAAAGCCTGCAGTTTCTATTAGCATGGATTCCCCATCGCTGATGTCACTGGAAGACGGTTTCTGAACTGCCCACAGCCCTCCTATGAGACACAGACCGAGTAGAAAGAAATTGCGCCATTTTTTCATGATTATTAGTGAGGACCTATTATATGAAAATAGGTTGAAAAGTGGTGAAGTGGTCCTTTAATTGTGGGCACCTTGGACATCTGCACCTCAATTTAAAATTGTCCATTTTGTCAAATGTTAAAACAATATTTGAAAACTGGTTTTAAGTAATGTAAAGTTAACATGTGAACATGAATGATGAGCTTTTTTGGCGTACTGCATTCCGATATTCATTTTAACTCTGAGAAAATGGCCACCGATCTGTTTAAAATGCTTGATATTGAACAATGCTGAAGATACGGGCGCTAATAAGCCTAATAACCCGAGGAGAATTACAACATCCGTGGCCCTGGGATGAGCACTTTATATTTGAAATCTGAACATTTATGTTGTAAATGGGAAAAGTTCGTAAAACAGGTTGAAGTTATGACAGACGAGCGGTATGTGAACCATGGCAAAATCGTCTCGTATATCTTAATAATTCAACTTTCAGAGGGGCGAGTGAGTGAACGATTGTGTTCCAGATTTCCTGACAGATTTCTATCGTCCAACAAATCGCTCTGAAAGTGATTTAAAAAATAAAAATCACACCCGTGTGAACTGAGTGGTGTAATATAGCCTGTCTGACGTAATGAAATCATGTCTGACGTAATGAAATCACACCCGGGTGAACAGGGTGAACATAGCAACCATGCTCATTTTTTCTGCACAGACTAACAAAGCCAATGAAATCACACCCGGATGAACAGGGTGAACATAGCAACCATGCTCATTTTTTCTGCACTAACAAAGCCAGTTGTAGGAGTGGTTTACACCACTCAATAACAAAGCCAGTTGTAGGAGTGGTTTACACCACTCAAAAAAAGAGATAACTACCGGTATTGTAAGAGAACTATGGGGAAGACATTTTTCTTCTCCCAGCCTAAAACCAGAGGTGACGTTTATGGGCGTTCCTTTCTATCTCTGTGTGTATCTATTGATGAAGTAGGCCTATATTCAGGTGGTGTTGTGGGCTTGTAGATCTGCTATTGAAGTATTCTTCATACATTACCAAACATACCTGAATAACTGAGTCAATGTTATGTAATAATGTTTGAATTTTATTCATAAATTGATCTTTAATCCAGGGTCTATTTTAGACTTTTTTTGTTTTAAAGTGCATTCAAATAACAAACAACATATATGACAGTAATTAAAGCGTGTTGGATTATGTAACAAAATTCATACTGTATGAAATAAACTCAACAAACATACATGATAAAGAAAGATTACAGCATCATTGTCATTAGGGGTGTAACGATACTGAAGCGTTACAGTGGAGTGCTCCTTTAATCTGAATCTAATTCAATCCACCTTTTCAATGTGGTGATAAATCACAATTCAATCAACATGACTGATGACGCCCAACTTCATTTTGACCTTACAGTAGGTGAGACTTTTGTTTTGGCAGCTTCCGACAAACGGACAGGTCAACAGGGTCAGTTCCTGGTTCTTCCCGACCTCAGACACCGCGAGGGGGAGGAGTCTATCAGTGGGCCTGTGGAGCAGGCAGCTTTCCTGCTCTCCGAGAGCCGAGGGGAGCTCCACTTCCTGGGCTGTGGTGAGAGAGAAGACTCCCTGGGTCTCTTCCTCCGGCCTCTGCCTGAGACTCGCTCTGACTGGCTGGTCCGTCTTCCTCCCCTCCCTGAGCCTTGCTCTGATTGGCTGGTCCTTCTTACTCCCCTCCCTGAGCCTCGCTCCGATTGGCTGGTCCTTCTTCCTCCCCTCCCTGAGCCTCGCTCCGATTGGCTAGTCCTCCTTCCTCCCCTCCCTCTCTTTTCCTTGGCACCACCCGTTGTTCCCTGATTGGACGAGGTCTTTGTCGCGTCCGCACTGAGCATGCTCGGCAGGAAGTGGTCGCCCCCCTTGGACGGCGTGCCGGAAGATGTCTTTCGACCCTTGACCCCGGTTGAGCCCGAGGCCCCTCCCTTCCTCTTCCTGCCCACAGACACCGACACCCCTTCCTGCCTCTCGGCGTTCAGCTCAGTGCTCAGGCTCCTGAACAGCTGGCGTACGTGTCGCCCCTTACGAAGGACGCCCCGCTTCTCGGGAACGATGCCCCGCCCCTTAGGAAGGGGGCTCCACCCCTCGGGAAGGGAGCTGACGACGCAGTGTCTCAGCGGGTCGTAGAACTGCAGTGGGAGGGGCTTGTACTTCAGCCTGGTTCCCTGCCGGCCGTCCAATGGACGCCTGCGCTTCCTGCAGCGCTTGTGGTGGGAGGAGCCTAAATAAAATTACAAGGTTTTAGTTTTATAGAGCAGAGGTTCCCAAACCTTTTTCATGTCAAGGACCCCCAAATTGATACTAATTAGCCTGCAGACCCCCCATTTGACGTGATCCCCATTTTTACGGCTCTACTCTAGCAGTGATTCTCAACCCGTTAAATTTCAAGGACCCCCAGTTTGACATGCATTAGTCTATGGACCCCCATTTAATGGCATTTCTATCTCTGGGACCCCCAATTTATATTGTAAAATCAAAATGTTAATGTAACTCTGAGAACGGGTCCATTTGTGGTAAATGTAGTCTTTGGGTTGTTTGACTCGTTTCTAGCGTTTGTTACTCTTTGGGTATATTATATTGTACATTTCCACCTTAGTCGATGCTTCATATCCATATGAGTAAAATATCCAGGGTGATTTGTCTATTTTTACATCTAAATCTAAATGTCATCTGGAACAGATCTACATGCCAGGCCTCGGGCCAGCCCAGTTTGGGCCGGACCTTCATTTTCTAGCAGCAAAACGATGTTGTGAGTTTGTTTAACTAAACTGCTATTAACTAATTACCATGAAGCCCTAGCTGTGCTCCAGTGTCTGGGGAGCAGAGGATGTAGACCAATGAGGTTTGAGCTTGCAGGGGAGTGATGACGTTGAGCAATGAAGTTTGAGCTTGCAGGGGGGTGACGTTGCTGAGCCTGTCCGGGGTTCTCTCTTCTTGCTCCGCCTGCTGGGGGTGGGGAGTGTCCTGATTGGTTGTCTGCTGGTCCAGCGGCTGTTGACGGACAGCTGGCACAACCAATGGTGCGGTCTGAGTGCCGTGACTCACTTTGACCACCTGGGGGAGACAAAGACACTCAACGCTTTATAAAGAGAAGAATTTTACACGCATGTATGACATGCTGTTTTTCAAACATTTAAAGTCTTTATCATGGTCCTACACAGAAACATCCACTCCAAAGCCATGGTAGGGTTTTTTTCTGTAGGTATTAGATGGAGCCCACACACCATGGGTATAAGAAAGACGTTCTTTATTGAAAATTCTGACAACGTTTCGATCTATTTGATCTTCATCAGGTCAGGGTTTTTTTCTGTGTTCTGAGGCTTCTCCGGGTGCAATGAAAAAAATACCCATTTGCCTGCGGGTGTCACTATTGAGGGATTTTGCCTGTCAATCATCGCCTCTGGCTGTAGCATGGAACTGCTTTATCACAAACCAGTTCATACTGTGATTTGTCGGCGACAGTGCCAAATATCAAACCTGCCAGATATCTAGAAATGGTCTGGGAGGCATCAGCAAGCTCGCAGAGATCTGGGACTTGTCGACATGTGGTAAGAAAGGTCGACAGCATAATGGGGCCAAATATGTTGCAGTGTGCAGGGGTCTTTAGTCACCTGACACCTGGAGGCCAATCGGAACAGACGGCGACGTCTCCGCCTCCTCAAGGTGCATTGTGGGTCATCCTCATCTCGATTGGCTAGAGGAAGATGATTGGCATCGTCCTCGTGTTCCTCTCCGTCAGCCAGACTCTGCCCCGTCCTGTTCTGGCTCCTCCTCCTTCCATACCTGGAGATGATGACATCAGAATTGTTTTGATCAAAAATCCGGGAAAAGAGTCAGAGATAAATGGATTTCTAATTACATTGAAGCGGACCGAGGCAGACCTTTTCACTTCCGGTTCATTCCCTGTTTATCGATCGCCTAGCAACAGAGAGCTATTCATGTGGTACTGAACAGTATATTCATCTAACTTAATTAAATAAAAACTTGTCCGAGAACGCCATTGGGGGAAAATACGAATCTAATTCGTTCTTGGCAGTCAATGAGTTCATTAACAAATTAATCAATGTATTGATTCATTAATGTATTGATTACCTGATCAGTGACTCATGCTATCGACCTTCTAAACAAGGTATTAATTAACATTAATGATTAATTGATGTATGGATTACCTGATCAGTGACTCCGTATCGAAGTAGCAGATGAATTTCCCGTGTCTGAATTCTCTCACCATGCTCTCCACCTTCTCCTCGTCCTCCTGCTCGATCTGAGCCCACGTCTTCCCCATGAAGGATGGAGGGATGAAGGCCGGAGCTGGAAGTACCTGGTAAATAGACCATACAATCATTTAATTCAGTGGTTTTCAACCTCTTTCATGTCAAGGACCCCCAAATTGACTAATTAGCCCACGGACCCCCATTTGAAAAGATATGCCAGGGACCCCCATAAGAGAAGATCTTTACGGCTCTAGCAGTGATTCTCAACCCGTTTAATTTCAAGGACCCCCCCCCCCAGTTTGACATGCATTAGTCTACGGACCCCCATTTAATGGCATTTCTATCTCTGGGACCCCCAATTTATATTGTAAAATCACTGTTAATTTAACTCGAGTGTACAAATGGAACCATTTGTACACTCTGAGTTACAGACCCATAAGGATCCATTTGGTTCCAAACTATCATTTAGGTGGGGACACCCTGGAACTCACTCAAGGACACCACTTTGGGAATCACTGATTTAATTCACCCAGTGCCACGGTCCGTTTATAAAATAAATATAGTACAGTGAAAAAAAAAAAAATCTATTCTCCATTAAAAAACTTAATGGCGGACCAGGAAGCAGAGCTGTCCAGGAAAGCAGCAAAAGGCATGTGGGGGAAAAAAAGCTCTAATATGGGAGTGGATCGGAGTGGATATTTGGCGATCACGTGGTTTCCTTGTTCCTGGCAAGGAAGACAGTAAAAGCGCTATCTAGCGTAAAAAAACACGAAAAATAAAATACCTTAAGTAATGAATGAAAGTAATGGAGTACACACCTGCTCGATGGGCAGGATGACCCTGTACCCCTCCTCCCCCTCCTGACTCCTCCTCCTGGCTAGGTCCCCGGGCGCAGCATGGAGGGCGGAATCTAGCTGGTGGGCGTACACCTGGTCGTCCAGGTGAACCTGGGCCTCCGTCAGAACCCACAGGTCCTGAGTGAATGTGGCCTGGGGGAGGGGCGTGCCCACAGGCTGAGTGGGTGTGGCCTGGGGGAGTGTATGGAGGGCAGGGCTGTGTGGGTGGAGTCGGTCAGTTCCAACTCGTTCCAAAGCCTCCTGGAGAAAAGAACGTTAAGCATTTGTATACTCTGAAAACCTCTAAAAAAACTGTCTGCTATAGCGCCACCATGAGGCTGAATTGAAAAATAGGGTGGCATTTCTTCATTGGCCTAGTGGCAATGTGCGTGCAAAGTTTCGCTGGGTTCATGATTGGAGACATTTCGTTACTCCTGCAAACTTTGCAAGCCAATCTTAGCCAATCAGGATGGATTATGACAAATGGGACACAGAGACCTCTATAACGATTAGCGTGATGTTTCGAGTAATGTCAAAAGATGAGGTTCTGCTGTACATCCATGAAGCGTGTGTGCAGTCTCGCGTTACCAGACTGTTGCCTCTCGCAATTTCCAAATGCTTCCATCATACAGTCTGGAGCAACGGAAGTTCTATCGTGAGTAAAATATAAAGCGGAAGTGGAGCCTCCTCCCCACTTCCGTTTAGCCTTTACAGTCGCGCAAATGTATTCTAATATAAATAGAAATCATCTAAGCATATATAGCTTCCGGCTTAGCAGAAATGGAAATTTTCGTGAACGGAAATGGCAGCTTCGTTACTCGGGTTTCGGGAGGTGTAGTTCCAGACTCTATAGCATTCGGAGATTGTGGAATAGTTGTCTGGCTACGTGAGACTAGCTGTTCACAGACGGACAGACCTTTGGTCTGGTGGAGACAATAGTAAACGTGCGCGCACACACACGCACACATAGTACTACCTGTACATGCAGGTCCCAGTCATCGGTGAGTGCAGCAGAGCACAGAGACTCTGGCAGACTGAAGTGGAAGCTCTCTGCCTCCCCCTGCTGGTCACCACTGGTACTGTCTCCATGATAACATTGCTGGATCACCTGTAGTCAAAGATAAAAAACCTTCATGAGCTGTTCTTTAATTCAACTCAAACTTAACAAGATGCTCTTTAATTCAATTAAAGGAATATTTCACTTCCAAAAAACCTTTGGTCATTTCATCATCTACTCAGGCTTATGTGAACACCCCGACAGTTTTTAAGTTGCTCGATTCAGTATTTAGATATTTGATATTAATTTTAGCTGCCCCGCCCTCTTCTATACAAACCCACAAAACCACAATTTAACCATGTTAGATTCATCAAACACCCGTCCTTTTTTCTGGTGACTCATACTGCCCTTCTAAATTATGTGAGGTGTTTTTACTTTTTAAATTACTTTTTTTCTATTTGTAATAATTCTTTTGGATGAAAAGCATCAGGGAAAGAACAAGTGTAGGAACTTAGGAAGGGGACGAAGCAACTTAAAAACATGTCTGGGGTGTTCACATAAGTCTGAGTAGACGATAAAATGTCCCTTTTTTTGTATTTAAGTGAAATATCCCTTTTAATTAAGACAGACCTCTTCTATAGTTCGGTCCACGGGGTCAGTGATGTCATCGGTTGGGAACATCTGCTCTCGGTGAGTCTCTCTCCTCTCCTTCTGCCAATTGGTCCACATCTGAGGGGCGGGTCCTCTGGGGGCGTGGTCAGGGGATCTGTGGGGGGGCGAGTGGTCTAAGGGGGCCTTCTTGGGGGGGTGGTCTAAGGGGGTGAGGTCTAAGGGCATATGACCTGAGGGAGTCTCCTTGGGGGTGTGGTCTAATGGCTTGTGACCTGAGGGAGTCTCCTTGGGGGTGTGGTCTAATGGCTTGTGACCTGAGGGAGTCTCCTTGGGGGTGTGGTCTAATGAGGTGTGGTCAGGGGGTATGTGGGGGGGTGTGACGGAACAACGGGAAGTGCGAGTCTCTCTCCGACGGTCCGTCTTCCTGTGAGCTTTCTTGTGCACGGAGGAGGGCGTCGTGCACGAGGGTGACTGCAACGCGTGTGTGTGTGCGTGCAAGGAATGTGCATGTGCTTTTACATGTGTGTGCGGGTGTGTAATAGGTTGTGTCCGTTTCACTTCCTGCTGCCTGGTGATTGGCTGAGAGAGCTTCTCTTGGCCCGCCTCCTGGTTGCCGAGCTCTGTTGTCATGACGACGTGAGGTTGTTGTTGTTGTTCGGAGGGGGAGCTGGACAGGTCGTCTCTGGTGCACACCGATTGGCTGTCACTGCTGTCAGTCACACAGAGCTCTGCTAGGTCCGCCCTCGGAACCGGAGGACACGAAACGGATGGCAAATCGGCATGAGACGACCTACACACACACACACGTACACACATTATGAAAAGACCTGGTCTCAGCAAAACTGAGTCTTCTTTGTAAAGTCATAGTTTATAAAGAACCCCTGAAATGACATTTTTTTTCTACCAATTAGTCACCTCATGGAACCTATTGAATTAATAAATTCATTGTCAATGGGAATGGGTTTGTGTAAGACGAGAATCTACACTAATAGCTGAATATAGGAGGGGCTAGCACCCCTAAAACAAAATCTATCTCTCTCTCTCTCTCTCTCTCTCTCTCTCTCTATATATATATATATATATATATATATTTTTTTTTTAGCTTGGCTTTTGGGCGTTACATCATATGGCAGCCAGGTCTGACTGACACATATAGGCTTTGGCCTGACAGCGTGTCGCGTGTTCCAGTCCAGTTCATGACGACCTTTGCGTCATGTCTCCCCCCTTCTCTCATAGTGATGTAACAGTACATCACTATGTAGTACCTGGTATCAGTGTAGCTGTATGGATGATGTACCTGGTATCGGTGTAGCTGTATGGATGATGTACCTGGTATCAGTGTAGCTGTATGGATGATGTAACAGTACACTATGTACCTGGTATCGGTGTAGCTGTATGGATGATGTACCTGGTATCAGTGTAGCTGTATGGATGATGTAACAGTACACTATGTACCTGGTATCGGTGTAGCTGTATGGATGATGTAACAGTACACTATGTACCTGGTATCGGTGTAGCTGTATGGATGATGTAACAGTACACTATGTACCTGGTATCGGTGTAGCTGTATGGATGATGTACCTGGTATCAGTGTAGCTGTATGGATGATGTAACAGCACATCTTGAAGGAAGCGGTCCATCAGACTGGAGCTTCTGGAGGTTCTGCTGACAGAGGAGGTGGTGCTGGAACCTCTGGATGATACACGAACCGACTGACGATGTCTGGAGCTGGAGATATGCTGTAATGATATTATTAGTATTATTCACGCACCCACATGCAACTGCACACAAGTGTATTTGTTGTTTGTCATACCTTATGTTGTTATGTGATTTTGTCTAACTTACCATTATGTTTATTATTTTAGATGAGAACAATGTTAGATGTATAACCATGTATAATGGGGTTCCTTTCTCACCTGCACTTATTTTTCTCTTTTAATAACTTTTGTACTGTTTTTATTGTGCGAATAAATATGACCAAAACTAAACCAACCACTCTCCTGGGAGTTTTGGGGAGCAAAATGAGCGCATCCTGAGTATTAAACTGAAACGCATAAACCCCAGTATGAGAGAGAGTGTGTGTGCGTGCGTGCATATGTGTACCTGTTCAAGTCCAGTATACAGAACTCTACAATAAGAACAGTATCCTTGTCTGTTGGTCTGTCTGTCTGGACCTGCTTGTTCTTCGGAGCCCTGGCCCCTAAACAACACACACACACACACACACACACACACACACACACACACACACACACACACACACACACACACACACACACACACACACACACACACACACACACACACAGTTTATGAGTGCATTCTATAGGAACACATCGTTCGCACTGTGAGCTTGTAGATCTGATAAAGCTGTGAGTGAGAGCTTGTAGATCTAACCTGTCTGTACTCTCTGGCTTCCTGTGTGCATCAGGATGCCCCGCCCCTGAAAAATATGAACAAACAATAAAATCACATTTTAAATCAATGATAGTTTACACACACACACACACACACAGAGATGATCGTACCATTCCCAGGGGGGGTGCAGCGGTCAGAACCAGGCATGCTGAGTTGTACATCTGAAAAAAAGAGAAAACAAAGGAAAATACTACATAAATGAATGAAACCAAAAGATAGTTATTTATCATATAGGTAAAATAAAAGTGCATTGTGACCGTGCCCTAAAGAGATATTTCATTATTTCTTTTAAAGTCTATTCAGGCTTCTGTTTTTCACCCCAGATAGTTTTTACATTGATTGATGCATCCATTTATTAACCATGATGATAGATTCATTGGAAACACACATCTCTGCTTATGGTCTTCTAATAAATAATTACATACATACACACACAGGAACAGTTTTGACATTTTTTGATTTTTTTTCTTAAACATAATTTTGGAAATATTAAAATGTTCCCCTTATGCACAAGAAGATCTATAGGCTATCGGCCGATCGTGAGAAAAACATCGGTGATTGGTCCCAAAAAACCTGATCGGGGCACCTCTAGCCGAAATGGAGGTTCCCAGTTCGATCCCGGGCTCCTCCAGACAGAGCTAGTGTCAAGTGTCCTTGAGCAAGACACTGAACCCCTAAATGCAATTGCTCCCAGTGGGTCTGGGCACACCTAAGATTCCATGTGCAGACAGAAGAAATGAAATGAAATGAAATGATTACTATATTTACCCAGGGTATCTGGGCTAAGCTCAAGAACTTGTTTCCAGGCAGGCCCTGCTCATAGAACACATTTCATCGTAGTGGTTCAATGCCTTGTTCAAGGGCACTTCAGCGGTGGTAATTTTAACGTGTCGGACCGCTGATTCGAACTGGCGACCTTCCGGTATCAAGACCGCTCCGCAATCCGTTCGGCCACCGCTGCCTATTGCGTCATTTCCGGGTTTTTAGACAGCTGGTGGATGGAAATGAAGCTCCACCCACGCGGCAGGTTGCCGCGTCGGCCAGATTCCCGGAAAAGCTTGCCCCAGCGGCATTCTGCCGTGTGGGTGGAGCTTCATTTCCATCCACCAGCTGTCTAAAAACCCGGAAATGACGCAAAAGACAGCTTCCTTTGGCCGTGCATGGAAGTTCAAGTGTGCCCAGGCTGAGTGTGTGTGTGTGTGTGGGTGAATGTAATGCACAATCTAGGTAAACGCTTTGGATAAAGGACAAGGTGCTATATAAATGCACCTACCATTTACAATATCAGTCACCAGAAGCAGAGATGTGTGTTTACAATGAGTCTAACATGGTTAAAATGTAGTTCAAACAATGGCTTTACTTTATATAGGACACACACACACACACACAAGCAGAACATTAACACTTAAAAGTCTGTTGTTGTAACCAAGTCAATAACGTTTCCATGTTGTGTCAAATCAATTCAAAACAAATATATCAATTCAAAACAAATCTCTCTCTCTCTCACACTCACACACACACACACACACACACACACACACGCACACACACACACACACACACACACACACACACACACACACACACACACACACACACAAACAAACTACTCATAAATTAACGTTGCTATGACCATGAATCATGTGTCCATATTTGATCATGTTTCCATGAGAAATTAAGTGACTAGAAGAAGCTAAAATGTAAATATCTCGGACATTACACATACCTGTGTTTATTTTGGTGGAAAAACAGAGAGCATTGTGGGAAGCGTCTATGTCGACATAGGGAACATTTTTACCTTTATTTAAACATCAGGCATCTTTACTTTGAGTTGAATTAATAACAATTGTAACAATTATTTATTTAATAATAACAAGGGCTTTGTAACCATTATGCATTATTACTTGAAGATTAATTGCTTATTGTGAATTTAATTGTGTTTCGGTTGTTGGAACTATGAATAATATTTATTTATATTTTAGGCTTCATAAACTAAAAGGAAGATAACAAAGTAACGTAATAATTTAATAACTTTCTAAAGAAAATGTGAATAGTAGAAATAGCAGATTTACATGTTCAAACAGTGGCATTGTAACCCGTTTTTAGCTGTTAAATTAATTTTGATCATATCGATTTAAATGAGCCTGGCAGGAGAACTAGTTGGGGAAAAAATAACTACCTCATGTCCTCCCGCCACGACCGCTGTGACGTCATCTACCGAGTCACAATGTTGGCTTCCGTCCGCCCCCTACTGGCGAGGAGTAGAAATTCACCTAATAGATGGATGGACGTAATGCTAAATGAAGACAATACTCTATGCAAACCACATGCTCAATTTAGCTAATCATTTACATGTAATAACATTAAAGAATGACATATAATATGTTTATTTATGAATAAATTATACATAATAAAAATAATTATTCTGAAAATAAATTCGAATGAATTGCAATATCTATCTTGAGCAGCAGGGGGCGACAACACGCTCGTCTGGGTGTGTCTTGCCTTTAGATCCCATCTCTCGGAGGAATGGCCATGGTCGTGCAGTGATTGGCTAGTCCGTTGTCATAGGGACCTACAGACCCGGTCTATTGGTTGTCCAGACAACCAATAACCAATCAGAAGACGGGCGTCCCTCTGGGCGATGTGACGCAGTGTATAAAGCGTTCCTCGTGGTGAACTTCTCCCCTTTCTCCTCCAGTGCAGTCTGTCTGTCTGCGTCTTCAACTGTAATTAAACGTTAAATTAACCATTAGTTCATCATAATAACATCATGGGTTTCGGAGACTTGAAGACTCCCACCGGCCTGAAGCTCCTGAATGACTTCCTTCAGGAAAGAAGCTACATTGAAGGGTTTGTTTGAGTTTGACACGCAGGCTGTTACACCCGAGTTGGCGACCCAATGAATTCTGTGACTGTTGCGGTCAAGGCTACTAGACTTGACATGTTTCCTGACATCTTGAATCTTTACTGAAGCTACAACTCTAGTATAATTAAAACTAAATGACTCCACAACTGTAGTTATGGTGATGTTTTCTTTTTTAGTTTCTCATGCTTCGCCGAATCGCCAATCGCCACAAAGACCCTCCTGGTGGAGTCACATGCTTATTCAGGTCACTCAGTTGTGTGTAACAGCCTTTTATGCTAACTAACATTAGAGCCCCATATGTGCCCTCTCCCTACGCTCATTCTGTAGCTCCGAGATGCTACAGAATGAGCGTAGTGCTGAGGGAACATACTGGGGCTAGTCTTTAAGGAGAGACGGAAGTATAATCATAATTATCATTTAGTATAGATAGGACTAAACCTGAAGTATTTGTATCCAAAGTATAGAAACGTGCACACGCACGGTGGGTAGAAACTAGAAACGTGCACACGCACGGTCGGTGGGTATATGTTTGTGACGTGTCAGTTATGTAAAGTTAGTAGCATTGCATACATCTTTTTTACTTTTTAAATGTGTGTTGGTTGTCCAGTGCTAAGACAAATAACAATAAAATGTGTGTAGCTATGTTCCATCTTAATCATAATAATAATCATCATCTGTGTCTGTGTAGCTACGTTCCCTCCCAGTCTGACATCGCAGTATTTGACGCCGTTTCGTCTCCTCCACCTTCTGACCTCGTCCATGCTCTGAGATGGTACAACCATATGCTGTCCTACCAGAAGGAGAAGACCAGGTATGATTATGAATGAATGAGGCCAGGTATGAATGTGATGTGCTTTCCTATACCAGAGAGAGACCAGCTATGAATGAGTGAATAAGGCTGGGTATGAATGTGATGTGCTGTCCTATTCAGAGAGAGAGAAGACCAGCTATTCATTGTGTCAGACTACTAGAAACCGTTGTCAGTTTGGAGCAGGCTTTGTAGCTCTAAATGACTGAGCCCAGCAGTGGTCCTGACTGGTTATAACGTATGTTAAATGTGTACTAGACCTGTCGGGCACGTCCTACCTGTTTTTGTAGCACGCAACCAAGCATAAAACGACTTTTATGAATACTAATGACTTGCTGGTTTGCTTCAGTCTACCAGGAGTCAAGAGGCCATTGGGTGAATACGGTCCAGCGGGTGTGCCTGACAGCACATGCGCCGCCCCTGCCGCCGCCTCCAAGGACGACGAGGAAGACTTTGATCTGTTCGGCTCCGAGGATGAAGAGGTGAACGCACACACACGCACGTTCACAACAAGACAATATTTACTTTGACAGGAAATTATTATATATTTAAAGAAAGAATATCATGGAAAATTACATGCAAGTTAGTTTCTCTCTTTCATTCATTCATAATGTCTTTCTTTCTCAGGAGAGTGCAGAAACAGCGAGGCAGAATGAGGAACGTATCGCTGCCTACAACGCCAAGAAGGCTAAAAGTACGTCTTGATATTTCACCTTCTCTCATGACCTTTCACCTTGTGTCTTGACTAGGGCCGGGACTTTAACGCGTTAATTGAGATTAATTAACTACAGAAAAATTAACGCGTTAAAAAAATTAACGCATTTAATCGCACCTTTTTTTTCCACCGCGGAACGTTTCTCACTGGGTGCGTTTCTAGTAGTACTGAATAGGCTGCGGCACGCGAGCAGCTGCAGTTGTTTACTCTACACTACAGGCTACAGCTCCGTCAAAAAGCCCAAACCCAAATGAATCGAATGAAGAAGCCGCTTATATCGCTTTTGCTCCATGGATGGGACATTTAGATGTAAAAGCTATCGGATGTACGCGTGGATAGCGGCATGGCTGTGTGCAATGTCAGAGGGAAATGATCCATTTATGACCAACGTTAGCTTATATGCTAGGCTTGCTAGCTGCTTCAGTTTAACATGTCTCACAGACCACCGGAGACGCGCGGTGATTTCACCGCTGTCAAGCTGTCCTCGATGCGAAACATACTGAAGTAGCAAGCGTGGGTCAGCCCCAACCTCATGTGAAATGTTTCCCCCATAATAAAGTTGTTTTTATTTGTTCTCATGCCCCGCCATGTAAAGCACATTTGAGTATTCATATACACACTGCTGCTCTTGTTTATCTGTTGGGATAAAAAAGTTGTATTGCTTAAAGGGGAATACCACTCATTTTCAACATTTTTCTATGGAGTTGTGTGCACCCCCCCATTATGTGTTGCCTATAGAACTGGAGGTCTGAAAAAAACAGTAACATTATGAAGTACATTTTTGTGATGTCACTGAGATGTACTTCATAATGTTACTGATTTTTTTCAGACCTCCAGTTCTAGGCAACACAGAATGGGGGGGACTTTCTTATTATATCCACACAACAACTCTAAGGTATATTAATGACAGTAAAATGTTGAAAATGAGTGGAATCCCGTAGTCACTATTCACTGGGATACCAAAAAACATTTGAAAAAAAAGGTTTCTCACTGTTCGCGGGTTGAATAATGGTATGCGATTAAAATGCGATTAATCGAGATTAATTAACTACAAAGCCTCTGATTAATTAGATTAATTTTTTTAATTGAGTCCCAGCTCTAGTCTTGACCTTTCACCTTCTGCTTAGAGTTCTCAACCCAAAACATTTAATTGGCATAATTCTGGACCAGTCATTGGTCTGATACAGGACAACACTAATGTGATCAGTAGATGTTACCAGTGGCTCAAATGACGGCAGAGAATGACTTATAGTTGGTTTAATTCAACTTGAACTTGTTTAATTAAAATTGTTAATACTAAACAATCAAAGTTGCACAAAATGAAGTGAAATTGTTAAAAATGTAACACCACAAGCCTAGTTGCAACTCTTGTCTGTCTCTCTGGCTGATCTACTACAATACAAGCCCACAACGCATGGCATCCGTGTCGCATTCTGGGCTTGCAGATCTGCTATTAGATGTTCGGTGTACAAAGTACTAATCGGGCTCATTTAAGTAACCGAAGTCCACAAGGCTTTGGATCACGCAAGTGTCTGAGCTTGTAGATCCACCGGCTATACGGGTCGGGCAGAAATTGAGAACTCTTTTCCTGCTAAAGCAGCCCTCTGATTGGTTGGTGACATTAATGATGATACAATCACCATCTTTCGGCTGATCATGTGATGGACAAACTCTTAACCTGATATGTCACCTGTGTCTAATCTGATTTGTCAAAATACTTTCTATGGTTACTGAGTACTGACTGCTTGTCTGTCTGTGTGTCTGTCTGTCTCCATCAGAACCAGCCCTCATCGCCAAGTCGTCCATCTTGTTGGACGTGAAGCCGTGGGACGATGAGACAGACATGGAGAAACTGGAGGAGTGTGTCCGCAGTATTGTAATGGAAGGTCTGCTGTGGGGACAATGTAAGTTTAAATTGTATACTATATATGATGAAACTATGATGAAATCACCATGACTTTAGGCCATTGTAGTCCATTTTTCTTTAGTAACACAGGCTAGAAAGTAGGAAGGTCGGACGGCGACAAACTAGACCTGAGTAAAGTTCACTTTGAGGCCTTACTGTTGGGCTCTTAG
Organism: Electrona antarctica; assembly: GCF_951216825.1. Taxonomy (NCBI): domain Eukaryota; kingdom Metazoa; phylum Chordata; class Actinopteri; order Myctophiformes; family Myctophidae; genus Electrona; species Electrona antarctica. Next base: position 15,454,246 of record NC_136803.1, on the reverse strand, counting down.
AGTATATATATTAATAGAGGCGGTACCCGGAGGAAACCCTGAGGCGAAATGGACATAGTGGCCGAATTTGGTATTGCAGTGCTCTTAATCCAGAGCGTGCAATGATAGTCAACGGCACAGCGTGTTCACGATTTGGCCCAATCCATCCCAGAATGCACTCTGTTCCTACCCAGAAGGAGTGAAATCGCCTCATGCGCTTTTGAGCAACTTAATGCAAGTGGATGGGAGTAGATTTTCCCCACAGATCCTGACTAATTAGCATACATTTAGGCCCAGCCCAAAATCGCCACCCGTCATCAATATCGGTGAAAATAATCAGTATTATTTTGAGACCAATTCGATACCGATATGGCATTTACAGGCTTTAATTCCGACATACTATTGGTCCAACTGTCATTAGAACGACAACCTACCTCAAACCCTAAACTAACCATAAACGCAAGCACGGGAGCAGTGCATGTTCGACCTCATGTCCGACCGTTGTTTCCGAATGTCGGACCTTTGGTGTGTCGGATCTGCGTGTGCATCCCTATGGCTGATTATGCATCTCTAGTTGCGTTGTAATAACGTTCCATTAATGTTTGTCTTCCTGTAGCTAAGCTGGTTCCCGTCGGTTACGGCATCAGGAAGCTGCAGATCGGCTGTGTGGTGGAGGATGACAAGGTGAGGAGCATTCTGATTGGTTCTTTTACATCTATTTTCACTGGTTTATTCAACATCTATTGTTTTCATTGGCTAGTTTGTTTTCATTGGTTAGTTCCTAATCGCATCCATTGTTTCATTGGATGATTATTTCATAATATTTAATATAATTCTATTTATTTTATTCTCAGGTGGGAACAGATATTTTGGAGGAACAGATCACAGCGTTTGAGGACTTTGTTCAATCCATGGATGTTGCTGCTTTCAACAAGATCTAACGTGTTACACACAACCCTACGCACACTTAAAGAACAACAAACACGTAACGGACACATTGAAGCATTGTGCTTGGAGCTGCAATAAAATGCACTTCAGAAAAACTTGCGTGTCTGTTTAATTCACTTTACTGTTTCTTTAATTCACTTAACTATAGTGAATGGAGCCAGAACCCCGGTCCTATGGGTGGGTGATTTCAACGCTCATAACCCCTTGTGGGGAAGCCAGGGAAAGGATGCAAACGGCACTGTGGTTGAGGACCTCTTAGATAACTGCAGTTTGGTAATAATGAACAGCGGAAGTCCTACCCGGTACGACGTTAACTCGCTTAAAGTGTCCTGTCTGGACCTAACTCTAGTCTCTCCTGTGCTAGCAAGAGTGGGAGAATGGAAGGTCTTAGAAGAAGATGCAATGGGGAGTGATCACTTTCCTATCGTATGCAAGTTTGGGAGGTCCTTAACTATGGAGACTGGGGGCACAGTCCCAAGGTTTGATTTTGCCCGGGCTAATTGGGAAGTGTACGAGGGTATAATAGAAAGCACCCTAGCAGATGTCAACAGCAATGGGTCAATTAACGAGTATAATGACTCTTTAACTGAAGTAATTTTGAGCGCAGCTCTAGAGTCAATCCCCTGTAAAGGGGCCCCCAAAGAGCGTGTTATTGTTCCATGGTGGAACAGTGACTGACCAGGCAGTTAAAAAGAGAAACCAGGCATTTAGAGTGTTACGCAGGAGTGTTTCTCAGGAGAATGCTATAGATTTTAAGAAATGTAGGGCAATGGCAAGAAGAACAATCAAGGAAGCCAAAAATAACTGTTGGAGGGCATTTTGTGGGACCCTGGGCCCAGAAACACCATCAAAACAGGTGTGGAACAGAATACACCGAATGTCAGGGAAAGTGGTTAGGGCGGTAATGCCAGTCCTAAAAAACTGAGACATTGAGGCTGTAAGTAGTATAGAAAAGGCAAACCTGTGTGTGAAAGGGTTCCAGGAGGTCCACAACTCTAAGGGCCTTGGGGAAGAGGGTATTAGAGATAGAGAGGAAGTCCTAAGGGAGGAAGAGTGGAGGTTAAAAGACACGGGTGAGGGAAGCGGCTCCTACAATGAGCCTTTTTCTCTAAAGGAGCTGAAGAGAGCTGTGCAGGCTGGATCAAACACCTCCCCTGGCCAGGATAGGATAAGCTATGAAATGCTCAAACACCTAGACGATGTGGCCTTGGAGGAAATATTGTTCATGTTTAACACCATATGGGAGGAAGGGAAACTGCCTGACAAGTGGAAGCATGCTGTTATCGTCCCAATTTTGAAACCAGGGAAGGACCCGTCTGCTCCATCCTCATATCGGCCTATAGCCTTAACAGCTGTCCTGTGTAAAGTCATGGAGAGAGTAGTCACTAACAGACTAGTGTATTTTCTGGAAACAAACAACCACTTTGTGAATTACCAGAATGGGTTCCGTATTGGAAGAAACACGATGGACTATTGCAGTGCTAGACCAAGACATTAGGAAAGCTATTATTAACAAGGAGAGTGTAATCAGCGTTTTCATAGACATAGAAAAAGCATATGACTCAATGTGGAAAGAGGGGGTGCTCATTAAGCTCCACGGAGCAGGTATTAGAGGTCGGATGCTATACTGGATAAAGGACTTTCTGAACAATAGGTCCATTCAAGTCAGAGTTGGAGGAGAACTCTATGGCAGTAGGCATCGAAAATGGTACGCCTCAAGGCTCAGTTATTTCACCAGTCCTGTTCAATGTGATGATTAATGATATTTTCCAACAAATCCCGTCAGGCTTTGGAAAGTCGTTATTTGCGGACGACGGGGCAGTATGGAAGAGAGGGAGGAATGTTAATTTTCTCTTTGGACAGATCCAAGAGGCAGTAGACCAGATAGCTACGTGGGCTAGCAAGTGGGGATTCAGAATATCCACCTCCAAAAGCAACTATATGATCTTTGGGTACAAGAGGAAAATCCCAGAGCTTAACATCTCTATGTACGGGTGCCCCCTAGAAAGAGTCAAGGAATTTAAATTCCTAGGGCTTTGGATGGATGAAAGGCTCACATGGAACCATCATATAGGCAAAGTCACGAGTAAATGCGAGAAGGTGATAAACATACTCCGTAGCCTAGCTGGGAGTGGCTGGGGCGCTGAGAGGGACACACTATTTATGATTTACCAAGCCATGATAAGGTCTAATCTTGACTACGGGTGTGTTATATTTGGGGCAGCTGCAAGACCACGCTCTCTAAGCTAGACCGGGCCCAGGCTAAGGCCCTGAGAGTGTGCTGCGGAGCCTTTAGAACAACCCCTATTCCAGCTCTGCTGGTTGAGATGGGGGAGCTGCCTCTAAGGATCCGGAGGGATAAACTGGGGCTCCACTACTGGACAAAATTAAATGGCATGACATACAGCTCTGCAGTAAAGTGCATGCTGGAGGAGTCATGGGAGTTCTCTGGAAACGAAATGAAGTCTAACTTCTTCCACTCTATTAAACAAAAAGCAGCGAACATTGGGCTGGGGCAAAATGGGGTGGTCGGGCACGTTTGGTCCTCGGTCCCGTTCTGGCAGCTCCCTGATCCAGAGGTTGACCTGACTCTCCTCGAGAATAGCAAGAACATGTCGTGTGAACAGGTGGACGGGTTTCTAGGGGGTTTTGATCAGTACCAACAGATATATACAGACGGCTCTAAGGACCCTATTTCAGGGAAAACAGGACTAGGGGTTTATGTGCCCGGGGGCCAACTCCAGCAGAGCATCCGTATCTCAGACAACCTGTCAGTGTTCACTGCTGAGCTGAGAGCAATCCAGTGTGCGCTAGAGTGGGTTGAACATGCTAGGCCAACAAATAGCATAATTTGCTCTGACTCTGCGGCTGCCCTGCTGGCCCTAAGGGACGGAGACTCCAGTGCCCGCCCAGACCTGGTACTGGAGTGTCTGGGCTGGTTGCTCAAAGTGGAGAGCTCAGGGTGCCAGGTATGCTTCGCATGGGTGCCTAGCCACTCAGGAGTAGAAGGCAACGAAAGGGCTGACAGTTTGGCTAAGGAGTCCCTGGTGAGGGAAAATGTGGACCTGAATATCCCACACGGCAAACGTGAGTGCTACAGTATATGCAAAGACAAGCTCGAGTACCAGTGGCAGATTGAGTGGGCAGAAGAGCACAAAGGTCGGCATTTTTTCTCTATACAGACATCTATTAAAGTCAGGTCCTCATTCACAACGGCGTTTACGCTCATAAAGTGACGTTACGTGAGCGGAGCGTGAGCGGACAGGCATTTACGTGGATTCCCACATTACGTGGGAATTCATGAACTTGAACGTGAACTTGACGGTGACGTGGGTTGGTCGGAAATTCCGCTGAAAGCTGCGCCACCTCTCATGGTCGTGTACGGCTTGCGTAGATTTATTAAGAAGGCTTTAGTCTTCATGCTGAATCAATTAAAAGTCCCCAAATCTCAGATAAAATATGTAGGCATGTGTCCCCAACATTGGTCGCACATAAAAAAATTATAGCCTATATAAAAGCCAAGTATCACTTGTATGCCTAAATGCATGCATTCTAGAGGCAGGTTAGCCTAGAGTGCCATACAGAAACTGCCCCTGCAAGCCCGACACATTTTTTATTTATTTATTAGGATATTTCTAGCATGCGCGATTGCGCTGCTCACTTGACAGCTTTCTACTCGCAGTGCAACGCGCTGTGAGCTTGTAGATCGGCTCTCGGTCTCGCGGACTCGCGCTGCATGTTAAAAAACAAACTCACAATTATAATAAGAACATACACTTATCTGCATTCTGCACTGTACGAATCCAACGTTGTTTAGTGTAGTAATGTCTGCAGTATAGGCCTATTTAAATTGTTTCGTTATGGAGCTCCTTTGAGTCAGTCTGACTGTCGGTGCGTGCGTGTGTGTGTGTGTGTGGGGGGGGGGGGGGGGGGGGGGGATTAGCCCTATATAAAAAATAGAAGACCACATTAGCCTATTTGAATGAATGGCATCAGCGTGTTTGAAAGTCGGCCAGTCATATCATAGTTTTAAGCCAGCTCACCTTCACTCGCGCTTGTTCACAAACATGACGGACAGACAGACAAGAAAGGCTGTTGATGATGATGATTATTACCACTGTAACTCGCTGATCAGCATGTTGACAGAGACTCAGCCAATTAAAGTTTCACGTAGGCCTAAATGCATTTGCTGCAAGCACCTATCTGCCTCCATTTGCGTCGTGGTATTAATTTATAAGTATATTGATCACATGCGGACGCCACACAGAATAGCCAACTCTTACCTGCAGCTGAGGAAACATACAACGTAGTTGGATCGGATGAAATATAGCCTTAAGTCCAAATCCCACAAGAAAAAAAAGAAAGAAAATATGTCCTGTGTCCATGCATGTCCATATATTTGCTTTCCAAATCCGACAGGGCAGGGAATCAATCACCGCAGTAGTAGACTAATCAATAGGGCCTTTTATCATTGCCGAGTTTTAATATAGCATTTGGTTGTGTGGTGAACAGTACAAATTAACTTCTTTCTCATTATGTGAAAGTAACTGTAACATCAGTTAACTTATTAACGTCCTGACATTTAACAAGGAGTGAAGCAATGCGTGCCAAGTTGGCAAGTTTCGTTTATAATTATATACAAAACTCGCGCTGTTTGCTTGAAGATCTGTCCGTGCAGAGACCCGCCTGTCAAAATTAACTGCTCTACAAGCTCATCGCGGCTGTTGTATATAATTTAAAGCCCGGTGCAGGCTATGATGACGTATTTCGATATTTCCTGTTGCCTTATATGGTGTGGGATGGGCGTTCTAACCAGGCGACACCAGGCGAATCGCTTGGGAAAAATGCGGAAAGGCTACACTCTGCGATCCGCACAAATGAAGTGATTACACCAGCTTCCCTGAATAAGACGGGAGCAAATCGCAGCGTGATCGGACAGAGAAATACGATGATATTTAGTATCTGTATACGCTTCCGTTACACTCTGGCGTAAACGCCGTTGTGAATGAGGACCAAGAGGTGGAAATTAAATTCTGGGCGAAGGGATGACATTGTCCTAACAAGACTCAGACTTGGGCACTGCGGGCTTGCCAGCAGTCTAAGTGTGGTTGGTAAACATCCCAACGGGATGTGTGACTGTGGCAGTCCAGAAACAGTGAGTGCAGCATGTAATCCTAGCCTGTAATCGGTATACAAAAGAACGCCAACAGCTGTTTATTGATCTCTCTGACCTGGGAATTACAAGGTTTTCTCTACAGTCAATTCTGGGAATTGGCACAGAACAGGACAAAACAGAATGTGTAGGTAAAGCAGTGCTGAAATATCTCCACTCTATTGGGCTATACGGGAAAATATGAGCAAGCGTCGGAATGGAAGGTGACACAGTCATTGTAAAAGAGCTATATCCCCGAACTGTGGAGGGCAGCATTGCACTAGTCTGCAAGCCTGCCGGAAATCAAAAGAAGAAGAAGAAGACAATAACCAATCAGAAGACGGCCGTCCCTCTGGGCGATGTGACGCAGTGTATAAAGCGTTCCTCGTGGTGAACTTCTCCCCTTTCTCCTCCAGTGCAGTCTGTCTGTCTGCGTCTTCAACTATAATTAAACGTTAAATTAACCATTAGTTCATCATAATAACATCATGGGTTTCGGAGACTTGAAGACTCCCACCGGCCTGAAGCTCCTGAATGACTTCCTTCAGGAAAGAAGCTACATTGAAGGGTTTGTTTGAGTTTGACACGCAGGCTGTTACACCCGAAGCTACAACTCTAGTATAATTAACTAAATGACTGCACAACTGTAGTTATGGTGATGGCAATCGCCACAAAGACCCTCCTGGTGGAGTCACATGATTATTCAGGTGGTAACAAGACAACTCACCCCTTTTGCCACTTTTGGTGAGTTGTCCTGACAACTCACCCCTAAACGTGAAGACATCTCACCCCTGCTTTTCCAGGGGTGAGATGTCTTCACTTTCCGGGGTGAGATGTCTTCACTTTTGGCCACTTTCGGGGTGAGATGTCTTCACGTTCAGGGGTAAAAGTCTGACTGAATATGTAGCCTTTGAGCTATACTTTACTGAATATTTCACAAGAATATAACACAAGAGTCAAATGTACGGTCAAATGTAATGTAGTTTATTTAAATATAGAAACATTGTAAACAAAGTTCAAACAGCAGTTTGTACAAAAAATATAGAAAAAAGGTAAACATCAAAAGTTTAGAAAAACATCAGTTTGTACCAAAAAAAATAGAAAAAAGTTAAGTATAGAAAAAATGTAAACTAAAAAATATAGTAAAAAGTTGTCATATCTAAAAACATCAGTTTGCTACAAAAACACTAAAAAGTTGTCATATCTACAAAAACACTGTTTCAGTGATGGAAGAAAAAAGTTGTGCTGTGTGCAGTGCAGTGTGCAGTGTGCTGTCCCATTTTGGTCAAAAGTTGTGCTAAAGTTGTGCTGTGTGCAGTGCAGTGTGCTGTCCCATTTTGGTCAAAAGTTGTGCTGTGTGCAGTGCAGTGTGCTCATCTCCACACTGGGGCATTCACTTCAGAAGCAATTGTTAGCATGTCCATGATGGTCAGATCGTTCCTTTCCAAGTCCTTCACCATGAATTCAAGGCTTGTGTGTGTGTGTGTGTGTGTGTGTGTGTGTGTGTGTGTGTGTGTGTGTGTGTGTGTGTGTGTGTGTGTGTGTGTGTGTGTGTGTGTGTGTGTGTGTGTGTGTGTGTGTGTGTGTGTGTGTGTGTGTGTGTGTGTGTGTGTGTGTGTGTGTGTGTGTGTGTGTGTGTGTGTGTGTGTGTGTGTGTGTGTGTGTGTGTGTGTGTGTGTGTGTGTGTGTGTGCAAACTTCTGAAGAAATGTGAACTGAACCCCTCTCAATTTGGTTACTCCAGATGGCTGTCACTTTTCTCACATGCTAATGTAACTAGCAGTAGCCAGATCATCATCGATATTGCTTTGCTATTCAGATGTAATTCAGTCAGTATAGGCCTATTAGAACTGTGATTGATTGATCATGCGTCCGTTGTGCGTCTAATTAGCAACTTTGTACAGCCGTGAGACTCTGCCTTTGAAGCGCAAACATTATCCACAAACGACCCCCCCCCCCTCAATGCTGCATAGAGAGAGAGAGAGAGAGAGAGACGCTCTACTCCTTACAAGTGTTTCACCGGATTTTACTGTTAAATAAATAAATAATTAGCCGTGACTGCGCACGTCTGTAGGAACCGATAGTTAGATCCGAAATTGAATTATGCCTACTGTAATGGGTGCCACGGAAAGTACAGACAACTTCAGTTCAGTTCAGTTCAGTTCAGTTTTATTTTGGTCATAAATACAAAAACAAAAAAACATTACATTACATGTATTCAATTCATCGTGTTTTTTTACACTTAGACCAAAAGGGTTTAGGCTGAAGCCAATGGCTTATTGTGCCTATCCCAGGGGGGGAGTGGGGGGGGACATAAAACTGACAGAGAAACAAAGAGAAGAAACAAAAAACAAGAAAAAAAAAAAAAAAAAACAAACAAAAAAACAAACAAAAAAACGAACAAAAAATAAATAAATAAAAATAAAACAAAGACACACAGGAGAAGATTTGATCACACAGAATCCAGAGTCGCACATGAGAAGAAGTTATTTATATGGTTATTATATAGTTATTATATTGCTTTATCATAATAATTGTGTACTAATATGATTAAGATATGATTAGTAAATATACTAGGTTATAATAATGTTCTATACTTATCTATTATTTTAGATTTGTACATTCTTTTAAATGTATAAATTGAGCTACACTTTTTCAGTTCATTGTCTAAGCCGTTCCACAGTTTCACACCTCTTACGCTTATACATCTCGCTTTTTTGTTGGTTCTAGCCTTAGTCCCCCTGAATATGCCGAATCCCCTAAGATTGTACCTGCTCTCTCGAGCCTCGAACAACTCCTGGACACAGGGCGGAAGCAGTCTGTTATGTGCTTTATACATTATAACTGCTGTTGAGAGGTCTACCAGATCATGCAATTTTAGGGTGTGTGACTGAATAAAAAGTGGATTTGTTGGTGCGTAATAATCGGCGTGATTTATAATTCGGATTGCTTTCTTTTGGAGAAGAAATATGGGGTTGATGTTTGATTTATAGTTGCTCCCCCATACTTCCACACAATAACTGATGTGCGGAAGTACGAGGGAGCAATACAGTAATGTCAGAAAGTACGGACAGCTCACCCCGGAAAGTGAAGACATCTCACCGGGGTGAGATGTCTTCACTTTCCGGGGTGAGCTGTCCGTACTTTCTCGCCCAACTCGCCCCAGCGGAAAGTACAGACAACTCACCCCGACATGTCAAAAAGTGAAGACAACTCACCGGGGTGAGATGTCCGGTATTCATTCAGGTCACTCAGTTGTGTGTGTAACAGCCTTTTATGCTAACTAACTAGCATTAGTCTTTAAGTAGCCCCATATGTGCCCTCTCCCTACGCTCATTCTGTAGCTCCGAGATGCTACAGAATGAGCGTAGTGCTGAGGGAACATACTGGGGCTAGTCTTTAAGTAGCCCGTCTCCGGACCCCCCGGGTTGAGCTCCTTTGGACCCCTACCCCGTAGGGTCCGGTATCTCCGGCTTCAAGCGACATGGGATGCAATCTGACTTTCCCTGATTTAGCCCTGTGCTGCGCTGTGGGTGTGACGCTGACATATTCCAAAATAAGCATATGAACGCTATAGGAGACAACGAACCCTCTCACCCCCCCCGCGAACGGCTCAGAAGCCGTTAAGTATTTTTAATGTTTGTACGACCGTTTTGGCAGCTCTGAAATTCTCTCTTCGGTCCCTCCTTGTTGACATCTCGGTTGGCTAGCTGCGCCTACGAGGCGCGTAGGGAGGCGCAGCTAGCCAACCGAGATGCTGGAGGCGGTACAATGGGATGTCAACAAGAGAGAATTTCAGAGCTGCCAAAACGGTCGTACAAACATTAAAAATACTTAACGGCTTCTGAGCCGTTCGTGGGGGGGGTGAGAGGGTTCGTTGTCTCCTATAGCGTTCATATGCTTATTTTGGAATATGTCAGCGTCACACCCACAGCGCAGCACAGGGCTAAATCAGGGAAAGTCAGATTGCATCCCATGTCGCTTGAAGCCGGAGATACCGGACCCTATGGGGTAGGGGTCCAAAGGAGCTCAACCCGGGGGGTCCGGAGACGGGCTAGTCTTTAAGGAGAGACGGAAGTATAATCATAATTATCATTTAGTATAGATAGGACTTAGCCCTGAAACATGACTGCCATGATAATCATCATGACAGTCATGACGCAACTGCAGCCTGTTTTACGCGATCGCTACATTTACAGTCCAAACGTGTATATAAACATTCCGTTTTCAAATATAAAGTACTCACAATTTGTCCCACGGGTGTTATTGATTTGTTGGTACAGCGATTAACATTGCTGCATCCCGCGTTGTTTAATAAAAAGCATTTTTATCCGAGCTGTGTTTTTGCCATTGGCTTTCAACTACGCGCCCCTATCGGTCGGGAGGAGTGTGGCAGTCTGAAACACTGGGTGTGTTCGATATAGCCACGCTGACAGCACTGCCAATACAGACTAATAGGAGAGTGCGCTCCCGGTGTGCAACTTTGTATTTCCCAAACGAACCCCGTTTGAGAAAAGTAACCGGGGAGCTCGGATAAAAATGCTTTTTATTAAACAACGCGGGATGCAGCAATGCTAATCGCTGTACCAGCAAATTTTTAACACCCGTCGGACAAATTGTGAGTACTTTATATTTGAAAACGGAATGTTTATATACACGTTTGGACTGTAAATGTAGCGATCGCGTAAAACAGGCTGCAGTTGCGTCATGACTGTCATGATGATTATCATGGCAGTCATGTTTCAGGGCTAGATAGGACTAAACCTGAAGTATTTGTATCCAAAGTATAGAAACGTGCACACGCACGGTGGGTAGAAACTAGAAACGTGCACACGCACGGTCGCTGGGTATATGTTTGTGACGTGTCAGTTATGTAAAGTTAGTAGCATTGCATAAATATTTTTTACTTTTTAAATGTCTGTTGGTTGTCCAGTGCTAAGACAAATAACAATAAAATGTGTGTAGCTATGTTCCATCATCATAATCATAATAATAATCATCATCATGCGTGTGTCTGTGTAGCTACGTTCGCTCCGACAACGACATCGCAGTATTTAACGCCGTTTCGTCTCCTCCACCTTCTGACCTCGTCCATGCTCTGAGATGGTACAACCATATCCTGTCCTACTGCGAGAAGACCAGGTATGATTATGAATGAATGAGGCCAGGTATGAATGTGATGTGCTTTCCTATACCAGAGAGAGAGAGAGAGAGAGAAGACCAGCTATGAATGAAGGGCTGTTCATTGTGTCAGACTAATAGAAACCGTTGTCAGTTTTAGGAGCAGGCTTTGTAGCTCTAAATCAGGGGGTCCTAAATGACCTAAATGGCGTTATATCATTATCAACAATGATAGTATGTTTTTTTTAAAGGGTTAGGCTTATGTCTTTTTCATAAATTGCTTTGGACATGTGGACAACTTAGTTAAACATGCAGAGTGACACATTAGGCATTAGGTCACTACTTTACCTGGATAACATCATCTTTTCGTTTTGACATGAAATAATAATCCTGTACCGTCTGGTTTCATTAGCGCGATCGTGACAAAATAGCCTACAGCTGCTGCTGCTCGCAGAGCATACATGAACGGTAAAGATACCAAGGATTGGACAGTGCTACGCAACATGGAAGTAACACTGACTCGAAGCCGTTTATAAATCAGTCAGTGAATGGACGAGTCAACTTTTCACCGCCGTTTGGTGTGTCGTCGTCCGTCCACCCCCCGCACAATCGGAAGCGTTTTCAAAGAGACGAGTAGGAGCCTGAAAGGCAAGCATTTTCATTCCAATAGGTGATTGAGCGTCGCGCTCTACGCGCAACGGCCATCAGGTCTGGTGTTTGTCCTCTCTTTTCTCAGTGTTTTCAAATGGTTTTTTATACGACGGGAAAACTTGGAATTCCCCTCTCGCGTACCAGTGGCACGTGTCCGTCCGCGGACCAGTGGTTGGGAACCTCTGCTCTAAATGACTGAGCCCAGCAGTGGTCCTGACTGGTTATAACGTATGTTAAATGTGTACTAGACCTGTCGGGCACGTCCTACCTGTTTTTGTAGCACGCAACCAAGCATAAAACGACTTTTATGAATACTAATGACTTGCTGGTTTGCTTCAGTCTACCTCTAGGAGTCTGGCCTCTAGGAGTCAAGAGGCCATTGGGTGAATACGGTTACGCCGCCCCTGCCGCCGCCTCCAAGGACGACGAGGAAGACTTTGATCTGTTCGGCTCCGAAGATGAAGAGGTGAACGCACACACACGCACGTTCACAACAAGACAATATTTACTTTTGACAGGAAATTATTATATATTTAAAGAGAGAATATCATGGAAAATGACATGTAGTGAAGTTAGTTTCTCTCTTTCATAATGTCTTTCTTTCTCAGGAGAGTGCAGAAGCAGCGAGGCTGAATGAGGAACGTATCGCTGCCTACAACGCCAAGAAGGCTAAAAGTACGTCTTGATATTTCACCTTCTCTTATGACCTTTCACCTTGTGTCTTGACCTTTCACCTTCTGCTTAGAGTTCTCAACCCAAACAATTTAATTGGCATAATTCTGGACCATGGTCATTGGTCTGATACAGGACAACACTAATGTGGTCAGTAGATGTTACCAGTGGCTCAAATGACGGCAGAGAATGACTTATAGTTGGTTTAATTCGACTTGAACTTGTTTAATTAAAATTGTTAATACTAAACAATCAAAGTTGCACAAAATTAAGTGAAATTGTTAAATCGTCATGTAACACCACAAGCCTAGTTGCAACTCTTGTCTGTCTCTCTGGCTGATCTACTACAATACAAGCCCACAACGCATGGCATCCGTGTCGCATTCTGGGCTTGCAGATCTGCTATTAGATGTTCGGTGTACAAAGTACTAATCGGGCTCATTTAAGTAACCGAAGTCCACAAGGCTTTGGATCACACAAGTGTCTGAGCTTGTAGATCCAACGGCTATACGGGTCGGGCAGAAATTGAGAACTCTTTTCCTGCTAAAGCAGCGCTCTGATTGGTTGGTGACATTAATGATGATACAATCACCATCTTTCGGCTGATCATGTGATGGACAAACTCTTAAACTGATATGTCACCTGTGTCTAATCTGATTTGTCAAAATACTTTCTATGGTTACTGAGTACTGACTGCTTGTCTGTCTGTGTGTCTGTCTGTCTCCATCAGAACCAGCCCTCATCGCCAAGTCGTCCATCTTGTTGGACGTGAAGCCGTGGGACGATGAGACAGACATGGAGAAACTGGAAGAGTGTGTCCGCAGTATTGTAATGGAAGGACTGCTGTGGGGACAATGTAAGTTTAAATTGTATACTATATATGATGAAACTATGAATCACCATGAGTTTAGGCCATTGTAGTCCATTCTTCTTTAGTAACACGGGCTAGAAAGTAGGAAGGTCGGACGGCGACAAACTAGACCTGAGTAAAGTTCACTTTGAGGCCTTACTGTTTGGCTCTTAGAGTATATATTAATAGAGGCGGTACCCGGAGAAAACCCTGAGGCGAAATGGACATAGTGGCCGAATTTGGTATTGCAGTGCTCTTAATCCAGAGCGTGCAATGATAGTCAACGGCACAGCACGTTCACGATTTGGCCCAATCCATCCCAGAATGCACTCTGTTCCTACCCAGAAGGAGTGAAATCGCCTCATGCGCTTTTGAGCAACTTAATGCAAGTGGATGGGAGTATATTTTCCCCACAGATCCTGACTAATTAGCATACATTTTGGGCCCAGCCCAAAATCGCCACCTGTCATCAATATCGGTGAAAATAATCAGTATTATTTTGATACTCGATACCGATATGGCATTTACAGGCTTTAATTCCGACATACTATTGGTCCAACTGTCATTAGAACGACAACCTACCTCAAACCCTAAACTAACCATAACCGCAAGCACGGGAGCAGTGCATGTTCGACCTCATGTCCGACTGTTGTTTCCGAATGTCGGACCTTTGGCGTGTCGGATCTGCGTGTGCATCCCTATGGCTGATTATGCATCTCTAGTTGCGTTGTAATAACGTTCCATTAATGTTGGTCTTCCTGTAGCTAAGCTGGTTCCCGTCGGTTACGGCATCAGGAAGCTGCAGATCGGCTGTGTGGTGGAGGATGACAAGGTGAGGAGCATTCTGATTGGTTCTTTTACATCTATTTTCACTGGTTTATTCAACATCTATTGTTTTCATTGGCTAGTTTGTTTTAATTGGTTAGTTCCTAATCGCAACCATTGTTTCATTGGATGATTATTTCATAATATTTCATATAATTCTATTTTATTCTCAGGTGGGAACAGATATTTTGGAGGAACAGATCACAGCGTTTGAGGACTTTGTTCAATCCATGGATGTTGCTGCTTTCAACAAGATCTAACGTGTTACACACAACCCTACGCACACTTAAAAAACAACAAACACGTAACGGACACATTGAAGCATTGTGCTTGGAGCTGAAATAAAATGCACTTCAGAAAAACTTGCGTGTCTGTTTAATTCACTTTACTGTTTCTTTAATTCACTTAACTCTGTTTCTTTAAATGGATGATTGTGTTTTACACGTGTGCATAAGCATTCGTTCACCCAAAAAACGTATTTTTCTATCAATTACACACCCAATGAAGCCTTGAATTTCATTTTTGGACCTGGTCATCGCATCGGTCAGTAGGAGACAAGTCTCCTACCAGAGACTCCGGTCATCAAATTATTGTCTCAGGACTGCGACAAAAACTGAAGCATCTCCATGAATTCCAAAGCTTCACCGGTGTGAAATTGATAGAAAATAAGTGAACTACTCCTGCAGTGGATGGAATGTGTTTCATTTCTGGTGTCGAGCTAGTAAGGCCACTTACGAATTGCATTTTATAGATCCGTTTCTTCACTGAGCTTGTAGATCTGCTATTTTTAGGCCTATTTGTGGGAGAGAAACAGAATGACCAGAATTGCATGTGAATATTCCTCAGAAAATTACACTCTTTGCTGCTTGTGTTTTAAATTATAATAACCATAAAATCAAGAGGGGGGGGGAAGAGCAGACAAGTACAGAGCATAGATGGAGCTTAGAGCATATAACATGGCTATGCACTTTGTTTAAGAGACATACGAGTAAAGGCAAACTATATATATGGTTTGCATATATAATGGTTCTGGGGTTAAATATTTTGAGATGGGGGGGGTCCCCCACAATGCAAGGACCTGAATCCATCTGGATTTCTTTCTAGAGCTTTAGGGACGGATTCATTCATCTTTTATTTTAGCCTATACTTTCTCCCTTAGAAATCTAGTGGAGTACTAATGGAGGGCCCTGATGTAAACGAGTCTTTTCATGGTTAGCAGTTTTTGTATTGACTTGTTTTTGTTTGAAATGTACCCATTCTGCATCAATCAAAGTCAGTCAAAAGTTTAACATTTGTCTTGTAAATGTAACAATTGGATAAGTACATTACTCAAGTAAATTTACTAGACTCACTCTAGTCTACTCTCCATCACTGATATCTGTATATCTGCGCGACAAATGCAAACCTTTCTAACAAAGCTGCAGTTTGACAGTGTCCACATGAGGGCGACAAAGACCGTTGAATAAAAACATGCATGGAGCAGTTCCACTGAACAGAGCGACACAACGGACTGTATGTTCTACACATAATAAATGCCTACTTTTATAAATGAATAAAATATCACGTAAATGTATTTATACATTTTTTAAATAGTTATTAAACATCACATACATTTATTAAATATCACATTTGGGGGGGATTATGAAATTACTCTGAATATGTTTCCTATAATTTCGTAAGTAAACGGTATCAATACATGCTATGAATTGAATTGTAATACAAAAATAATAATTGACAATACAATTTGAAATTCGTAATAGCAATAATCCTACAAAGCTATGCGCGCGCTCCACGTGACTTGCTCACATGACCCACCCAGGTCACGTGACTTTGTATACATAACAGCTTCACGTCGGTTGTTGTGCCTCAGTTTAGACTTGCATCCTCTGCTGATGTATCGTTTAATTAACATACATGATTAATTACATGTTAAAGATGCAGAGTCTCAGTCCAGTGTCTCTGTTGCTTTTTATGGCTTTGTTTCTGAAGAGGTCAGAGTCTCTGCTGATCCCCCCCCACCAGGTACTTATTACTTTATTATATATGAATAAAGTAACTTTACGTTACTTTACTTTGTGGTTAATTTACTCTTATGTGGTGACGACCTGTTATGTATAGACAGTAACTGCGATGACATGTGATGACCCCGTCCCACACCTGTTGAACACCCATTATATTTGTATGATAATTACTGTCATATTGTCATTAAGGTTACAGAACTTCGAACATTAACATAGCTGATTGACACATTGTGAGCTTGTAGATCAGTTATTGCACGTGGTTATTTTATTGTGAGCCTGTAGATCAGTTATTGCATGTGGTTATGTTATTGTGAGCTTATAGATCAGTTATTGCATGTGGTTATTTAATTGTGAGCTTGTATGTTTACGCATGATTCATGATAACTACTTTTTATATATGTGATGTTTGCCATGCTTTTGTTATTGCTTAATGTAAGTCGCTCTGGATTAAGAGCGTCTGCTAAATGCCTAAATTGTAAATTGTAGATCTGCCATTTTATTATGTAATTGTGAGCTTGTAGATCTGCTATTTTACTTGATTATGTATGACCCCTTATGGGTCCCACACCTCCTGTTGAACACCCATGATGTTGGATACAGTAAGTGATATTACTGTCATTCTGTCATTAAGGTTTCAGAACGTATAGTTAGAAAATAGCTGATTTACACATTGTGGCATTTGTAGATCAGTTATTATATATGTTTATTCTATTGTGAGCTTGCAGATCTGCTGTTTCCCCACTCTTTTACTATTCCTTAATAACTACTGCACGTCTCCCCTCTCCAGGAGGTGGCGAAAATGGCTCGCTTCGTGGCCAATGAGGTGAATTGGGCCAGCATGGCGACCATTGCGTCCCGTCCACCGGTCCAGGGCCAACCATTTAGCAACGCCTTCTCTGTGAGCGACGGACCAATGGGAGCGGGTTCTGGAGTCCCTTACATGTACCTGACACGCCTGGAGATATCTGTCCAAGACCTGATGGTACACGCACGCACGCACGCACACACTCGCAAACACAGACGGACAATATCAGTCATCAGAAGCAGCGATGTGTGTTTTCAATGAGTCTATAACATTCATTAGAAGGACAATATCAGTCACCAGTAGTTGAGACGTGTGCTTAAAAAATAAATAAAATAAACTTTATCCCATGATTTGTAACCCGTTTATCTCCCGGTGCCTATTGCATAAGTTATAATCCTGAGTGATTCTCACCCTCTGCCAACTTGGGGAGAGCCCCGAACTGAACTCATGCTTCCTTCAATGCATGAGGAGTGAGCAGACCGCTTCTTATCACCTGACGGAGGGGAGTTTCCCTGGTAGATTGTTATTCCAACCAGTTCCTTTCCCCTCCATCAGGCTGACTCGTTGGGTCTCTCTTAGCTCATTTACAAACGTAATTGTCATACATGTCAAATGTCGTATACAGGTATGTCATACATATTCTGAAGAAAACCTGGAGACTGACATTCAGTAAGGTGTGAAGAAACAGAAAGTCAAAAATGTGCCACGGACGATCTAATGAACATACCAAATAGCATGGGGTGAATCACTTGAGCGATTCAGTTAAATAGTGAATCAATGAGTCAACGAGACAATCATTCATCCCAGCATCTCATTACATCCATTATTATCCTCAATTAACTCACTAATAACATTAGGGAGGCATGTGTGTTTTACAATGATTATTCAATGTAAATGTTGAATCAAGCAACTTAAAAACTGTCTGAGGTGAAACACAGTAGACACTAAGTGTTTTAAAGTAAAATGGCTCCAGCAGCACTGCCACTGATCATAAAACAGCTGAGTCACTGACAGTTATCATAAAAAAGTGCTGAGGTCATCCTCCACACAGAAACTGCTGACTCACTGCTTCCTGTCTGTTGCATAACTTTATTGTCACACCACACGTTTACAGCTATTATTCAAGAGTTTTACTGTTCTGTGGAATTTATAACTACTTTGAAATTCACAGAAAACCAAAGTTCATCTCTATATACATCTATTTACTTACATATCCTATAAAGCCCTATGTTTGGGCTTAAACAGCTATGACTCTTCATTTTTTTGAGACGATTGCGAACGAAAATAAAAGCCTACTATGACTCCAGTTCCCAGCATGCTACAGGCTCCAAAGCATTGCTCTTATCAGTGCACCATAGCCTTTAATTAGTGTATTTATGGTTGATATTGTTAGCAGGTATTTATTTTAGGCTATTCTTTAGGTTTTTAGTGGTTTTGTATTTGTCATGTTATGTAATTTATTGGACTATAATTATTATATTTGTTTTTCAATAAGTAGCTTTGATACCATGTGTTGAAACTTGCATTTATTTCACCAAAATGAAATCAATCAATTAATCATCTCTCTCTCTCTCTCTCTCTCTCTCTCTCTCTCTCTCTCTCTCTCTCTCTCTCTCTCTCTCTCTCTCTCTCTCTCTCTCTCTCTCTCTCTCTCTCTCTCTCTCTCTCTCTCTCTCTCTCTCTCTCTCTCTCTCTCTCTCTCTCTCTCTCTCTCTCTCTCTCTCTCTCTCTCTCTCTCTCTCTCTCTCTCTGTTTGTCTGTCTCAGGTGGACAGTCGGGCGTCTCTCTCCATGTCTCTGGCTCAGACAGATTACTGCAAACAGCAAGGATTTGATCCTCAGAGTCCACTCTGTGCTCATATCATACTGTCTGGATCTGTACTGGAGGTAATTATATTAATACTACTAACTAATAATAATAACAACTTGTGAAGCAAGACAACAGTGACAAGTGTGTGTGTGTGTGTGTGTGAAGCATCACCAAAAGCTTAACTTTTCTGTTGTGCAAAAGCACGTTCACCTTGCTGACAAAAACTTCTCGGACCAAGAACAATAGTGTGTTGCCTATAGCAACTACACTAATAATGTGAATCTGTGCTCATCTCATACTGTCTGGATGTACTGGAGTCTAACCTGTATAAATGTATACATCCTGAGCACATGACCTAATGTGTACTGATTTGTATGAGTTTTGGGCCGGCCCGGTTCCGGCGAGCCTTTCCGCGTCCGAAACGGTCGAGAAATGACAGAGTTACCATGTTACAGCTTGCCATGCTTGGACAGACATGTATATATACACACAGGGACACACATAGCTGCGTAATGGAGCGGAGGCACCGCTCAAAAAGAAATGGGTGGAGATTCTGCCTTGGACTCCTGGGAGTGAGTGATCGATCAGGGTGAGGTTTGGAGTCTTATAGCAAAAACTGAAAATGGCGGAAAAGTTTCAATGTGAAAAGTCTATGCTTATCACCGGAGATGAGGCGTTCTGTGTACCGTATGACCATATAACAGTTTGGCACGGTGTGACCATATATGGCAGGTAAACGGCACTGAGGCGGAGTTTGCCAAGAAGGCGTTGTTCAGCCGTCATCCTGAGATGATTGACTGGCCTTCCGACCACGACTGGTTCTTCTGCAAGTTCAACATCACCATGGTAACCACATAGCACACTGTGTGTGTGCGTGCGTGTGTCGTGCATATTGCATAATTAATAAATTGGTATTATATATGTAAAGTATTATTTTAATGTAATGTGGTAGGTGTGGGTGTTGGATTACTTTGGTAGAATATTGAAGCATATTTTAATGTAATGTGGTAGGTGTGGGTGTTGGATTACTTTGGTAGTATATTGAAGCATATTTTAATGTAATCTGGTAGGTGTGGGTGTTGGATTACTTTGGAGGGGTGAAGACCGTCTCTCCAGAGGAATACTTCAAAGCTACTCCTTACAAGAGCCATCATCATCAGCAGCAGCATCATCATCCTCTTCGTCATCTCTGAGGTGAGTGACAACTTCTGATCCCGCCCACCTGCAAGTGTAAAATCAGCCATTACGGCGGCATCAAGGCCCACCTAAATGCATTTTAGTCGACTAAATGAACTGCAGATTCAGTCGACTAAAGCTAAAAAATTCCAGGTGACTACAATATGAAGTTTCATTCCAAAGACTATGACTAAACTAAAATAGACATATGCTGCCAAAATCAACACTGATCTCATTCTCACATCTGGTCTGAGGACTAGTAGGATTTGTCTGTTCCATCGTAGACATGCTGAGCAGCATCTGACCATCCGACCAATGTATAGCTCTAAAACTAACAAATAATACATGTGAAAATAAATTATATTTTGTAAAGGCATATATCATCATATGAAATTGGTCAGATATTTCCAAGTGAACAAGCAATTAAAATCAGCCCACCACACCGTTCAAGTTATGACAACAGCTCCAGGCTGTCCATCTCATAAACGTGGTGTCACGGCCACAGACCACCAGAGGACGCAGGAGTCCTTTTTTTTTTAGCAAAACTGCAGAGTGTGGTGTCTCCACTATCAGTGTGTGCACTGCTCTGGAGTTAAATTAAGACCCACACTTGTTGCTATTTATTATCTAATTCATGATTCAGGTTTTCGTTTGGATAGGATATGTCTTTACTTAATGCTACAATTTAAAAAAAGAAGATGCATTTCTTTTTCTTCCCCATAATATTCTGACATAATATATCGTGACACTTAATGGAGTTGCACTGTTACGAATGCATATTAGAGTTTAATTTGTGTTACATGTTCTCATTGGACTTGTCTGTGTCAAGTATGGCGTCTGTGCCCTGCGTATGCAAATATATATATATATATATATATATATATATATATATATATATATATATATATATATATATATATCGTGGGAGGAAGTATCGCAATATATCGCGATATATTGGCACACCCCCTAGCACTAGCATGTCTGAGAGGTCATTTTGACCGTTTTTTTTTAGATTTTGAAGTTGATTAAGCTTTCAGAAGTTTCCCCTTCCATGACCATCATCATCCATCACCATTCCATCATCTCAGAACATTTTCTAAACATGAATTTAAGCACATGCGACAGAAACCTGCCTACCAGTGACATCATCATTTCTGACTGTCATCATTTCTAACTCTGTGTTCTCATTGGTGGACTGTGGACAATAAATCATTGATTGATTGGTTGATTGATTGATTTGTTGATTAATCTATTTATGCATTCATGTTACAGGAGTTGACCCTGGATGCCTATGTGACCTCTGACCTCTATGGGCCAGCAGAGGGTGGGATTAAAGTGCCTTGCTGAACAGTACCTCCTACACTGTGTGTGTGTGTGTGTGTGTGTGTGTGTGTGTGTGTGTGTGTGTGTGTGTGTGTGTGTTTTTTGAGTGGTGTAAACCACTCCAACAACTGGCTTTGTACCCGTGTACCCGTGTTCGTACCAAAAAAATTAGCATGGTTACTATG
Source organism: Electrona antarctica (assembly GCF_951216825.1). Lineage (NCBI taxonomy): Eukaryota > Metazoa > Chordata > Actinopteri > Myctophiformes > Myctophidae > Electrona > Electrona antarctica. Next base: position 15,432,730 of record NC_136803.1, on the reverse strand, counting down.
GTCACTGACATTATGTCAGACCACAGCTGATCAGGCTATATAAGACCTTGCACCACTCAGTTCACACAGGTGTGATTTTTTTTGATTGATTGAAATATTTATTAACAGTTTGCAGAATTACAGTACATTTCAAGCACAAACTCAATACAAAGGCTGTTAACTCTGAGTGGACGACCCAATTAAGCATTACACTTGTTTACAAGAGGGTCCACCATGTTCAATTCATCAAAAGATGAGTGTGTGTGTGTGTGTGTGTGTGTGTGTGTGTGTGTGTGTGTGTGTGTGTGTGTGTGTGTGTGTGTGTGTGTGTGTGTGTGTGTGTGTGTGTGTGTGTGTGTGTGTGTGTGTGTGTGTGTGTGTGTGTGTGTGTGTGTGTGTGTGTACGTGCACGTGCACAGTACAATAGTGAATTTGTTTGTGTGCAAGTTCTATCATTTGTTATTTCAATAGAACAAAGAAAGGGAAAGAGACAAGGGGCAAGTGGGAAGAGAGATCAATCAAAGAAACGTGCGTGCGTGTGTTTTGCGTGTGTGCGTGTGCGTGCGCATAGTAACAGTAACATCATAGACAGATACCACAGGGGTAAATATATCAGTGCCATATTATTCATTACTGTGATCAATGTTAATGAATATTAGTGAATGATTAAACAATGTTATGTAGATTATATGAAATGCCTGTTGTGTGAAATTATCTTTTAATGTGTCATTTGGTCTAGAAGATCACACATGCACTTTGATGAATGTATATTACTTTTGTGGAAATTATTGAAATAAAGTTTTTAATTATTGGACTATTTTTGTTTTGTTTTTTCCAATCAAGTCTCAACTCATTTAGACAGATGCTAGGTTCATTGTTCACCTGCTAATGCTATCCTACAGTTTCAACATTATTATTATTTTGATAGTATAATGTTTAGACTCAGAATCAGTATAACTTTATTGTCACACCTTAAAAACTTTATAGTGAAAAGAGTGAAATTTGTCAGGGCTCCTCAGATTTGCAGTTCATTAATAAAAAACAGTATACTACTAATAAAAAACATCCTCGCATAATAAAAAGCTAAAAATAAAATAAAAGACATTGCCCTATACGGGCGAGGTCGCGCTGAAACAACAGGTCTGAAATGCCCATACTGTATATGGAGTTATGGACCCTTTTTCCGGGCCGGGTAGGGCGTAAAATGTGTGCTAATAAGTAAGGCCTCAGGCCAGCCCAGTTGGGGCCCAGGTAGGGCCGGGCCTTAATTTTCGGGCCTGTTGAGAACTCTAGATTTCGCCGGCTGCATCAGTCAGGTCTGCAAATACCTGCAATTATTCACTAGCAAAGCATCTGTGTGTGTGTCAGAACACTTCAAAAGTCTTATCGTTATTTGTGATCTTTCTGTCTTGACCACACAGCTTTGGTATTGTGTCCCGTTTCGACCATGGGACCATGACTCCACAAACCTTCCATGGTTCAGCTGGAATGGGTCCTCAATGATCCTGCGGGCTTTAGCAACACACCACATATATTTGTATAGAAGCTATGCAATATGTAGTGGGCCTAAGTGGGGGCCCACTACATACATATAAGCAATATGTATGTAGTGGGCCTAAGTGGGGGCCCACTACATACATATAAGCAATATGTATGTAGTGGGCCCCCACTTAGGCCATCTCTCTGTTTCATCTCTCTCATCTAGACTAGATGAGAGACATACTATACATTGAGTCGGCAATCCCGTAAGTAAGCACCTTTGATGTCTCGCACCACACATGTGCATCTTTATAAGTGTGTGTGTGTGTGTGTGTGTGTGTGTGTGTGTGTGTGTGTGTGTGTGTGTGTGTGTCTCACCACTTCCTGTGGAAGACGAGTCACTTTGCTACTTGTCTTCATCTAGCTCATTTCGCACTCCACCGACAGCAAGCTAGCACTCTCTCTCTGATCATCTCTCTTTGTCTCTCTCTCATTCACACACACTCAGAGTTGGACAGGCAGGCAGACAGACAGACACATCATGGCTCTTCTGAAACAGATGTCCAAACTGCTGCTTCTGACCATGGGCTTTTCCAGTACAGGTAAACACACACACACACACACACACACACACACACACACACACACACACACATACACACATGTACAGGTCACAGGTCACCAGTGTAGGTTTCATATTTTATATTAAATTGAGTTTTTATTCAGATACATATCTTTTTCCAGTAATCTGCTTCAAAAATAATGTAGACGACGAAGTCAGCTCTATCCAGTGCATAATGGGCCTTATTTAAATTTTTTAAAACAGTATAACGCAATAATTAATTTCATGACACAATATTTCATTTCCTCACACTAATTCATTTCATGACACAAAGTTGTGAATTCTTTCTTTGAATGATGTCACGTGACAATCTATAGTGGGGACCAACGTTTTACACACAAACATCTTTATGATTTACGGTATGTTTATATGTTTTGTATTTTAAAGTACTGCAGATGTGTTGTTTATGTTTTATATTTTAATGTAGATGTGTAAATGTAAATGTTGTCATTGTTCATGTTTTATATTGTTTATGAGGTTTGAGGTGGTATAAACTCTCTGAAGGTGGTTTTAAGCCCTAACCACACTAAGGGTCGCCATGCAACTACTTGCAACCATTATTCCCA